>NC_143206.1:16007500-16323333 GCF_051530095.1 Phoenix dactylifera | reverse complement strand
AGAATTTTGGGTCTTGAAGTGGTGTCTTGGGGTGATTATTGTACCTTTTAATGGCTTTTGTGAAGGATTTTGGATCTTCAAGTGGCAGATTGGGGTGTTATGGTGATAAATTTTCATTAGATAGGGGTTTTTGGAGAAGATTTTGATATTGGATATTGAAGATCTAACATAGGGCTTTGTACAAGAAAAATTAAACAAGATAATCCATACAACAAGTTTTATATAACAGAACATTCATTCTTTTACAAGTCTTTTGCCAATAGCATTTAGATGCAATTGAAAACTGAATATGATGGACTGACTTCTTCTAGTTAAAAGCTTGCACCTAATTTTTTTAAGATGATTGAGCTCATTCAGTTATTGTCCTTTAGGTTGTTTCTTACATGTGTCTTGCTTGAGAACCAAAGCACAGTTTGGTTTTATGAACTTTTAAACCACATTCAAATGATGAATAATTCATTTTCTTTGCTAATCTAATTCTTTCAGCTGAACCCTTTGAAGACTAAAATATATTTTAAAAAGGTGTTTGTATTGTCTGCTTTTTTTATTTCGGTTAAGATTGCCTTTTGGATTTGAAAGCATTCCTTTGTTGCCTGATCAGATGTTGAGGTTCATGAAGACATTCGCAAGAACTTTTGGGATCCAAATCATTGGCCCAAGCATGTACTTGTCAGATATACATGGTTAGTATGATGAGCTCGTCCAAGGAGATTGATCATTATTAAGCTGTTTGCATTGTCAACATAACTGTTGATATGATATCACAAAATATTTGTGAATTGGGGTTATTTCAGAGTTACTTTTATGTCATATAGTAGGTGTTTGGTAAGTTGATTTAATATCATAAACTATTAACAGGATATATGTGATTCACTGTGTTTTGTCTCCTTCCTTTAATTATAAGTTTGTGTGCAATTATATTACATGGAGTTTATACAAGTTCTATCCTTTGTCACCATTGTTTGGTTACACTATGTATGAATCTGTCATAATCGTTGTATATTTACCTTAGAGTTCCAAATGCTAGTTACTCATTCCAAAAATGTATCAATGCCAGAGCTGGAAGATTTAATCTTTGACTTTGATCTCCAAGATAAGCAGAATTAATGTAACCTCACTTGTATGACCGAATTTAGAGCCATCATTACATTCAGAACTCTGTTCTGCCTTCAAATTTGTTCGCTGTTATCGGCTGTCTCAAATCTGACATGAACAATTGTCCTGTTGGAATAATCTTGTTGAAGTTTGACTGGACTATTAGTATTCTTTTTGAAGCTTCTGTTGAGGACAGTCTATTGAAACATATTATTGATCACAACTGGAATATGCCAGTTTTAGTTTTTGTACCTGCTCTCAGTAGTAATGAGAAATTATCATCTTAATCATTTTGCCATACCTTGGCAAGACTATATGCCTTCATTTGGAGAGATCCATTGCCTCAAAATGGTTGTGAACATGGAACCTTTCTTTTCTCTTCCCCCTCCCCCCTCCTCCCTTAGTTGGAAGATGTTCCATTTTAGCTTTTGCTTCCATCCCCAAAATTTGATGGGATTTAATAGTTGTTTGAATGATATATAGGTAGGTTTATTTAGCTTTAACTTCCATTTTGGTTTGGTCAATTATACTATGTAATCCTCCCAATTGTGATGTATTTGGATTTAAGTCGGTCTTTTAGTTTGAAAAGGATCTGTTTGTACCCTATTCGGGCACTTTTTCCCGTCTAGTTTAATTTTTAGATATTGAGAACCCATAAAGTTTTTCCCTAGAGTTTTCTTTAATATTTAGACCAACCGTAATTATTTTTCATAAATAATGATATTTGTAGCCCACGATATTGAGCAACATTTGTTAATTAGTTTTAGGCCTTTTCGGCTTGTTGTCTCCCTTCTCATGCATGTGGGGCTACTTCTAGGGGTTGACTTTCTTAAAAGTTTCTGGGTCATATTTCAAAACCTAAATGTTTTTTGTAAGAGTGGAACTTTCTGGCCCTTTGTAAGCTTGAATTAATTATTTTATTTTATTTTATTTTCTATCTTACCCATCTTTGATTAGCTGCTATCCTTATAATGAAACTCAAATCCAGTTTCCTGAAACTCAAATCCAATTTCCTGACATATAACTTTTCTTGACTCATTCTATATGCATATTTCCTGTTTTATATATCGCACAGGTTTTTGCATGCTTTTGTTTTTGTCCTTTTTCTCTATCTAGGCATTTCATACTATTGTTTCTTCATACCAGTAGTTTGTTGTTCACTTGCCTCTCATGTTCCTTATATTAGTTCCTTGACACACATCTTAACAAGGATTATTTGCTGATTCCGTTGGTGGATGCTAATAATTTTTATTTGTTCTTGGACCTCCATGAATTTCTTGACTCCCATTCCAGCCGTTTGGTTGGAGGGAGTCCCCAAAATCCAATCCCTACTTCTCCCTAATATTCAAATCTCTTCTGATTCCGATTTCGGTTATGAACCAAATATGTTGGGGGATATGGCCATTCCGATTCCCATTCCAATCTATTCCGATTTTGATTCCGATTCCGATCACAAACCAAAGACGCCTGTAAGGTTTTTTTTTTTTTCCTTAAATTTTTTTTGTTCCATAATTGCCTTGGTGCATTGGTGTGCCTCTTGGGTGGATATATATGGGTTCTCTTTGTTTAAACATATCTTCTTCATAATCGGTCATCTTCGTAGTTTTATTATCTGAGGACTTTACAACAATGAATTTCTCCTACATCACTATAGAGGTATGGATTCTATGGAAGCACTAGAACATTGCATTTTATTTAATCGTCATACATCCATTTCATCCTCGATATCCTATATTTTCAGGCTCTGGCTCTGAGAATGACAACTATTTGACGAGCGAGTTACATTTTTTGCAAAAATATCTTCTACTGCTTTATCTCTAGAATTCACCTGTCATCATCTTGAGGTCATTCGAGCTAACCACAGTCGCCACTTTCATTATTCATGGCCTATATAGGTGGCTGACTTCCCATTTGTATCGCACACTTGCATAGCCATGGGGTCATTTGTTTTGCTGCTCAGTCTTGCCCTGTTTCTGGCTATCTAGCTGGCTCTGTTAGCGTGTATTCAAATGCTTCCTATGTCAGAAATCAATGTTTTACTTGTTTTTCAGTGGTCAGCACTAGTACAGTTGTACCACAGGCAACTTTCATGAGTATTATGCTGCTGCCTCTACCGCTGTTCTTCAGTTTCTGTGGTTAAAAAAGGTTCTCACCTGTGCCACTCCTTGTCCTAATTGCGTCTATGACTAATTTTATTAAAAAGTCTTACTTCTATTCAAAAGTCTTACTTCTATTGAGCCTCTCGATGCTCATGGCCAAGGCATCAAAAAGCGGATGGTGGGCATGTATTAGGATGTTTCATGGCAGATAGCGAATAGTGGGTGCTATAACAGATGCCATGAAGCCAAGGTGAGCCGCTAAAACAAACCAATATTTTTTTCCAAGTATCAAAAATCAATACTTTTTTTAACTTCATGCAGGAAATAGTTAAAAAATCAAAAACAAAAGTTTAAAACATCGTCTACTGAACACAATATGACCCTACTCATGTCAATGTCGATATAATTTAAAGGTCCATATTCTAATGACATTATCGTCTTCCACCAAACATAAAAAATCTAATCATATATAGATGTTTGCAATAACCTGACATCAACTGTAAGGTAAAAGTTTTGGTGCACTCTTTGTGGATTTTTTTTTTTTTTTTTGGTGGTTGGGGGGGGGGGGGGGGGGGGGGTTGTGGGAGACTGGCCTTGTTTTAAACAAACCACTGGACTGGCTGATTTGATATATAATTGCTTGAGTGATCTATCTGGAAACCAGTCTAATCCAGCATGGAATAAAGTGCTCTGAACTGTGTCCATCATGCATATGTGAAATCCATTAGGTTATGTTCAAAGTATGGTGTGCATGCAATTTTGGAAAATGTATCCACATAGATTTTATCTCAATGTTGATTAATATCAAGCTACACATTTGATGACAGGGAGGAGCGCTCAGAGATAGATGTCTCAGGGGGATTTTATGTAATGTTTGGATCTGGTAATATTTATTCTAATGTCTTCTCAATTTTACCACGCAGTGAGTTATTTTCCATGTTGCAATTATGTATACACATACATGTATATTGTATCTATATTATGTGTGTAGCATATGTATCCATGTACTTTTTTTTTTGTTTTGCGGCGGGGGGCGGGGGGTTGGAGGTTGTTACCAATAGGATCGAAGCCTTAATCCCCTATCAATGAAAAATCATTGATGAGAGATCTAAATTTAAAATTCACACCGCTGAAAGATCTATGTTTTTGAAATTCACACGGCTTGAACATGATTTACATCACCTAAAATGCTTAGAGACCAAAAGGAAAGGTTTTTTTTTATTTTTTTTATGCATCAAGTGGCCTCAAAATGACCAAATTCAATGGTGTCTACAATGTCTTGATTTAATTTATGGTTTAGAAACATCCAGATTTCTGGAGATATGGTTTGTGTATGCTTTAAGATGTGTGGATTATGATCAATTTTGTGGATTCAGAAGTTATATGACATGCAATATATTTAGCACTAATTTTGTTGATACTATCCATTTTTTGTCCACCTGAACATTGGTAAAAGACTCCAAAAATATATTTTTGTGCGGTCGTGGTTGACTTGGAATACCAGTCAGTGATTTTACACAGATAGAATTGGCATGTGCATGCTTATATATTTTCATTGTTATGAAGGACCTTGGACCAACATTGATTTTCTGGTATTTCTCCATAAGGGATGTCAAAGTGAAAACATTGATCTCAATTGTTCTCAACTAAAGGATATCTTTGTTAGATGCATCATGCTCCAACTATATCGGTGCAGATTTTGCAAATCGGGCTTTCAACCTTATCTAGGATTTGCTTATACCTGCAGAGTTCATGTCAGTGTAGGAAATTTAAGGCTATTATGAAACTGAAGTGTGCTGCACATGACAATTTACAGATGGAAAGTAAATTCTCAAATTTTAAAGCACATCAGCTTCTTTGTTCATTCAAATTACTATCCAAATAGCATCTCAAAACTAGAGTCCAAATTATGAGGTCAAATAGTTGGGTGACGTGAGTCATATTAGGCCTATTCAAAGATATGTCTCATTTTTTGGAGAAGCAACCAAATGCTTTGATGTCCTTTAGCATAAATTTGGTTTATGTAAAAATTCTCTGACTGTATATAAATATTTTGCCTTTCCTAAAGCATTTATATTGTGCTGAGGGATCTATTGGGAGTGGGAAAACGTGGGAGGATAAATCATGAATTATGTATCAGTATCGTTAAATGGCACAGAAAGATTTAGAAGTACCTCGTTATATCATATAAATTTGTGGTCTAACCTTTTTTCTTTTGAATTTCTTTGTGCAATTTGGAAGTAGGTCTCCTTCTTTCCTTCATTCTTGCAGTTTATGTCTTGCAATCATCTCAAGACAAGCTTGCTAGGTATTGTTTTTTCCCTGTTATTTATTACGAGTTTGTGGTTGTTTTAACTAATGACTTAGACATGCTCTCCTCATATATCTTTGGAGAACCGAGTATAGCCGAATTTCATGAGTACTCACTTAACTGCAGATTATCCAGGGCTTGCTAACATTAACTTGAATTATTCTATTTCCAGCAAAAGAATATATCTAAAACAGTAAACCATCTTTCCAGGTTTGTGAGGGAGACTGTTGCAGAAGGCAGTATCCCTGGAGGAGTGGCCAAGGTTGAATGATCTTATGTTTCTGAGAAAAACTGAGGAAAACTGTGGATGTTGATCAATCTTTTCTGCAAATCTCGAAAACCTTTTCATTGTTGAATGCTTGGAATCACGTTGCAGAACTTAGAAGGCAGGACAATCAGAATAGCAGCACAGCCATTATCAGACAATTCAATGCTCGCATCTATTATAGTGACATTTTCAAAGACCAGCCATGTACCAAACAGTTTTCTGAACAACAATGTGATGTTGTACCATAGGTCAATACCAATGTTGAGTTGCTAACAAAGACTCAAGCTTGTGGATTGGAGGGTCAAATTTTTTTCTTCTGATTTTCTTTTGATCAAGCACGGATATTCTCTTTAAATAAATGCAACCAAGGGAAGAACTATCAGGTCAAAACATATTAAAGAGAATGTATTGCTTGACATGACCAACCTAAAATAGTGTTTAGCTGAAGATTGAAGACAAGGAGACAGGGAAGCCAAAGGCAGAGGTTTATGAAACGACACAGCTTCTCCATTAATTACAAGAAATCTGTCACTTTTTACTTCAATTTTGGGTTTTCTGATCAACCATCCGAACTGTCCATTTCATAATCAAACAGCAAAAATTATGCACATCCAAACATGGTAAATTACATCATATTCTTTACCGGATTTTAATCATCCTCGAGATCTTGAGGAAGATAAGGGAACTACCCAAAAATAACAATGCTTACAAATTTTTGAAGTAGAATGACGCTGCAAACTACCTGATAAGAAGGTTGATTTAGCCTTCCCACCGAGTAAGAATAATTGTGGGGTTACATTCAAGTATGTGCAAAAAATTGGCAGAACTACCACCTGGTTTTTTTGATTTGGTTTATATTAGTATTTATTAAATTCTATTTACTTTTTGTTTGAGAAAATCTTAAATCGAAAAAAAATTATTGGGTTTTAGTTTGAGTTTTTAGAAATCCGATTTAAACTATTCCGATACATGTATATATACAAATATATGTATTCAAACCGATCCAATCCAATTTAATATATATATATATATATATATATATTATTTTTTAAATTGATTTAAACTAATTTTTTCAATAATAGATTCGAACTAAATTTTTTGCATTGATTTCAAATATTTTTTATAGATAATTGGTCCAATTTTGATTTTAAAAAATTAGTTTAAATCAATTTAGTTTTTGAGTTTAGTTTCGAACCAAGCCGATACGATCCGTGCACATTTTTAGGTACAACCCACATGTGATGTTCTACAATTATAAGGTCGAGTGGTCCCGGACCAGCTAAGATGCTGCTCTTGGAGTGTCAATCCGCCATGGTACTTTTCACGACGCTTTGTAAATGTTCAAGGGGATCCCTGAATCGCGCACACAATGTTACGGAGCATCCCTTGCGATGCAATGGAAATGGCGTTTTTATTTTTCTTTAAATCATAATGAAGGCATTATGAAGCAAGGGCGTAGTACTCGGTTGTTTCGCTTAAATACGGAAACTGTTCGCCGTCGGAATACTAAAAACCCCTGCGTAAAAGTAGTCCTGAAATCCTTCACTCCCTCCCGCCATGACCGCCCTCTTTCCCCCTCAAACTCTGTTCCCTCTTCCTCTCTTCCCCCTTCTGCGAAACCCTAGCCCTAGAACCGGGACCGGACCCCGGCGAAAGCCCCTGACCCTAACTGGCTCCAAGGAGGTGGAGCGGGGCGTCGAGTTCGAGACAGGCGACTCATTCTTCCGCCGCGAGAGTGCCGTCGGCCGCGACCTCGGCGTCCTCGCTGCCGTCCTCCACCGGAAGTCCCTTGGCCGCGGCCTCCGCGTCCTCGATGCCATGTGCGGGTGCGGCGTCCGCTCACTCCGCTACCTCTCCCAGGCCGGCGCGTCCTTCGTGTGGGCCAACGACGCCTTCGAGGGGTACCGGGGCCTCATCCTCTCCAACCTCTCCGGAGAGGCTAGGGTTTCCCCCGGAGGGGATAGGAGGTGGGTGGTCACGCATCTGGTTGCGAATAAGGTCCTGGCGGACCGTTATCTCCAAAGGGACTTCTTTGATTTGGTGGATATCGACTCCTTTGGGAGCGATTCGTCGTTCATGAGGTTGGCCATTGCTGCAGTCAAGATCGGAGGCTTGCTTTACATCACGTCGACTGATGGGTATTCGTCGGGCGGGCATCGGCCTCATCAGTAAGTACAGGACGTTTGGATAAATGTAGAGTAATTCTGAAGCTAGAATTTTGGTAGATATTATCTGAAATTGTGTGACATTTTGTCAAAATTTTGGTGCCCCTTATGAGTTTTCTCTTTGGTTTTATTCTTGTTTTCATGTGTTTGTCGTGTCCGGAATCATTCCATTGGTTACTATGTTTGATTGTGTCCAATGCCATGGATTTGTATTGTTGCTGGAAATTGGACCCGGGGGCAATCTTCGGTCGAGGAGAGGGAACAACTGTTAGTCCTCACAGCGGGGCGGCGGTCTGTCGGCGGGCGGCGTCCTCCGTCCGGGGCGGTCGGAGAGAAGGAACAGCAGGTCCTCGCAGCGGGACGGCGATCCGTTGGCTGGCGGCGTCCTCCGTCCGGGTGCCTGCACACGAACCGGTGGCCGGGTTCTCCGGCGCCGGCCCTCCGACGCTCAAGTCAGGGAGGGGGCAAATAGTGGGGAGAAGGAGATAAACAGTGATTTTTGGGTGTATGAATGTTCCAATCCCCTCTTGAGAGGCCAAGGCTCCCTTTTATATGCGGGGGTCGGTTTACCTGTGATGTAACAGGGCGAGGCCGTAGTACGGCTTGGCATGTTGTTCAGGTCGGCGCTCGGTCAGGCGAATCATTGCACTGATGTCGGCGGTATGGCCGAGATCAGAGACTTATCATAGTCGACTAGACCCTGCTGGGTCGATTTGCCGTGGAGAGCTGGGGATCCGTAGATGTCAGGAGCCATGCGCATTTATTGTGGAGTAAGTCGGAGATCCGTATTTATTATGGAGTAAGCCGGAGATCCGCATTAATGGTGGAGTAAGCCGGAGATCCGCATTTATTGTTGAGTGTGCCGGAAGATTACAGCGGCCATGCGCAATAAATGCCGGAGGGGTGTTAGAGTACGGTCCTCGGACATCGGGGTTTCTCTTAGGTCGGAGGTTTCGGGGTCGGTCGTCTTGTGGCCGAGCGTTCCGAGGTCGGACGCTGACTTCGGCTGTCCGGGGTCGGAGGTTGTACGGCTTCTTAGGGGCATTTATGTCATTTGGGGGGAAACTTTATTCCCCCCAACACTACCCCCCGACTTCCGAGTTCGAGCGGCTTGTGGGGCTCGGACGTGGGAAGTAAAGTCTGTCACTAAGGTTGGGAGGAAGGTCTCGCCCGCCCCCTTGTGCTTTCCGGAGCTTTCATGGTGAGATATGCGCCCTTTGGCGTCTCGAGGCTGCTTTATTCGGTGAGCTAATGATGGAGCTCGTATCATCATGCTTCTTGAATCGCCAGGATCATTTTACGGCGGATTAATGATGGGGGACCTCGAGCTCGTCGAGGCGGTGTCTCGATTCCGTAATCGACGTTTCTGGCTCATTAATGAGTGTGCCGTTACGGGGTTTGAAACGGGCACGCGGCGCGACCCGAGGTCGGACGCTTTCGATTTCATGTTACTGGATCATAATTCCGAAGAAGTGGAGGCCTCATCGGGGCTCCACGTGTCCCAGATCTTATTAAACGAGGGGAGCGGGGGTTACGTCCGCTCGTTCTTCAAGACGATTTGATTATGTGGACCCATGATGAGGCCCCGAGATCCGATGGGACAACGCTTCGATTTCGTATCCGATTTATTAAACCGGAGTGAATACGGTGCCTCGGCTTCCGAGGTCGACACGTGGCGCAACCCGGTCGGGGGGATGGGAACCGACCCCGTCGATCTGGGCCGTCAGGGGGGTCTATATAAACCCCACGAGTCTGCCCTAAAGGTCTTGTTTGGCTGCCTCTTATTTTCGTCGTCTTTCCCCCCTGCTTCCTCCCTCAGCTGAATCTTGCTGGTGGTGCCCGGAGCGATTTCCGGCAATGTCCAGTAGGTTTTCTTCCTGTTTTCACTAGGGTTTCCTCTTTTCTCCTCCTCGTCAACTTCCATTTTCTACTCTTAACTTTTGCTCCACTCTTCCGTGAGAATGGGTTCCGGTCCCGAAGAGGTTGGGTCGAGTCTTTCGGAAGAGGAGCTGGAGTTAATCCGCTCCCGTTTCTTCTTCCAGCCCGGGTTTCGCCTTGAAGCCGCAGGGCCGGAAGACAGGGTGACGCAGCCGCCCCCAGGTCGGATCGCGGTTTACCGCGAGACACTTTGGGCGGGCCTGCGTTTTTCCGCCCATGAGTTTGTGAGCAACTTGCTGGCCGAGTACCAACTCGTCCCGGCGCAGTTGGCTCCGAACTCATGGAGGACCATAATCGGGTTTTTATCCCTGTGCCTCGGGCACGGAATCCCGATTTCGGTAGGCCTTTTTCGCCGGTGTTTTCTGTTAAAGAAAAACCCGGCGGATGTAGGGTGGTTATATTTCGCCTTTCGGGGCGGTATGTCACTCTTCCGGGGCGCCCCTTCCTCGATTCACGAGTGGAAGAGGAAGTTTTTCTTTCTGGCGTCTGCGGCGCCTTGGGGGTTCGAGCCAAGGTGGGGACACCCTCGGCTGAAGGCCCTCAACAAACTCTCCGAGCCCACGGGGAGGGAGCTGAGGACCCTGGACTCTTTGCGAGCCCTCGGGAGGGGCAACGACCTGACCAAGCTCCTGCGGGAAGACGCCCTGGCGAGCGTGGGTCTGAGCTCGGCGCGCCCCGAGGGTAAGGGTGGTTGCATTATTCTATTTATTTATTTCTTGTTCTCCGTCTTTACGGTCACTGGTCTGACTCTTAACAAAATTCTTGATTTCAGATATTCTACGCATGCCGACCAGCAACACATCACTTTTCTCTCGCCTGAGGAGGCGAGAGGCCGAGGCCGGGGGTGCTGTGCCCCAGCCTCGGAAGAGGGCGAGGACGGACGGCGCTTCTTCGTCGGCCGGGACGAGTGGCCCCGAGGCGGGGGCCCCTGCAGCCGACCCGAGGCGGGAGCGGGTTGTTGGTGATGCGGGCCCGTCGGCCCCTCCTTGCCCTACCCCCCTTTCCCAGCGGGGGGAGCCGTCCGTGGTCCGGCCGCAGCAGCCAGGACCCGGGCTTACCCGAGGCACCGAGGCGAGCGGCTCCGGGACCTCGGGTTCGATCGTGCCGAGCTCTTCCCGGGCTTTCCGAGAAGAGTCGGTCGAGCCGGACTCTTTTATTCCCGAGGGGCGCTCGGCCTTTCAAGATGCCGAGGTCGCACGCTCCATGTTGCGGCGTGCGGTGCTTCCAGCGGACCGGGCCGTGTTCCGGGGTATTTCGCTGGAGGAGGTCGTCGGCAGTGCTTACTGCAACACCGCCCGGGTAAGCTTCCTTCTTAATTTCTCCGAGTTTTTAGCGTATATATGTGCTTTTCAACTCACAATACCCTCGTTTCTTTCTTTTCAGCATATTCTCGAGCTCGACACCATGGCGTTCATCGCCCATGGGTATCGGGAAGAAGTTCAACAGCTCGGCCAGCAACTGGAGCCGGCCAGGAAAAGAGTCGCCGAGCTGGAGGCGGCGTTGGCCGCGGCCGAGGCTCGGTGGACAGCCACCGAGGCTGAGCGCCTTGCCATGGTGGGGGCGCTCGAGGAGGAGAAGGCGGCTCATGCCCTGACCAGGGCAACCATGCGCGGCACGGAGGCGCGCTTAGGGGAGGTCCAGGCCAGGGTCGCGGCCCTCGAGTATGAGGAGGGGGTCTTGCGCCTCCGACTCGGGCAACTTGAGGCCCGGGAGAGGAGGGCCCTCGAACGGGCCGAGCATGCTGTGGAACTCTTCAAAGAGTCGCAAGAGCTCCGCGACATGTTGGAGGAGGAGACGGTCGACGGTTTCCTTCGAGGCTTCGAGAACTTCCGGGAGCAGGTGCGCCGGTACTGCCCTCAGTACGACTTCTCGACGGTCCGTCCGAGGGAGGACCGGGGCTGGGGGTCCGACGTGCAAGCCCTTCCTGCCATCCTGACGTCTGAGGCGGGAATATACGAGCAGGACCCCGCCGAGCCTTCGACGGGGGTAGCCGAGGCGGACGGTGTCATGGAGGCGGCTCCGGCGGCCGAGATCGACGCTGTCCCGGAGGCGGCGCCCGAAGCTCCTGCTCCCGGCCCCGAGCCTCTTGCATTCTCGGGGTCATGCTTCGCATGGTGGAGTAGGTCGCTTCCCTTCCTCGTCGACCTCCGGAGTCATTTTTGACTTGTAAAAGGGGCTCGGGCTTCCCATGGACCCGGCGACTCCTGCCGGAGTTGAGAGGATCTGGGGAGGCTCTGTTGATTTGTAGCCCTTTTTGAGATCGAGGGAGCTTAAGACCCTATGGTCGGACCTCGGAGCGCCTCAACCTTGGTCGAGGGATCTCACGTCAGGTCGGCGGGTTCGTGGACGTTTTGCTGACCTGTGATACCTCCCGAGGTCGAGGGAGTCTGGTTCTCTACGGTCGACCCTCGGGGCATCCCGACCTTAGTCGAGGGATCGTTCGTCAGGTCGGCTGGTCTGGGCACGCTCTACCGACCGGCGACGCTTCCCGAGGTCGAGGGAGTCTGGTTCTCTACGGTCGACCCTCGGGGCATCCCGACCTTAGTCGAGGGATCGCTCGCTTCGGGGATCGGAGATCGTCGACCGCTCCCGGGGGTCCACTTTGTGGCGCCCCGGGTGGAGCCACCCTTTCCACCCCTCACGGCGCCTTCCCGAGGTCGAGGGAGTCTGGTTCTCTACGGTCGACCCTCGGGGCATCCCGACCTTAGTCGAGGGATCGCTCGCTTCGGGGATCGGGGATCGTCGACCGCTCCCGGGGGTCCACTTTGTGGCGCCCCGGGTGGAGTCACCCTTTCCACCCCTCACGGCGCCTTTCCGAGGTCGAGGGAGTCTGGTTCTCTACGGTCGACCCTCGGGGCATCCCGACCTTAGTCGAGGGATCGCTCGCTTCGGGGATCGGGGATCGTCGACCGCTCCCGGGGGTCCACTTTGTGGCGCCCCGGGTGGAGCCACCCTTTCCACCCCTCACGGCGCCTTCCCGAGGTCGAGGGAGTCTGGTTCTCTACGGTCGACCCTCGGGGCATCCCGACCTTAGTCGAGGGATCGCTCGCTTCGGGGATCGGGGATCGTCGACCGCTCCCGGGGGTCCACTTTGTGGCGCCCCGGGTGGAGCCACCCTTTCCACCCCTCACGGCGCCTTCCCGAGGTCGAGGGAGTCTGGTTCTCTACGGTCGACCCTCGGGGCATCCCGACCTTAGTCGAGGGATCGTTCGTCAGGTCGGCTGGTCTGGGCACGCTCTACCGACCGGCGACGCTTCCCGAGGTCGAGGGAGTCTGGTTCTCTACGGTCGACCCTCGGGGCATCCCGACTTTAGTCGAGGGATCGCTCGCTTCGGGGATCGGGGATCATCGACCGCTCCCGGGGGTCCACTTTGTGGCGCCCCGGGTGGAGCCACCCTTTCCACCCCTCACGGCGCCTTTCCGAGGTCGAGGGAGTCTGGTTCTCTACGGTCGACCCTCGGGGCATCCCGACCTTAGTCGAGGAGGCGCTACGGGGGGCCGCGAAGGTACTACCCCGTTGTTGGTGTCGAGCGCCACGGGGGACTGCGAAGGTACTACCCCGTCTTCCCGAAGTGTCGAGGGGTCTGGGCACGCACTGTCGACACTCGGGGCATCTCGACCTTAGTCGAGGAATCTTGCACCAGTCGACGTTTCACCGTCCTGCGATTCTTCCCGAGGTCGAGGGAGTTTGGGACTCTACGGTCGAGCCTCGAGGCATCCCGATTTTGGCCGGGGGATCTGAGGATCACAGACGACCCAATATTAGAAGAGGATTACAGTCATCAAAATGAGAGAAATATTTGCAGAAAAAGGAGCTGAGTCCATTATCCTGATTATCTTGAACCCCTTGGGGTTTCACTGGTAGTATATTCGTAAATTCTCGGAGTTCCAGCTTCGTGGGATCAGAGTCCCTTCCAGGGACTTCAATTTGTACGCCCCTGGCCGTTGTACCCGGGCGATTTGATACGGTCCTTCCCAGTTTGGGGCGAGCTTTCCTTGCTCGGTTGGTTGAGAAGCCTCGGCTTTCCTGAGGACGAGGTCTCCTACTTTGAAGAGCTTGGGCTTAACTCTGGAGTTGTAGTATTGGGCCGTTCGCTGTTGGTATCTCGCCATGCGCACCCGGGCGACCCCTCTTGTCTCTTCGACGAGGTCCAAATTGCTCCTGAGCTGGGAGGAATTGGTATCGGGGTCGTAATGCTCCACCCTCGGAGAAGGCAAGCCGATTTCCAATGGGATGACGGCCTCAGTGCCGTATGCTAGGTTGAAGGGGGTCTCTCCCGTGGGCAGTCGGAACGTGGTCCGGTACGCCCAAAGGACATTGTACAAGTCCTCGACCCACTGTCCTTTGGACCGATCAAGCCTAGCTTTGAGTCCCTGCAAAATAGTTCGGTTAGTTACCTCAGTTTCCCCGTTTGTCTGGGGATGGGCAACCGAGGTGAAGCGATGATCAATGCCGAGCTCAGAGCAAAACTCCCTGAAATGAACATTGTCAAATTGTCGACCATTGTCAGATATAAGGATACGGGGTAGTCCGAATCGGCAGATTATAGACTTCCACACGAAGTCCCGCATCTTTTGCTCGGTGATCCGGGCAACAGGTTCGGCCTCGACCCATTTGGTGAAGTAGTCGATGGAGACGACCAGGAACTTTCTCTGTCCGGTGGCCAGGGGAAAGGGCCCCAGGATGTCGATCCCCCATTGGGCAAACGGCCAGGGGGCGATGATGGAGGTCAGCAGAGCTGAAGGTCGGCGCTGGATATTGGCGTTTCGTTGGCATCGATCGCACTTGCGGACGAAATCTGTTGCGTCCTTCTGGAGTGTGGGCCAGTAGTATCCCTGCCGCAGGATCTTATGGGCCAAGGCTCGACCCCCCAGGTGATTTCCGCAGATCCCTTCATGGACCTCTCGGAGGGCGTAGTCCGCCTCGGAGGGGCGGAGGCATCTGAGAAGGGGAGAAGTAAACGATTGTCGATAGAGTTTATTCTCGTACAAGACATACCGGGGAGCCTGGCGCTTGATTCGGCGAGCCTCCGTCTCGTCATGAGGTAGAGTTCCGTCCTGAAGATAGCAGACGAGCCCGTCGATCCAGCTTGGCTCGGAGTCGATGCACATAGTGGGCTCGGGTTCCTCCGTGCTGGGGACCCGAAGATACTCGAGCGCTGTTCCCTTGGGAAGCTCGCTCATGCGGGAGGTGGCCAGTTTGGATAGCTGGTCTGCCCTGAGGTTTTCCGCTCTGGGAATATACTGAATATTGAAAGAATTCAGGGCAGATGTGAGTTCCCGCACCTTTTGGAGATACTTTTGCATAGATGGCTCTTTAGCTTCAAAATCCCCTTGGACCTGGTTCACCACCAGCTGGGAGTCGCTGAAGGCCGTCAGGTCTCCCACTTTTAGTTCTTTCGCCAGCTTGAGCCCGGCGATGAGAGCCTCATACTCGGCCTCATTGTTCGAGGCCGGAAACTCGAGGCGCAGAGCTTGCTCGGCCACCACTCCATCTGGACTGGTGAGGATAAGTTCGGCCCCGCTGCCCCCCGGGGTCACCCATCCGAGTGCAGGACCCATGGCTGCTTCGGGGTCTCCTCCACGGACTCAGATGGCGGCTCGGGGTCGTCCGGAAGGGTGCACTCCACGATGAAGTCGGCGAGTATCTGAGCTTTGATAGCCGGCCTGGGCCGATATTCTAGGTCGAATTCCCCGAGCTCGACCGCCCATTTGGCGATCCTCCCCGCACGATCCGACCTCTGCAATATCTGCTTCATAGGCTGGTCGGTTAATATAGCTATCGTGTGGGCTTGGAAGTAAGGCCTGAGTCTCCGAGCCGAGATGATGAGAGCGAAGATGGTCTTCTCAAGTTTAGAATATCGGGTCTCGGCATCCCTGAGAACCCGGCTGGTGTAATAGACCGGCTTTTGGAGCTTGTCTTCTTCCCGGACGAGGACCGAGCTTACTGCAGCTGGGGAGACGGCCAGATATAAGTAAAGAATTTCGCCCTTCTGGGGCTTGGTGAGCAGCGGGGGAGAGGTCAGAAGGCTCCGAAGCTCTTCAAAGGCTTGCTGGCATTCTTCTGTCCACCGGAAGTCTTTCGGCCGTTTGAGGCTCTTGAAGAAGGGGAGGCAACGCTCGGCTGATCGAGAACAAACCTTCCCAGGGCGGCTACCCGCCCCGCGAGCCGCTGCACCTCCTTAACTGTCTTTGGAGGCGACATCTCTTGCAGTGCCCGGATTTTCTCCGGGTTGGCTTCAATTCCGCGTTGGGTCACTATGAAACCCAGGAACTTGCCCGAGGTGACTCCGAACGCGCACTTCGCCGGATTGAGTTTCATTTGGTATTTTCTGAGCTTGGCGAATGTCTCGTTGAGATCGGCTATGTGGTGTTCCGCCGCTTGGCTCTTTACCAGCATGTCGTCCACATAGACTTCCATGTTCCGGCCGATCTGGTCTTTAAAGATTTGGCTGACCAGTCTCTGATAGGTGGCCCCAGCGTTTTTCAGGCCAAAGGGCATCACCTTGTAGCAGTAGGTGCCCTTGTCGGTGATGAAGGCCGTCTTCTCCTCGTCTTCTGGCGCCATTCGGATTTGGTTGTATCCTGAAAAGGCGTCCATAAAAGTTAGCAGTTGGTGTCCTGAAGTGGAGTCGACGAGCTGGTCGATGCTCGGGAGAGGGAAGCTGTCTTTTGGGCAGGCCTTGTTCAGGTCGGTGTAGTCCACGCACATACGCCATTTTCCGTTGGCCTTCTTTACGAGGACTACGTTGGCGAGCCAATCCGGGTAGGAGACCTCCCGGATGAAGCCGGCTCCGAGGAGTTTGTCCACCTCCTCGGCCGCAGCTCGTTGTCGCTCAGGGGCGGAGCCTCTTTTCTTCTGCTTTACAGGCCTGCTGGTTGGCCTCACCTGGAGTCGGTGGACCATGACCTCGGGGTCAATTCCTGGCACGTCCGCGGGCGACCGGCGAAGACGTCAGCGTTGTCCCGCAGGAAGCTGACGAGGCGATTCCTCTCATGGGCGCCGAGGCCGGAGCCAACCTGCACGGTTAGCTCGGGAAAATTTTCTTGTAGTGGGATTTGAATAAGGAGCTCACCGGGCTCTGCTTGCTTCTTTCAGAGGGTGTCCCTCGCATCGAGGGTTTCTATGGGCAGTGAAGGGCCCATCGGGCGGTCTGGTGCCTCGGCCGGCTGCTTTACTGTGTGGGCCGCCATGTAGCATTGCTTGGCGACCAGTTGGTCTCCGCGGACCTCGCCCACTCCCTGGCCGGTGGGGAACCGCATGAGCAAATGGCGAGTTGAAACCACGGCTCGAAGGGCGTTTAACCCTGGGCGCCCAAGGATGGCGTTGTAGACCGAGGGCAGACGGACCACCAGGAAGTCCATCCTCACAGTGCTCTCCCGGGGGGCGAGGCCAACTGTGACAAGGAAGCTAGCCTCACCTTCAACCGGGACCGCATCTCCGGTAAACCCGACCAGCGGGGCATTGATTCTCCGGAGGTGTCCTTCTGTCAACCCCATTTTTTGGTAGGCATGGTAGTACAAAATGTTGGCTGAGCTTCCATTGTCAACTAGGACACGCTTTACATCAAACCTATTTACAATCATTGAGATGACCACAGCGTCATCGTGAGGGGTCTCGACCCCTTCTAAGTCCTCGTCCGAGAACGAGATGACTTCATCAGTGCGTGGGCGCTTCGGGGGTGCTCCCTGGGCGGCTGTTCCTGCCGAGGTCCGCCCAATCATGTTGATGGTGCCGGCGATAGGCCTGTTGCCGCCAGGATTTTCGGTTGGTGCGACATTCTCCGCCGGCCTCCTTTCCTCATGTCGGTTCCTCACGAACCGGTTGAGTACTTCCCGTCTGATGAGCGCTTCTATCTCGTCCCGGAGTTGGAAGCAGTCCTCCGTGTCGTGCCCGCGATCTCGGTGGAAGTGGCAGTACTTCCTGGAATTTCGGGGAAATCCCGTGTCTCGCATAGGAGGCGGGGGTCGGAAGAAGTCCCGACCCTCAATTTCCATCAGGATCTCGGCCCGAGGAGCATTGACGGGTGTATAGTTCTCGTACCTCGCCTGGTACGTCCGGGGCTGTGGTGGAGACCTCAGACGAGGAGGTGTCTTCTGCTGAGGTCGCCCCTGCTGACGGGGCGGGCTCCTCAGTCTGGGGAGATTCTTCTCTCGGCGGGGAGACCGGCTCCTTTGTCGACCGCGCTCCTCGCGGCGCTTCTTCCGCTTCTTCGAGGTGGGCTCGATTGCCCCCCGCCTGGAGGCGACTGCCTCCTCGGCCTTGGCGTACTTCCGGGCTCGGGCCAGCATTTCGGTGAAGTCGGCCGGGAAGCTCTTCTCGATGGAGAAGAGGAATCGGTAGGAGCGGACCCCAGTCTTCAGAGCCGACATGGCTATCGACTGGTCTAGCTCGCGAACCTCCCATGTGGCGGCGGTAAAGCGGTCCAGGTACTCTTTGAGGGACTCCCCCTCCTTCTGCTTGATGTCCAGGAGGGAGTCTGATGTCCGTCGCTGGCGCCGGCTGGCAGCAAAGTTGGTGGCGAACTGCCTGCCGAGCTGCTCAAAAGAGGACACCGTGTTCGGCTTCAGACCAGAGAACCAAAGCCGAGCGGTCCCTCGGAGGGTTGCTGGGAAGGCCTTGCAGAGTATGGCCTCCGAGGACCCTTGTAGGGCCATGAGGGCCCGATAACTCTCCAAGTGGTCGAGGGGGTCGGTGATTCCGCTGTAGGGCTCCACCTGAGGCATTTTGAACCTCGCGGGAACTGGCTCGTCCTCGATCTGGCGGGAGAAGGGGGACTTGGTAGTGAACTCAAAGTCCCCTTCCTGTCTTGCCTTCTTGCTGTGGAGTGCCGCAATCTGGCGCTCCAGATGCTCGACTTTTCGGTCGAGCTCCCCCACCCGTGGGATTGTCGCTGTGGTTTGCGCCAGCTCACGGTGATCCGGGGCTGACTCCGCCTCAGAAAGTTGGGGTCTCCGGTCGAAACCTTCTCCCGGTAACTCTCTCCGGGGAGAAGCTCGTTCTCCATTGTTGGCTCTGGAGGAGCCATGCAAATTTTGGCTGGGGAGAATCGGGCCGTTGGGGAGACACTCCGGCGGGGCCTGGGCCTGCGGGGGAAGTGCCGGTAAAGCCTCCACGCGCCGCAGGCCCTGAACGGCGGCGGCCAGGGCCTGGACTTGCTGTGCCAGGGCATTGAACTGTTCCGGCTGGACCTGAGGAGCTGGGTCAGCCGGAGTTGGAGAATTCTGGACGGAGTGTCCAGGACTTTGCGGGGGACGCCGGGAGACGTTAGAGGTTCCCTTACTTCTCAACTTCATGACTGCTACTCGGGCCCTTCCTCTAGCGCCAACTGTTGCTGGAAATTGGACCCGGGGGCAATCTTCGGTCGAGGAGAGGGAACGACTGTTAGTCCTCACGGCGGGGCGGCGGTCTGTCGGCGGGCGGCGTCCTCCGTCCGGGGCGGTCGGAGAGAAGGAACAGCAGGTCCTCGCAGCGGGGCGGCGATCCGTTGGCTGGCGGCGTCCTCCGTCCGGGTGCCTGCACACGAACCGGTGGCCGGGTTCTCCGGCGCCGGCCCTCTGACGCTCAAGTCAGGGAGGGGGCAAATAGTGGGGAGAAGGAGATAAACAGTGATTTTTGGGTGTATGAATGTTCCAATCCCCTCTTGAGAGGCCAAGGCTCCCTTTTATATGCGGGGGTCGGTTTACCTGTGATGTAACAGGGCGAGGCCGTAGTACGGCTTGGCATGTTGTTCAGGTCGGCGCTCGGTCAGGCGAATCATTGCACTGATGTCGGCGGTATGGCCGAGATCAGAGACTTATCATAGTCGACTAGACCCTGCTGGGTCGATTTGCCGTGGAGAGCTGGGGATCCGTAGATGTCAGGAGCCATGCGCATTTATTGTGGAGTAAGTCGGAGATCCGTATTTATTATGGAGTAAGCCGGAGATCCGCATTAATGGTGGAGTAAGCCGGAGATCCGCATTTATTGTTGAGTGTGCCAGAAGATTACAGCGGCCATGCGCAATAAATGCCGGAGGGGTGTTAGAGTGCGGTCCTCGGACATCGGGGTTTCTCTTAGGTCGGAGGTTTCGGGGTCGGTCGTCTTGTGGCCGAGCGTTCCGAGGTCGGACGCTGACTTCGGCTGTCCGGGGTCGGAGGTTGTACGGCTTCTTAGGGGCATTTATGTCATTTGGGGGGAAACTTTATTCCCCCCAACATGTATAATATGTAATTGTGGATGCAAAAATATTTAGTTGATTTTGGCATTGCCTCGAACCTGATGCTAAGCCTTTGAATGTGTAATAAAATGTGCCATACACTATTCAGTAACATGCTGTCATGGTTTGAATTTGCTGAAAATGGAAATGGTTTGGATTTGTTGCTGTGTGATGAGAGGTCACTTTGTGTACCTTATGCTGCTTGTGATAGATATTGCTTTCATTGATATTCTTCTTTAGTCATCTGATACTTTTAATTGATGCATTGAGTCATGTTTGGTTAATTTCTTTTAAAAGATTATGTGACTTAAGTAGTAAAATTAGATGATTTATTTGGCATATATTGGCTTTGTCGAGGGAGAAAAGCAAGGAGGACTAGGTAGCAATTATCAAATAAATAAATACATAAAAGATAGATGAGTCTGCGTCAATCAAGAGAGAGGAAGTTACTTGATAGAGAAGATGGAAATAGATATCAAGTTTGTAACATAAATAGATAAGAAAATGAAAAGAGATACTTTCAAACAAAAGATAGTTTAGCTTTCAGACAATAAATTAGGACTTGAACGCAACATAGAAAATCAAATCTTAATGATAAACTTTCATAATCCAACCTATCGCCGAACTTAAGACATTGTAAATGTTAAAACTCATGTTAAGGCTTCTAGAGACATTAGTGGTCTAAACTGCTGCAGGAAGCACTTTACTACTAATCAAAAGAAAAAAAAGAGATGGACTTCACATTTTTGTAGATTTTTGCTAGTGGAGTTAATAACTTTGTAAACATTGAAATGCATTGTGATTGGGGCATGGAGGTTTTGGAACATGCACTGCTGTTAAATCAAAGGTGCACCAATCCTAGTGCACATTGAAAGCCCAAAAGTTGGTAACATCATATGTTAGTATACTCAGTCATTAATGAAAAGTATGTTGTCTGAATGAAAAGAGAAGGTAGGATCATATGTTAGTATATCAACAACTTTTCTGATATGTTTCATTCATGCCATGCCAACTAAAACAAAAACCATCTTCCATTTCTTTGCAAGTCATTCACAACTCTTATCTCTTTTTTTTTCTCTGGTGGCATAGGATTGTTTGTCTACCATCTTTGTATATGCTTTACAGTATGCTAGTTTGATGTATAACTGATGGCCTCCTAGATCTGGTTCTTTTGTATCTCCCATTATCATTGTAACCTTGTCTTCCTTTCTAGTTCTTTGGATTCATATGGAGCATATGTTCGCCCGATGCCTTATTCGAATGAGATTGGTTTACGAATGCTTATAGGTGGTGCTTATCGAGAAGCAGCTGCTTCAGGGTTTCATTTATCACCACTTTTCTCATACTATTCATACCACGGACCCATATTCAGAGTCATGCTACAAGTGGCTCGTGGAAAGCTCCATGAGAACAGGTGAGGCATCATACATGATTTTTCTTTAACCATGAGTTCTCCCGTTCTTCAAAGTAACATTATGTCATATGCATTTTTCTTTGCAGCCAGTATAGTTTCATTAGCTACTGCAATCAATGTGGAAATTCTGAAACTTTTCCTTGGGAAGAGCTTGGGCAGATTTCTTGCCCTTGCAGAAATGGAGGGGTACTTTTTCTGAAAACCAAGCAACAACTTGAAGTCTTCAGGGGATTGGAAATTGAAACATTGTATGCGATCATGAATGATGAAATCTATATATGCCAATATATTACAAAAAAAATGGTCATATCTCATTCTTGTAATTTTGGTGAATTTCCTACTCTAATTCATCTTCCATGTCTTTGTAAGCTATGAAATAAAATGAAATGAATATTTCATGGCTGATGCAGAAAATGAAAGCAGCACATTATGGCTGCTTTACTAACTATCTTCTCTCTTTTTGGGAAAAAATAAAAAAAAGAAAATAAAAACTTAATGCATGCACCTCAGATAATGACCAAATTCACACAGTGTGTTAAGTATACATCATTGTAGAATTGACAATTAACAATTACTTAATGTCCTCATTTGGCATAACTCTACATTTTTGAAAATCCGTTAGACGAGATTTGAAATTCATTCTATGATCTTATCAGATGAAATCATCAGATGTGAATTGTAAGTTTTCGAAAACCATCAACACAGATGCTTCTTAGAAGCTTTTTTTCTTGATTATATACTCTTATGTGTTAGTTAAGCTACCTTGAGAATTTCCCCTTGATATGCATGTCTGTATGTTTTCTTTTCATCTATTGGTCTGTTTCTGTAAGAGTTGCAAAATTATGATGTGCATTAGCAGGCTTCTCCAGTTTTACAAAGCTGATGCTGTTTTGCCAGATTGCCCTTGACTAGTTGTTGCTTGTTTTCTTCACCAGGTTTCCAGGTCTGTGGTTGTCTCTGGCCCCCTCTGGACTGGTCCTCTTCATGATGCTGCTTATTTAACTGAAATGTTAAAATTAGCTAGAGAGTGGGGATGGGCATGTACTAAACAGAAAGATGTTGATTTAGAGAAGCTTCTAAATCAAATGATTGATGAAAGTGATCCTCAACTTCCTCCTGGATACATCAAACTTGATGAGGTCATTCACAACGCGATACGTTTAATCCCCTTTTCTGGCTCTAGATTTCTTTGTTTCTGTTGATGCCCTGATTCTTAAATATCTTCAATTGATACATCTCTTTCCTTATTTACAGATTGCTCGCCGAGCAAAAATAAATTCTCCTCCCATCAGCACCCTGATCAGTGCTTTAGAGAAGGTACCTCTTTTTCTCTTTTTGTTTGGTTGGGTGCCTATATATGACTTGATGAATTGTCATTTGGGGATATATTGTGGATATTAATTTTTTTCAAGACATGGATGCTTTGCTTCGAGTATCACATACCAGCCTTGCCCAGCTCTGATTATGTTAACTGCAGATTTAAGCATGTCTTAGGATGACCCTTTTTACTGCTATGTAACATCCTCGCTGTCCTAACATCTGGCTTCTTGCGAACCGGGAGATAACCCATTATTGTCAATTAAGTTGTTCATTTTACTGATGGTGTTTTGCATCTTCCTATTGTAAATTGCTTGCAGGAAGGATATGTTGCTTCCAGGTCACATATTGTCCCCAATGCAGTCAAGACAAATTGTCCAATGGCTGACTGTATTCATATTGCTAGGGAACTTAGACATGTAAGATGACTATTGAGAGGTTAACTCATTAACATGGATTCAGCTTCTGGAGTTTTTTGCTGCTCAAACCGCCAACGGAGTTAAAAATTCTATTTTCTGACAGTACCAAGAGCATATGTGAGAGGTCAATAGGTTGAACGTTGTACCCCATCCTTTCCATACCAAGGTCAGCATCGCGAACCATGGAACAACACGAAGATGTTGGAATAAGGCGTCCTATACTTTTTCACCGTTGTTGCCATCATCAGTTTTGGCCTCTGTATTTGTTGTAGGTTGCATCTAAAGAGGTGTATGTAGTGTTTACAACTGTAGAAATGGGAAGTCATCGCGTGAACTTCAATTTTGTTGTAATATGCCAAATGGAGGTCTTCAAAAAAAAAAGAAGAGTAATTGAAGCTTGGGGTGCTAAAGTTCCAAGCCTATGAGTTTTGATTCAAGAACTGCATTGAAACTTTGATGTCCTTCAAAGTAACAGGGCACAATCCTGAGTTCCTGGCTTCAAGATGAGGCTTATACCATTCCAGTCCAGTCCAGTTGAGTTTCTTATATCCTGGGCTGGGCTCAAGCTTGCTAAACCTGCTTGTTCCAAAAGATCAGGTCAGGCTGTAGTATGTTTTTCAAGGATTATAGTTTATTAACAGGTAAAACAGGTGCGTATCAGCCTGCACCCACTAGATCTTATTTTGCAATGATGTGAACTCTAGATTTTGGCATATGAAGGGCAGTGAAGCTGCACACTGGATTCTGGATTGATCTGGCTGGACAAGCTATTGGGGATCGAAAAATGAATGATATTAGCTGCAGCAGTGGGATTCATTGGGTATGACCAGCAGGAAAACCGGTTCTGGACCCTATACAGAGTTCGGTTTGAAGTGGGCATGATTTGTGCAGAGGGAATTGCCAGCATATGCCTAATTACTGATGCCAACCTTTACAGGCGGTAGGCATAGTTTTTCTGATTAATGGCGTCACAATCCTATGTCGCATCCATGCGATAGGGCCCTAGATCGCCGATTGCTCTTTTGTCATCTAATATACTTACCGCTCAAAAAGATTGCACTCTTAATATTAACATGACATATCAGCTGCTAGCTTGACATGCGAACAGCTCTTTTAGGAGCTACAAACAGTCGATCGTGTGCGAGGCCAATGGCGTTAGCAGCCGATGCTGTTTCTTTCAGGTGGTATTAAAAGTAAACAAGCATCTATTCCAGGAGAGGCCCATCTTATTTGATACAAAAGTGTGCTCATGGTAAACACGAAAGGTGGGAACTTCACACGAAAGCTCACATTAAGCAACCTCTTTCTCGTAGACTCCACTGGCATATTTCCAGTTCATGACCTTCCATATGTTCTTCAAATAGTCTGGTCTCACATTTTTGTACTGCACCAAATGAAGAGATAAAAAGTTCAGCACATCATACAAAGCCTAGGGAGGAGCATGCTGGCAAAACTTGAATTATAAGATTTATCAAACTGCTGGAAGAAAAACTTCATATGCAGCTAATTTGTTGATAAACACACCAACAAGTCATGACACAAATTCCGGACATCCATCATGCATCTGCATGGCATCCCAGCAAGGCAAGCAGGATAATGAATACTCAGTCAACAAGCAAATGCATCTTCACAATCATAGGAATCCCTGAGAATATTGTAGGCTTGATCCACCCATACCAAGGCTTAATGTTTGTTCCAGGTTTTAGCCAAAGTGCAGGCATTCCGGATTATTGCAGCTTTGCTACAAAGTTTGCTTGCTCCCAAGTTATAAAATCAAGAATGCAGGAAGAATATTTCCCTTTTTTAAGCATTTAGGAACAATATTTCCCAATGCAGGGTACAAATCATATCAATTGTTAGCCCATGTCAAATCATGAAGATGTGTTTCAAAGTATATTAATGTTTTAAATTTATACTACCGAGATCCAGTAAACCTTGCTTAGATTCCATTAAGTGTTAGAAAATAACCGAAGCATAGAGAATGGGATATATTTAAGGCTTGCTAGTTGTATTCGCACATGTAGGAGAGGGAAGTGTACGTGTGTGCATAGGAGGCTGCAGTCTTCAAAATTGGCTGAAGTTGTTAGGGACTGCCCTGACCTGTCAATGATGACTGACTAAACAGTTTCCTCATGCATGAGAGGCACACTAGTGAATGGACAACGAAGCTCTCCTCAGCCATCAGCTGCTATGCTCGCTATTCCATCCACCTCCATATCCATTCACAGCTGCTTCACCCACGATGCCCATACCACTGGTTCTGTATGCCTTCCAGTTGACATTGTGTAGCCCCTTCGCCGCCTTCGTTGACTGCTGCTCCTGTCATGGTCCCAATCAACTAGCATGGATGGCCTACAATGTATCAGCTACCTCCAACTATCCCTTGAACTTCCATAATCAAGCAGGCTTCCCATCATCAGCAACCTCTACAACCTGCTCCTCTACAATTCGAAACAGGCTTCTCTGCCGCCGCTGACAGGTTTGCAGCCCTCATTTGCTAAACATAATACTGATGCCATTCCATGCAACCCACCCTTGAGGCTCCTACTCCCTCATCCGGCGTCGCCAATGAGTCAGAGTAGCTTGGGTCGGTGATGCCATCATGGTGGAAGCAGCACCTAGAGGCGGCAAAGGGGCAATGCCAAGTCAGCTGTAAGCAGTCCGTTGGTAAGGGCATCATGGCCGGATTGGCTGCGAATGAGAAGGTGAAGGTGTATGGGCTAGTGAGCATACCAACTGATGGCCAAGGTGAGATCTTCAACATCCATTAATTTAGCCAATTATAATTAACTGGTTTAGGCAATCAAAGAACTTTAGCAAATCTTACAGACTAGGTGGCCTCTTGTGCATGCATGCAGGCTTTTCTCGCCTACATGTGCAAGTCTACATAGCAAGTCTCAGATTATTTTCGTAAAATGTACTAAAACTTCTGTTGTTTTTGCAATATTTTTCTTTCTTTTCAAAGTTCTATATGTTTAATAGTTTTAACAGTATTTAAAAGTTTCAATCACTCGAACTGTACATAATGCCCAAAGGTTACGAATAATGCAATACCGAACCCTATAGCATTTGCTCGACTCCTTTTTTAACTTCCTTTTTTTGTGGGGGGAGGGGATGCGGGTGGTTGGACAAAAAAACTCTGAAACTCAAGAGAAACTGCTAAAACTACCAATATCAACAATCATTTGGCTTGACCAAAACTAAAATCGAGTTTTCAAAACGACTCACACATACCATTGTTTATATTGTTAGGTGCTTAGGTCCATCAAGAAGAAGAATAGAGACTGTCAGAAACAGCATAAGACATATATTCAAGGCAAAAGTATGGACTCGTACCCAACCTTTTCTGCTAATAGGACTGTATCAGATTTATGATGAGGTACATGGTAGAGCCAAACTTCTTAACTATTTTCACTCAGGTCTGATCAAGTCTTCTGGTTGGGTTCAGCTTCAAGCCCACAGCTAACTCAGTCTGAAGATCAGGATTAGCTTTAGGAAACTGGACTGAAAGTTGAGTAGTTCTGTTCTAACCAAGACTAAATCAGGGGCATGACTACAAACCAACTTGTTACGCAGCAAATTATATTCCATAATTGCTTTGATCTAATGCCAATTCAAGATACTATTGATACAGGTCTTTTCCACATAAAAAAGGAATCTTTTGTTACAATAGAACTAGAAGTGATGTGGAGGAATAAGCCTTTTCAACTGCCAATTCGCACCTTGACTCTCTGTATTAATCGAGCCCTTTAGGGTCAGATCAATAGAGAAGTAAGGCACGAAGAGGCTCCAAGTTGGATAAGGTTGAGGCTTTCCTTGCCTTTTGAAAAAAGAAGGTAGGACAAAAATACGGGTAAAATAATTTGGTTCATCCAGCAGCTACGTTCTACTACCATTTCCTTCCACCAACAATTAGTTATTAGAGTACTGTATTCTTACGATATAGATTACTTTCCAACTCCTCCTAGGCTTTTTTTTTCTGCTAGTTCTCCAGTTTGTAACATAGTAATGAGTGTACGCATGGCACATGCACCCATTCACCACACAAACATTCATAAAAAAATCCAAACACTAATGCCATTTACAAGCAAAGATTCAGAAGGCACATCATTTACCTGCAGGTAGTATGCATGTTCCCACACATCTATACCAAGTAGAGGAACCAAATTTGCTCCCTTAGTCACTAGTGGATCCTGTGTAATGCATTAGTCAGCCACCGATTTTTGCATGTAGTGATGAAATAATAGGATATCAACAAACTAGATAGAAAAGAATGTCAAGTGACTTAAAATTAGGACAAAAGCAAGAGTTCGACAAACATGCATGCTTGTGCATGTCGAAATGCATTTCATATGAGCAAGCAATTATAAAGCAAATGAATAGGTGATTCCAGATATATAAACCAAAAAGTTTAACTAGTTGTAACAATCAGCCAATGAAGTTATTGATTTTGGGATCTCAATGAGATAAACCACATCACAAAAAACTGATTTCACATGAATTTTACATTAGAACAGAAAAATGTAAGTGCATTACACCCAGACAAGCAAATCAGAAATTAAGCGGCACATTTTTAATGAAACAATTATTTATATGTCAGACACAACTTTTCTCAAAAAAAAGAAAAGAAAGGAAAAATCAACAGAGAACCGATTATATGTATCACTCGTGGGATATTCCAAGAAAACTTTTGCCGAAATCTGTGGCCCAGGAACTCAAGCTCACTTTATTCTTGTGTCCGTGTCTCTGGTAGTGGTTGGGGGAGGGGTTGTCATGGCATCCATCCAAGAATTATACAATGGCAGAAGCAAAAGTTTTGGCACAGAAAGGTCAAAATGATGGAATAGTGTCGGCACAATATAAAAAATGGAAATGTCACACAAAATATCCATTCTATTCATTTGCATTATTTCGGACCTACATCAAAGTGTCTTTGGTCTTTCTTCTCTACTCATTTTCATTCTAACAATCATCTCAGACTACTACTTTTTTGGCATATATTCAGAAAGCACTTTCCTACAATCAGTGTGAAACAAATTTAGCAGTACATATAAAACTCCATGGTCATAATAAACAATAAACTCTGCACTACAATTAATTTCAGTTCAGAAAAATCATGAGTTAACAAACCTCATAAAGTTTACCTGATTTGCAGTTGTTTCAACCTTAAGTTTTTTCACCTCCCTATCCAGAGCAAGCCACTGTTGAGAGAGCAAGGAAAAAAACAGTAAGGCATCCAGCATACACAAAAAGGTGGACCTGGTATGTCCATGAAGTAAAACAAGTAGTACTCTCATAAGCTAGACAAACTCACCACCCATCCAGATCCCTGCAAAGCTGTGCCTTCTGCATTCATCGTTTTCACCAAAGCCTCTAATGAACCGAAGTCCGTATCGATGGCCCACCCAAGTGAGCCATGTGGAGGCTCACCTCCACCTTCCTGTAAGAATTTTTGCGAGAATGGAACATGATCACAGAGACCAGGATGCTTCACAAAATGGGGAAATTGCAGAACTCGTGGATGGTGGAGAAAACACATACATTGGCAGGCTTGAGATTTTGCCAGAAGATTGAGTGGTTGATATGACCTGAAAAATATAAATTTGTTAAAATAGCTCAGACTAAGACATACAAACTGTGAATCTTAAAGCAGATTTCCAACAATTAAAAGGTAATAAAGTAAACCATGTCAATTGGTAACTTCCTGCTCAAAAAATGAAGATCCAATATTTCTTCTAGAACTTATTAACCCACCCCTGCTCCGAAACAGATACATCATGAGGTATAATAATAGAAATCATGACACACAAAGCAATAGAGACAAACTGGCTTTGATACAACTAGAGATTCGTCCTAAGTCATAAACACACATTCTTTTCTACACAGACCAGCTTATCGTTCCCGTCATTTGCGCTCAAGACATAGGAAGCTTTAATTAGATTAGTATAATTAACCTAGTAAATAAAGAACTTATTTTGCAGAAAAAGAAGATAAAACCTCAAATCGTGGAAGAATCCCAAAGCATCTTATAAAATTGAGCAACGAATTCTCAATTTATAACTAAGAAAGCAAATCTGAGCTGGAAACCCAGAAGAACTAAATCAAGAAACCCTAAAGCCCAGTCAAAAATGATGATACAAAGATTTCCCATTCAACCCATATTCCAATCCAAAACGAAGAAACTAAGAGAGAATAACGAGAACACGGGAAGATTACGGACCTCCGCCATTGAACTTGATGGCGCTCTGGAGGTGGACGACTTTGGAGGAGTCTCCCTTAGTCATGGCCTCCTCGAGCTGCTCGAGGGCCTTGTTGTAGTTGGTGATGTACGTCTGGTGGTGCTTCTGGTGGTGAAGCTGCATGATCTCGCCGCTGATGGCGGGCTCGAGGGCACCGTAGTCGTAGGGGAGGTCCGGCAGCGAGAAGGTCACGAGGCCCCGGGCGTGGAGCCCCGAACCCAGCCCTGGGAAGGAGGCGGCGGCGGCGGCGCCGCTGGGCCCAAACCCTAGCCCTAGTGTTAGCGTTTTCTTACCGGCGATGGCGCGGAGAGCCATAGCGGATCGTTCGATGGGAAGTTTTGGAAGGAGAGAGCAGCTGCGGTGCCGTGGAAGATGGGAGGCAGCCGCGGGCAATTTATAGTGCCGAGTATCATAATAGTGGAGATACGAACTGGTTAGGTTGGTTTGTGGTAGGTCGAATTGAGCTTTTTGAGATACGACTTCGTTCTACCGGCCTTGGACAATCGGAAGCCTAGGTTTGATGGTTAAATTTTGCTTATATATCATTGAAAAAAAAAAATCTAACTACAAATCTAGATTCATGGTGCTAAAACAATTAGATATATTGTCAGCAGGGCCGGCCCGAGCCTTAGGCGGCCGAGGCGGTCGCCTAAGGCCCCGGGCCAATGAAAGGCCCCCGGGAGGTGGAGAGAGAGAGAGAGAGAGAGAGAGAGAGGGGGGTATGACCGGGACCAAAAGGAAGCAAAGGCCCCATATCGAGTCTTCCCCATTGATGGAAGGGAGGTGGAGAGTTTCTTGGCCTGCGGAGAGGAAATTTAGGAAGTTGGGGACGGTAGTTTTGTTTTGGATGGAGAGAGAGAGAGAGAGAGAGAGGAGGGCTTTGGTTGGCTTGACACACGCCTGAAGCCACTCTTATCTTTCATCCCTTCTCTTGTTTGGTTTTGGTCTTGGTTTTCCTTCCCTCACATTACTCCTGATCCAGCTGGGCCATCAGGAAGAAAGGGGGATTGGAAATGGACTTCTTGGAGGGTGGAGATTCTTTTAATTTTCTCCTCTCCGTTTCTTCTCCCCTCTTGGGTGGTAGAGAGAGGAGGGAGGGGGTTGAATGGCTGCTGTGCTGTGATGTTGCGGTTGCTGCTTGGGTACTCACTTGAAGGGGAGATGGAGGGATGAGACTTTTATTAATTAGATAGAGTCAATTTCCCATGATGCCCCTACTTTCTCTTATAGAGAAGCTCCTCTCTGGACAAATTCTTTTCTTTACCTTGATCATGAAGTGCCATGGGATGACCTTTTCCTATTCCACTCTTGCTTGACATGATAAACAATATTGCCAAGCATTATCTCAGTTATTTAATCAGTTTTATGGCCCCTTTTTTTTAGGATAATTACTTTCTGCACTTCCATTCAAAAATAATATTAAATTAAAAAGATTTCTTGCCTATTTTTGTTAGATTCATGTATCTTTGTTGAAATAGTGTACTTGATAGCTATCCATTTTCATATCATTTTTTAAATATTTTATATTTATTAAAAAATTTATTATTAAAAAAAAAAGGCCTCATTCATTGGATTCGCCTTAGGCCCCCAAATGTATTGGGCCGCCCCTGATTGTCAGAGTAGTAAAATACTATCTATCAAAGTTTTAAATCCTATGAATTAAAAGTCTTCCAAATTTTTCTGAAATGGGACACACCACTATCAAGTTCGTTATGGCATCCAGATTGGTACCCTCCATCCTCCTTCCTTTATTTATTTATTTTTTATTTTTTTTATTTTTTTCTATTTTTCCTACTTCTTTTACTTCCTTTTCTTCCTTCTAACTTTATTTTATTTCTTTCTTTCGTTATTCTACATTGCTTGCTTTTCTATTTTTTTCTTTCTTTTTCTTATCCTCTTGTTTCTATTTTTTTCTTTTTCTCTTTCCTCTATTTTTTTTCTTTCTTTTTTTTTTCCCTTCTCCCCTTCTTTTTTTTCTCTTTTGTTTTTTTTTTTGCACTTTTTTTTCTTCTTTGTTTTTTCTGTCTTCTTCTCCCATCATGTGGATAGATTTCAAGGTTCCGAATAAGATCACGATCCCATTTTTTTAGAGAAACAAAAATGGATGGCTAGAACACCCTCAGTTCGATCAAAATTTACAACCTTACTATTTTTTTATTTTTGTTTCTATTTCTTATAATCCTTTATCTAGCCATGCAGCAACACAAAGTTTCTAAGCCTAGTATCCAACGCTTATGGGCTCGAATTCGATTCCGATTTCGAGTATAGCTCGATTGATATTCGAATCAAGTCGCATCGATCTTGAGTTTTGCCCTTTTTCTTTCGAGTCGAGTTCAAACTTGAATCGGAAGGCTCCATCGATCTCGAATTGAATTTTAACCCCAAAAGACTTTTAGTCAAAGTTGAGCTTGAGCTTTTAGCTATTCAACTTAGCTTTCATCGATCGCGCCCCTAACCTAGGAGATGAAGGGAATGGGGAGGATCTCAACATTCGTTTAATAAGCCGGTAACTGGGAGTCTCCTGCTAGGTTGTTTGGACGACGGTCATCCCAGCTGTAAATATCGAACAAAAGTGAGAATAAAGTTAACCAGTTCAATCTCTATCCTGTCAGCGAACGAGATTTGAATGTCTCCTTAGGATATGGACACCTTATCTTGGGCCTTGAGAGATGTGTCACTAGCCAAAATTTGTAAGATGGCATGATTACGTGGCCCTGCTATAGATACACACAGTGGCATCAGAGTACACATACTGGTAGGCCAATTAATGCAGCTAGCTGTCCTCTGTATTCGATTGCAAATTGGTCCGCTGTTTACAAAGCTGATGCAAGGAAAGCTTGGATTCATGCAGAGACAATACCTCCAATCTGCCGCTTGAGCTGCATACTTAGCATATAACCTCGCCACTCCACTGCCTGGCCTTTACATATGGCTGCTCAAATAAGAGAAGATATCTTCTACCAAGAAAAATAAAAAAAAAAGAGAGAGAAGAAATCAAACTTTACAGTTTTACAGAGTGAAAAAAAATATTGATTTTTCTTTCTTTTTGTACTGATAATCAGGAACTTTCAGGCATAAATAGTTTCATCTGATTTGTTGTAAAACATAATTCTCAGAATTCGTCAATTAGAAGAATGTTTACCTCTACAGATTATAAGTCAGCAGTAAACAGGACTATTTTTAAGAAATAAGAGACTTTCAGCTGGGCCTGTTATAGAAAATGAGAAGGCAAAGAGACCAAGAACTTTGGCTATTATAGTACAGGACAAAAGTCTCATGATTTGGGGCAATTCCTCAGGAATGAGAATAAAAGACATTTTGCTGCTACTTACAAGAGCATAGAAAAAAATGTATGAGTCCTTTCAGCCCTCAGGTACTGGATTTGTAAAAAATGATTTGATTGTGAATCAGAGGCGGGAAGAAAAGCTTTTATTGAGCAAGTGCAATGACTGGATTTAAAATCATAATTTGGGGCAGTACCCCATGAACAAGAATTAAATTCTTTACTGTTGACTTGCAAACGTAGCAAAAAATGCATAGGAAAACACATTTGGTTGTTCCAGCTCTCTGGGTACTGAATTTGTCAAATTTGATATGATTGTACAAAGCAGGTGGGGTCACCTCTTCTAACCCCTATAATATAACAGCATCCGAGTAAATTTAGATCCATGTATGATGGTGTAGATCAAGGCATATTTTTTTCATGCATGCAAATCTTTATTTGAGCTCCATACTGGGGCTTTTGGAGCAGCACCATCAGTTGCTACAGCAGGTCCATGTTCAACATTGAGTAAAGGATCAGACTCACTTTCTTTTACCTGAAATATTTACGTAAATTGGCAAAGGAAAAGAGAGCACATAAGTATTCAACAAATGTGATGAAATATCAAGTTTCAAATTGATAAAGGTTAGAGAAATAGAAAAATTTAGTTGAAGACAGTCTGTTCAAATCATCAAGTATGAAGTAATATTCTGATAGTCTGACTTTAATTGAACAAACACTCTTCATACAACTAAAGCATTAAAGGACAATGAGAAAAAGAAGAAAAAAAAAAGCAGAAGTCTTGCAACAATCTCAACTTAGAAAGCTAATCAAGATATATAGATCAAAACCTTGAACCCCAAAAACCACCTTTAGAAGCATCACCCACCTTGTAAACCATACTATAAATAGAAATCAATGAGTAATTATACACTAGAGGCAGCAGCTGAAGGCAATCAAAGAAGTTACCTTCGGGTGAAAGTGGGTATTGAATTTAATCAAATGAGCAAAAAGCGAGTTTAGTTTCATATTTAGTAAGAAAATCAAGTCTACAATATTGTCTGAATCATCAATTACTGGTTGCGCTTGATATGGCAACAAAATGTTGCTATTGATAAAGCTAGACCATCACAACATATGTCTATGGCAACTACACAGCCACTGATGATGGAGGTGAATTTAACATTCAAAAATGTCTGACTCTGTTGATGGATATTACACCATTACAATTGGCCTGTCATGTTTCCCTATATTAGTGCTGATTGATATAAATTGCATACTGCCATGTTTTTATCTGCTCCAAATTATTACTACAGCACAGGCAGATATCAAAGGTCCCCGTTCTCCATACATGCATGTCTTATCAGGATATTTATGCTTGTAAATATCTATACTTGTAAAGATCTTTCAGCAGCACAAGAAATTGTGGCTTATTTTACTTTCCAACTGCATAAAATTGGGAAAACAGTCCAGATTGCAGCCACAATATATCTAAATATTAGCTAGCTCCTTAGTAAGCATTAGTGATCATGTAATGTGTGAACAAAGCCAGATTCTAAAATGACCTCTCATGATCAAGGACATATTCAAGGGGTCAAAATCTGTAAAGCGATGCAGCATACAGGATAGATAAGGCCTGTGGTACCTGTGATATCTGAGCAGATGCTTCACTAGCTTTTTGCTGGCTCTCAATTGTGCAGAAATAAGAATACAAGATCATCCCAACTAATGCAATTAGAATTCCAAATATGTTTCTCCAGCTAAATGGATCATGAAGTAAAACATAGCCAAAAGCCAAGACAAGGCAAGTTTTCAGATGACCCAAGACTTGATAGGTGACGGGTGATGTTTTTCCAATTACAAGAAATGTACTGAAGTTGACGGAGACCGATATTAGGCATGATAGCACAATGAAAATCTGCAACAGAAAAGAAATATAAAGATAGAAAACAATATTATGCAAAAGGAGATAAAGATACTTCACCACATGGTTTTGTAATTACTTACCAGAACTTGAGGTGTGTACTTGAAAGCAAAAACGTTTTGGTTTGTCAAAACCCCATCAAGAAATGGACCAACGACAAATAGGGTCAGTGCTTGATAAGGACAAGATTGATACAAAAGTTGGGTCGAAGACACCTTAAACTTCTTCTGAATAGTGTTGGTCATCTGAGAAGAACGGGTTAAGGTCTATAACAAAAATCAAGACCACGATTCACTGGTGATACGATAACATCAAGATTTCAGTTTAAGATGATCAAATTGGAACTGCTGATAATATTGCAAATAGTCTTGTCAAGGTTATTACTTAAGGATACAATCTGAGCAATGCAAGTAGAAACAACTGCAAGCAGAGATAATATAGATCCCAGGACATTGAGCTGCAGATCTGTCACAGTTGCAATTCCAACACCCAAAAGAAGGAAGACAAGTGAGAGCTGGATACTCCTACTGCAATAACGAAGATAATATATTAATCAAATAAATCACAAACATCTCATAAGATTCAAGATTCAAACATGTATCAGACAACATAAGTGGTATGTTAAAAGGTGCCAGCAAGTAAATATTGTGAGGCTGGTTATAGTTAGACAAACAGCAGGGAAAAATTTATGTGGTTCATTGCAAAAGAAATCCCTGAACAATCTGGCAAAGCTTTTACTCACTCAATACATATTTGGCACAGTTAGATGTACATTTGTTTCAAATGATCCATAACTAGCAACCCCAATGTACTATCTAGTCATTCCCATAAAGACCAAAGGTTAGAGGTTTTTAGTGCTCAGCGACTGCATATGCTCTTTCAGCTTATTTTTCCCTACTTGTATAGTCAAATACAAATCAGCGTGTAGGTTTGTTTGGTTTACAGATTTGAAAGAGAACATAATCCATTAGCTTGAAATAGACAAATGATTCTGTTAATTTATTGGGTTCAGTTTAGTAGCATTTACTGTCTGATCCTGTACCACTTTGGTGTAAGAAGAGAATTTGTAATAATGTGGAATGAAATAACATACTGATTATCAGTAAAAAAATATTTTGGTTTCAATAGGTATGGAATACAGACCTGAATTTCTTCTTGAAAAAAAGAGTCTCCAATAAAACAGTGCACGGAATGATTGCCAGCTTAGTCATCTGAAGTGAGAAGGATATGTAAGAAAGCCATCCAACAAATTAAAAAACAATATAAAAATTTCAGCAGTATTATTTTGCAGACATAGCAAGGGTTATAGCCAGAAGTAGCACACATGATTCACATTAGATTAGAAAGAAAGAAAGAAAAAAAGTAGTTACAGCATCAATCAAGAGGTCAGCATAAAATTTTATCCTTTACATCAAGAGGAAATATATTAAGGCTCCATTTCCCTCCATCCCTTGACAAGCAGTAATATCGCATGAATAAATTAAGGAAGTAGTTCTACTAGTTAACAAGGGAACGTAAGTTATTCCATAATGGCATCTTCCCAATATGGAATATAAATATTGTGCCCTCAATAACATTTGTAAAATTCAAATATCAAACATAATAGATGAAAAAAGTAGCAAGGTTAATATTGTCTTTTTGTCAGAATAAATTGCATGAAATCCAGAGATTGCTGCTGACGCATCATCTTATGCAACAAGCATTTAGCCATGGTATGTTCAAAGCAAGATGGTTTGAAAATATATTATTCAGTAAAAGAAGAATAAGAAGATACAGTCTACCTGATAAAAACCGACAGAGTTGAAACCCAGGCTTAAGTTTAAAAGCCCAATAGAGATTCCATTAAGTACTCCAAAGCCCATTACCAACCTTGCATCAAAAGGTTTATGTTCAAATAGTTTCATCCACAGTGCCACATGAAGAGAACAGAAAGTGACCAGGAGATGCCAACTTGTCAGAGTGGTGGCTGCAAATCAAAGATAAAAATGATAAAAATGCAAGCTTTCCGAACTGTAGAACCTTCAATGTTGTAACTATACACAAAAAAGACAAATTCATGTCTCCAAAACTACTTAAAGGAAAAATATTCCAAAAAAGAACACCCATATTGTGCAGACTTTAATTCCTCTCAGAGTGCTACTACAAGGTAACAAAGCAGGTGAGAGGAGTTGGTTTTGTATATCTATAACAACGTAGAACCTCACCCCAAAATGCAAGCCGGAAGGTATTTTTTGGGTTTCTTGCTCCTATATAAGTACCCAAGATCTCCTCGGCGAATAACTGATGTGGGACTAAACACACGCCCGCACGGGTCCCACATACTCCTCCCGTTCAAGCCATGACATTCTCATCAAGCTAAGAGTTCAAATATATTCAAATCTAATCACAAGCACCACGATCAGCACGTGGTCAGCCTCCATGAACCCATACTTCAGTGTTTCCTAGTCCACATAGGCTATGGGCCGAGTTCACTCTGATAACCTAAAAAGGCTAGCTGAAACGTATTTTTGGATTTCTTGGTCCTGTATAAATATCCAAAATCTTCTCGGCGAATAACCGATGTGGGACTAAACACACGCCCGCACGGATCCTCACAATATCAAACCAAAATTACCATCATCTTGTTAAAGTTTAAGAAATGAAATACTACATTCAAGCAAGAACGAGAAATGTTTCTTTGCATTGTCCTTGAAGAGCAAACATGTTTAAATTGTCTATGCATGTAAACAAACACCGACATCTTGAAACTAGGTTGAATAATTCCGCCTTCCATGCAAGTGCCATCCATTTTCACAAATATATGCTTTCAACTTGTAAATATAAATGAATTCTGTTCAAACTTCAAACAACCGCAAGTGGCCAATGAACTAATACAATATTATCCATACAAGCATATCCCTTTTGTCAATAATTTTGTGCTTGTTTACGATGACATAGAAATCTCTTTTATTCTTGCAGTATGGGAATTTGCAAATTGAAATCAGTCAACTGCTTGCGTACTACATTGTATCCATTTCTTTGATCTTATGCTCCAGCTTCATACTTGTTCTCATTACAAGGAGAGGAAAAGTTTAGTCTATATCTTATTACTTGTGCTTGTGTTTGAAAGTAATAAGCACACAAGTGCAAATGTACTCATTTCTGCATATTTTTTAATGAGATTATTGAAAATCTAAGCACCACATGCCAGTATCTTTACTGCAAATTTCCTTCCAAAACAGACCTATGGTGTATGGCTTCCTTAGTCCCCATAGGATCCATCTTATGAAATAACGAAACAAGATCTTTAGAACTCTCAATTGTCAAGGGATAACATGTGGTGCTATACATAGCAAACGACAGTGTTAAAAAAATAACCTTGGATTTCCATGATTCACCTCTTGTTCAATGCCATTTTTAAGTCCAATGGATAAGTCAGCTTCTTATCTTCATCTCCTTCTGTATTTGCATTCAAGACCTCCTGTACTTCCTCTCTCTCATCCTATGTTTCCTTCTACACAGCCATAATAGTAGTTACTTGACAAGTAGAATGAGTAGCAACAGTGTCCCAGACTCCCACCCATCCATGTAGGAAATATCTCATCTTGAAACATCCTACATTCTCTTTTTGGTGTTATACATCGTTGTCTTTGTTGTCTTCAGTATTTTGATAAAATTATGGTTTCTCAAGATATTGAATGGGTTTTAGCAAACCTTTGAAGCTTTTCAATCTATAGTGTGACTTGGGCTGTTTCATCTGTTGTTCAGAACCTAAAACCAACCATCTCTGTATGTATTGAGTACTTTTATCATCTTGATTTTTTTATTTTTATTTTTTTTTTTTTTTGCAGCTGATAGTTTTTCAACTTCATAAACTTAAATAAAAACATTTGATCCCATAACTACCTCTGGTTGACTTGACCACCGACCAATGGCCGGAACTTTCCAACTTTGCATATGTTCAGATCTATCAAGTTCCTTAAATTTCAAACCAAATAAGACCCTCGATAGATGTCAAGCGTTGGAAAAGCATTCTTCTAGTGAATCCGAAAAAAGACCTTTTAGACTAAAACCGATCTTTTAGGAGACAACTAGAACTAAAATGCAACAAATGAACCCAAGTAGCCACCAATTGGTCTCTACAGATGTCCACATAGCATCGGACAAAAAGTACAAGAAACAATTAGAACCTAATCCATTCCGCCGAACTACCAAAACGCTATACTAATCAATGCACAAGTGTACAATCTCACGTTCTTTACAAACAAAAGCTACGGTCAAGCCGAATTAAAAGCCATCAAATTTCTCCCAGAGAAAACATGAAGTGCAAAACTGAACTACAAATCATGAGATCTCTCACCGAATGTGAAGCCGAGGGAGCTGATGAGCGCTTTGTTACAGATCACAATGGACACCGACGAGACCACCGACAGGCCCAGCGCGCCAACGGTCCCCAACTGGAACCGCTCTCCCTCGCCCATCTCCACTCCGACGAATCCCCTCTCAGTTCCAAGATCTGGACGTCCCCACCATCAGATCAAACTTCCTACAATCAAATTTAATCCAAAAATAGAAACAAAAATCGATGACAGTTAACAGCAAACTTCACCTCATTCAGCTCACACGCGAGATTCGAAGTCACCCGCGAGATTCGAAGGGTAATTCAAGTAAAGATTAACTGAATCAACTATAAATAAATCTCAGGAATTTCGGAACTTGAGATCTAATAAGAGGTAGAAATGGAGAAAGGGAGAGAGGACGAGGAGGACCACAATTGCCCCTTTTCTTCTTCGGATTGGAGAAAAGGCTTCAATTTATATGGATCCTCTCTCTCTCTCTCTCTCTCTCTCTCTCTCTCTCTCTCCGTGTGTGTTTGTTTGCGTGCTTCGAAGAAAGCCTGCGCGAGTCGCAAGCAGTTCGAATGATCCGTGGAACGAAGAATCTTCGTCCTTTTTCTTTGTCCTTTTCCAATAATATCTTTCTTTTTTTTTTTTATGTCTCGCCGCCAACAGCGGGGCTCCGATGAGGTGAGAGAAAAAAAAAAGGAAATTTAAAAATAACGAAAGGAAATTAGGTAGAGACGTGGCGGATTTTTTAAGTAATATATGATATTTCACGTAGACAAAAAGAACCCATAGAGTTACCACTCCTAGGATGAGAGGTGGGGCCCGGCATGCTTGGGAGGTCATTTTATGGTGTGGTGGCGGTGGGTGCCGAAGGGGAATCTAGGTCACCCGACGGTGGGGAAGGGAGAGTACCAATATTAGGTGCACCCACCATCATCAAAGGGTCGGTAGGAGGCTGACGATTGGAGTTTTTTTGATCAGTGGTTTCACGCGGCTGCAGTTGGTTTACCCTTTTTTTCTTTCTTTTTGTTAATTTTAATTCCTTTTTTCTGCTAATGCTAAGCTGGCGGGATTATGATATTTTAATTTGCACGCACAGTAATTGTATTTGGAAATGATTTGGGTTGTCTCTTTAGAAGAATGGTACATCTTCTTTCGCGACGGCAGCCGTTGGATTCCGCAATAACAGCTTCAAAATCTATGCATGGATGGAAGAAAGAGGCCATTGCATCGGCACAAATTTTGAAGTGGTTATTGTTCGATGAAATGGCTGTCATCACGAAAGAAGATCAATCAGCGAAAGATCCCAATTGACGTACCTCAATCGCGAGGTGATAGCTATTGAAACTTTCATGGACCATTATAAATCATAGTTTGGCTTTCGTTTCTTGCTTGCATGCAGTGATGTCGTAGATCTTATTACAGCCATGGGCCTTATAAGATTTTAATTTTATCTCTATTGAGCATGGAGTACAATCCAGTGTGGAAGGTTGTACATGGATGCTAATCCACTCTTCGTCTCTAATGGAACTGTATTTCTAAATCCCATGAGAGACTGTATTTTGTATTTCTTTCCAGTGACTAGACTGCTTCCTGCTGTCTCGTACGTTCTTCAGTTCAACATATGGTCATGTTTGGAAAACGTCCAACCCCAAACTTATTGTGGCATTTTTGAAGGTCTATTGAAGTACTAGACCACAAAATACCCTGGTTACTAGGTTACTGATAAAATGCTTCCACGACTCCAGCCTTTCCGCACACAACTATTGGAATCTTTTGCCCAGTAATCCAAGACTCGAGCAGCTGGTGTCATGCTCCCAGCAAATATATATAAAACAAAATTATCTTCCAAATTCTTGTCCATGCCCGGCGGCTTTTATTTCAATTTGTACAGGACTTGGTGTACTATATAGTCAAATAGAAAGACAACAGTTTTTTGGAAAGAAAAAAAAAAAGAGAGGAAGAAGACAGATAAACAGATCATATTGGTACTCATGGCTTAACCTCAATTTACTGCTGCTTTAGATCTTAAACCTTGAAGGTTTACAGGTGGGAGAAACGTCATGGAGAAGTGGCCGTTGCACCAAAACTCCTAAAGTAGCTCCAGAGCACTCTCAAGCCAAACCCTGTAAAGATCATCTGAAAATAAAACAAAACATACCTGCAGCAAAATGATGTAAGTTATGTTCACATTCAACCAACTGCATTGGTGTATAGAATTAATTGTCAGGAGGTAGGACTAGCAAGCAGGATCATATCAATGCACCTTATTTGTCATGACTGTCAATTTATTAAGATCAACAATAACAATCGGCCCTTTTCCATCAAAAGGAGGTCAGGAATGGAGGATAAAAAAAAAACTCGGTCAGGAGAAGGGTATTACAAACAGAAAAGGATGACAGAGTTTTACAACCGGCAGAAAGATTTAGCTCAACCTTTTCACAATCCGTGAACTTTGAAATCATTTCAGGTCATATCAGGCAACAAGAATGCCATCTAAAATGCTTGATGTTGGAAAAATGAAGGTATCAGTTCCTCATTGGTCCGAAAGAATTGTATGCTAGATCACTTGCACAAGTACCAGTGAGTTCATCTTCCATTCTAGCTTAATTCATGAGCAGCTAGCAAGCATGAAATTTATCAGCACTAGAAAAAATCAATAGAAAGCTGGTAATCAATACCAATTATTTATTGCTGATAAAAATCATAGTTCAAGTTCCCCGACTAACTGTACTTCCTTCTTGTAGGTCACTTCCTATTGTTATACCTTAGTTTGAGATTGCTGACCATAAATCAGCCTTCTGTCCTTGGGAAATTTAAAAACTTTTTTCGTAAATTTCAGAATCTCTTCAATAAGTACATGTTAAGGTTTAAGAACTTGAGCTTTGGTGATATTCTAGTGCATAAACCTGAATAAGATTTCTTTTCTGCTTAATCCACGTAGGAAAAGTGGAGATACTAGTAAAGGGACATCTAATTCTAACCATCACAAGGCCAGAATGAGAAAGGTCATCATCTAGATCATTAAGAACTATGAGGGGTCTTTTGAGATTTTATTTGCTCTGCTCCTTGAACAATAGCAAGAAGGCCATAGAGGAAACATAACCCTTTCTGCTCTAAATCCTCTCCAGGTTTCTCATGGTCGAGTTTGGAATAAAGACAAGAGAGTTGGAACTCAATCTACTCTTTAAGTGACATGAACCTTTTTCACCACCTCTGGAGCCATTAAGCACAAGAGAAATCTCCTGACTGTTCTCTCTACATTTGCAACTTCTCAAATCCTCATTCATTTTTACCAATGTTTTACTCTTCTCGTTTCAGATTCTTCGACCCAAATTAAAGCATCCAATTTGCTTCGCTTATGCTATTCACGATCGATCAAATCCAATTAATTCTTGATAACTTTGTCCTTCATTCCTGAATATCCTATATATAGAGGCTATCCAATCATGTTAGCAGGGGCTTTTATGCATGTTTGAGACAGCTAATAGTCTTTTTTTTTTGGAAAAAGAAGATCTTAAGATTTCCAACATTTGCAGTTGTATTCTAGCTATTGCAGCATATCTGGTCAACCATAAGGTGTGCAATGGTGAATCATATGATTAGATCTCAAAGTTATGGACAAACCTATTGAAATTAGTCTCATCTTCGACCTTTTGATCTGTTATCATAAAAGTGTAATATTTTATACTATTATATGGGATGGAGCAAAAGAAAAAAAAAAGAACACCTAAGCAACCTAGAAAACATGGAATCTATAGAGCACTCAACAATAATTCAGCTGTCTACATATTTAACTCCCTCCACCCCCACAGAAGTGCAAAATAAAAAAAAAAATACTGCCAGCATAAAAAATAATCTCATAAATAGATGATATTTGGAATAAAATGGCTTGATCAAATATCGATTGTGAAAATTGTTACTGGAAAATTCCCATATTTCAGATTCTTTGAATATGTTTAGTTGCACATAAATGCATATTCAGAAAAATAACTAATGTGGAAAAGGAGATTTTTCATGAATCTTTTGTTCTAGCTTCGATACATACTTTAGTTTTTACTTAATAGCAGCCATCAGAATTAAGGTTTATACAAGAGAACTATCACCTATACAAATGCCACGAGGTTACTTTGGTGAGAATAGCTCTTGTAATTGGGAGAACCCATGTTGGTGTGTGTTTAGTCCTACATCGCTTGGGCGTTTATGAGATCTTGGAACCAAGGAATCTAAATAATACCTTTCGATTAGTTTTTTTGGGTGAGCTTCTGGGTCATTACAAATAGTATCAAAGCAGACCTGGCCCATGGCTCATATGGATTAGGAGAAACTATAGCACGGGCCCTTGTGGGGATGATCTAGGCTAATTGTGGTGTTTGTGATTGAATTTAGATCTTTAGTCTAGCGAAAAAACCAAGGCTTAAATAGGGAAAGTATGTGAGAGCCCGTGCTGGTGTATGTTTAGTCCCATATCAGTTGTGCATTTGGAAGATCTTGGTTACTTATACAGGGTTAACGAATCCAAATAATACATTTTGGCTAGCCTCTTAGGATAAGAGGCCAACGGAACATATAGATGTTGCAATAGAGGTGCCCATTATGTCAAGGATGAAAGCTGATTGAGGCTCATATGGCAGTGGTACAAGGGTGGAGCTTATGATGCAAGCATGTGCAAACTCAAATAGATGGAAAAAGAGGGGTCCCTCATGGTGGTAGCTTGGTAATTGCTGTGGGATTATAATAGTCATGGCTATTGCCATGGTGTTGGTGTTTTTGTTGTTAGGGGGGGTGGGGGTGGGGGTGGGGGTTGTTGCTTTGAGTTGGGACATGTAAAATGTTCTTGAGAAACTCTTGGACCAGATCTGCTAGCTAATATCCAACTTAAGAACTCACCAAAATTGTCTTTCTACTAACCTAAATGTTGCAACCAAATTAACCCTTAATCTACAACTGTTGCATATGATATCAGTTCACGCTAGTAATTATTCAATAAATCTGAACAGGAAGATATTGTTATTATTGTTATGAAACAAAATAAAAGGATGCATACATAGGGCCCCAAATGCCATTATCCAATGAAATCTACGAAAGTTTTCTTGCTGAGGCTTGCCGTCTATTTCTCTTTAGTTGACTTTGTAGACCACACTTACGGATTGTATCAATCCCACAAATGCATTATGAGATGTACCCACTTCTATTAAGTACGAGCATATAAATATCAGACCCCAGGTCATTGACTGGAAGATTATACTCTTTCTGATCATGTGGTGAAAATGTTAATTGATGAACTTTGGACATACGGATGTCAAAATGACTATCAGAGATGGAAAAAAATATCAATTTTTTTTTAAAATACAAACAACTGTGGTCCTATACTCAAAAAAAGGTTACAAACATATGTTACCTCCTTAAAGTCATCTGAAAACTCTTTTGCTTTAGATATAGCTATTCTGGAAGCTTCCTTGTAAGGATATCTGTGAAAAGGCATGTTAGAGAAACTGAAGCCACAAAGTTTGAAGAAATGAAAATATGATCTTGGACATGATCAAACACAATCTCCAAAGCCGTATATGAAGCTTAGTCATTGTGTACCCATAAACACCGCATGATATGGCTGGAAAAGCAATATACTGAATATTGTTCTCTTTAGCAAGCCTCAAGCTGTTTCTGTAATCAGAAAAAAAGAGCCAAAATTCTTAGAACTGTACTATAATGTACTGTTTGCAAATATGTTAAACATACCACATACCATCTTGTGTTTGCACCTACGAAAAGGTGAAAAGAGAGGAAGGGGGCTTGGGTTTCAGGGGGTTTACCTATATGCATTCCCCAAGGAAACATCAGGCTGCTTATCAACATCATAAATGGGGCCAACAGTGTGTATTACATGAGACACAGGCAACTGAAAAGCTCTGCACAATTCTAATGACTTAGTATACGCGGTGTACTTTGCAACGAGTACCTTAAAAGGATTAGAATGCCCCAATAAAATAGTTAAAGTCTTATTAGAGATGCTTACGGAGTAATCCTAGCTTCTCCAGTGGGGCAGCGAACTCCAGGTCGGACCTCTGGAACTTTTGAACATGCCTCTCGAAGTTCTGGACCAGCAGCTCTATGTATGGCTGAGACAGGGGATTGGTAGCTCAGAAAAATTAACTTAATAATCTTATTAAGAAAACATTCTGATCTGTTACCTCCATCAACACCACCACCTCCAAGCATTCGTTCATTAGCTGCATTTACCTGCAAAAGAAAGTCCATTACCACCTAGTCATTGCAACATGCTCAGAAGACAGGGGAGGCAATAAATGAGAAATTAATTAAGTAACTGTTAATCTAGTTTCCCCCACTAACCAAGTGAACAGAAATTCTTTAACAGCCAACATTTATCAATTCAAGCATTGTTAAAGTAAGGTGGATTTTGACATTTTATGTCGGGCAAGGGAACCAGGTAAATCTATTATGTGCCTCTGCATCTTACTTCATCTTTCTGAGGCGAAATTTAGATAGCTGGAACCAACTTACTTCAATGGACTCAAACTTCTTCTGAATGTTTTAACTTATCCATCTGACTAATAGCAGCATATATCGACCTCTATCGCTAGTTCTCAGTAGACCGCAATAATTTCCATGACAATATATGAATTCTGTGCAAACCATCTGCCTTTACAAATTTTAGCCAGCTTGGATATACCTAAAGGAGTTCAAATACGATACCTAGCTTCGAGGAACATGCACAGTTATATCCAAACTGGGATGCTATATAGATCGCAGAATGTTAAGTCGTCAGATAAGATTTTATGACTGGCAACTACTTACAAATGTAATCCCAGCTGTATATTCATTAGGTTGATTAGCTTTAAGAGCGACCTAGATTGTCTCCTCGACTCATCAATCAACTCTACTAAATAACATGCATGTCTCGGCCAGAATTCATCAATGCGTCATCATTCAACTGACTTAGCAGCACCATTGTTGGCCTATAATCTTGTAGGTTTGGACTAAGTCAACATCAATGCATGTGGTATTAAGAGCACTATTCCAGTTTTGGCCTACAATCTTTTAGGTTTGGGACATAATGTACGTTAAGAATCAATCCTATGAGGCAAATGTGACTATCAATTATTCTGTTTCTTCATTGTCAGATCTTAATATGATGACTCAAAGTGAATAGCACGCATTCTTTTGCCACCACCAGCTTCTAATCCACTTCTAATTTCACTGAAAAACTGAAAGGACCAAATTATTAAAAAAAAAAAAAAAAAACATAAATCTCCAGTTAGATGCCTCGACACACTGATCCGCTGCCTACCTTAAAGTGGACAGAGGGAAAAAAACCTAACCATCAATCAACCAGCTTGAACCACGTTCAGCAAGACAAATCGGGCGCTTTAATAATTCAAACAGCTGATTCTTGATTTTAGAAAAGAAATGGAAGGGATTTAGCGAAAGTTTAGAGAGCTCGGATAGTCATTACTAGATCAAGAACAATTTCCTACTCGATACGAGAAATTTACCAAAAATTCCAATTTCAGCGACTACAAAACGAAAAGAGAAGGGATTCGCGAGCTCACGATCGCGTCAGTCGATCCGTCCACGAACCACTTGGTGATGTCCCCTTTCTGGAGCTTGAGGACACTCGACGGAGAAAGCTCGAACCAATCACCCGCTCCCGGCCCTCCACCCGCGGAGGTCGAAACCCTAGACCTAGTCACTCCGGCGAAGGCGGCCAAGGCCGGAGGAGCCGGCTTTCGACCGGCCTCGTCTTCCATCCCGGCGGCGATCGGAGGCGTCCTTAGGTTTCTGAGGGATCGATAGCTCTCCAGACCGCGGGGTTTCGGGAGGCTTCGAAGGCTTCGGCCCGGGACGGCTCCGAGGACTCGAGCGACCTTCGTCGATAGGTACAGAGAAGCAGAGCCCATCATTTTCGAGGACGTTAAATTAGAAGCGCAGTAGTCGAGTGAATCCGGCGCAGTTTTGACGGCTTAACGTCGCTGATCACAGTTGGATTATGATCACTCATATCAGGAGCCATCGCTAGCGTCCAATAGGTGTAGCCTATTGTTTTTTTGCTTGGATAATTTGGGAGGATGGGGGATTCGACGGAGAGTTAACGTCCCATTATATAGCAAGTTAGTCTTTATTATCCAAAATTGAAATGTTTTTTCTCAAGAAAAGAAATACCATAAATTTCATAAGGCAAAACTATATGATCTTAAATAAGTATCAATGAACTCGAAAATGTCTCCATCTCCTAAAAAAAACCCCAAAATATAAAAGATTTCGTCTATTTGAGGATAAAATACGTCCTTTGTGTAGATGAACCATTTATTTGATCATATTTATTTGGCATGATTTGAAAAGCAAGCATAAATTAGAACTCTTCAAATGAGATTTCTCTCAATTTTTTCACAAGTTACCTTCTAGATTTCTCTATATTAAGTTGCTTTTATCTTAAGTCAATTAGGAGCATAATGGAATGAAAAGCCGCCTTCAATCAAAATCTATGTTGTGGGTATCTCATGAGCTCTTAACCAAAGTAGTCAATTTGAATTCGAACATGCCCATGTTACTGGTCGGATGACACCTTCAATCAAAATCTATAATTGTGGGTATCTCATAAGCTCTTAACGAAAGTTGTCAATTTGAGTCCAAACATGCCCATGTTGCTGGTAGGATGACTTATTTCTCCCAAAAAACAAAAAAACAAAAAGACTCATTCCTTCAAAGTTGAAAAAACCTAATCACCAAGCCATTCGTGGCCAGTCATGTTTGGATATATATAGATAATTTAAAAGTGACCTGCTTGTCTCCATGAACCTTATGCTTGCACTTTGCTAGGATGGCAAAAGGCTTCTAGATTCATATCCAACTCAGATCTTCCAGATTTGGAACCAACACGAATCTGAAATTTATACTCTTTTGGATTTCATAAATCTTGCCTAGATCGTCTTGTGGGGGTTGATTAGTCTTGGGATGCCAACCATCCATGACACACTGAGATGTATGGCATGCACAAATATGTTATCATCAATTGAGCATGGGCATCGACGCGCTGTGTATCATCCCACATATCTCATAATAAAATTCAGGTCCAACTAGCGCCCGACCAGAAAACCAAATTTGAACAAACCTGTTGTGCAAACGGGTCGGTTAAGGCCGACATGTTATTCCTGAAGCACGGCTTCTGGGCCTTGTCAGAAGATCCTTAGAAAAAAGAAATAATATAATAACAACTAAACAATCTACTGCTGCAATAAACAAATTGCTTATTCTTATTAGAGAATAATTATCGGTTACAAATATGATGCTTGAAATAGACAAGGCAAGCATCATGCTTGCCTGCAATTGATATAACATCCTCCACACAATCATATTCTACGTTGAGGATTCCTATTCTATACCCCCAAGGCCTTGATTTCTTAATCGCCACAAGGCATTCAATCTAAATTGGCAACAAGAAACAATGACAAACGTCTATCTCTAATACGTTTACTATTTAGGCCTTCTCAGCGGGTGCTAATAAAGCCACCTCAGCATTCAACCAGGCCCAAACCTCTCTCTCAAAGAGAGAGAGGCCTCCCTCCCTCCCTCCCTCCCTAAACCCAAACTCTTGAGACCCTTAACAATGCGAGGCCTAGAATTGGCCTCCCTCAAAGGTCTGGCCGAACTGCCACCCGGCCGGCACGACGTCGGAGCTGGTGACGGTCCTCCCGTCGCTGGTGGTGACCTGGAAGGAGAGGCTCTGGCCGTCGAGGTAGGCGTTGCTCTGCCAATTCTGGCCCCAGTTTCGCGACATGGCCTGCCACCCGGTCTTCGACCCCTTGATCGACACCGCATGCACGTCACCGGCCCCGGCGACATTGCTGATGAGAACCAAGTTGAAGTAGGAGTGGCCATTGATGGTGAACCTGATCCCTCCCTTCTTCGCGCAGGGGACCCTACGGTATATATATATATATATATATATATATATATATATAGTAGTTGTTCATAAAGTCGATCACTTATAAAGTCCTACAAACACTTCCGAGTTACCACTTGATTAAGAGATCGGTTCCGTATTTAATGCTCACCTGCGGAAGGAGATGGGGACGATGCCGGCCCGGTACTGGGCAATTTGGAGGAAGGCAGGCTCGGCGAGGTCAAAATGCTGGAGGGGAGGGTTGCACCAGCCGCCGTTGTCGTTGGAGAGGGCGTAGTTCGGGGGACAGAAGTTGGTGGCGGTGACGATGATGGAGCCCGGGCGACACCACTTGGGGTCGTCGGCGCACCGCATCTCGTAGCACACGCCGCAGCTGAGCCCGTCGTTGAAGAGCGCGGTGCTGAGGGCGGCGGTGTTGGTCCCGTAGCCCTGGCTGTAGAGGTTGCCATATCCACAAGCCCCCCCTGCAGCCACAACACCAAACCGTACCGATGAGGAGAAGTTGGCGAGCAGCTAAAACAGCGAGACAATTAAGTCTGGTTATCCGAGAGAACGTCGGATCAACTCACCCATTGTGCCGGAGGCATCGCCACCGCCGTAGAACGTGGCGTGTGCGTTCTGCCATCCGGAGTCCCCCGAGGCTTGCGATGCAAAGAAACACAAGGAAGAGAAGAAGAAGAAGGAGGAGGAGAGGACGGAATTCGAGAGCAAGCACCTTGGGGACGCCATTTGAGAGGACTACCAAGGAATGGGTGAGGAATGGGAGGTGTTTGCTGCCTGGTTGGTGAAGATGAAGGGGAGGGAGTTCAGGCCTATAAATAGAGGAGAGGAGGTGGGTGGGGTCGGTTGCTTCTCGCTCTTCGTATAAAGGGACGAAGTAGGTTGGTGTCACGCACTCACGCTTGGGCCCGGGCAAAGGCTTGGAACGGATTGCAGCGATTATAGAAATCAAGCGCACATGCAAATGTTCCGGGCGAAGTACCAACCGCTGAGCCCAGTAGGGGCCCCTCACGCACATGCACCTCCTTCCAAGGAATCTCCACTCCGGGTCTCGGTCCAATTTTCCACCGCCATAAAAAAAATGTGATATTGATAAATATGCACAAATCTCCCTAAATATATGGATACAGGGGAGGCTTGGATATATATATATATATATATATATATATACACATGTTGCAAACAATAATATAACATAAGCTATCAAGCGAACTTTATGCAACTGCACAATTAAATGAAATATGTGCTTACCAAATAGTTGGTAGAGGCCTGCACATCGGATGTATTACGTTGAGGAAGCATACGATCGTATTTAATTTGAGGTGGGAAAGATAAAATTACAATTACTATATATATTGGGACAGTCTATCATTTTGTAAATATTGTGGACTTGTCAAAAAAAAAAAGAAAAAGAAAGATCACAAAATGCAGTTCGAACTATGTTATTCAAACATCCTAAATAATGGCACAAGAGCAATAATTTTTTTTGCATAGAATGCTAGATAACGAGGAATGGGGCAGATTAATGAGTCTTATCTAATGATTAGCATCGATCTATGGTCTTATCTCTTTCTTCAAGCAAGATGTGTATTCTATAATTCTATCAATTTAAGCAATAATTGTGTTCTTAGAATTGTTGAAGCATTTTCTAGTTAGCCATGTTTTTTGTGTTGCTTCAACGATCCTTTTGATTACTCTTAAATGATCGAATCATCATTTGAACGATATAAGGATTTGACAAATCATTCATTTATAAGTTTATCAAATCTCTCATGAATTATTTGTATTATGTATTGCTACTGTTATTGCCTCTAGTGTTGCATGTTCATCTATGCACAAAGGTATCGATCAATCTAAAATATAGCCCTCAATTTATATGTAATGCACATATCTTTTTAAATTACTACTAAATTTTGGTGATATTTTTATCTCGTCCTTTTTCCGATAGGCCACCATAGTTTTATAGTTTCTAATATTTTTTTCTCGTGTTGGAAAAATTAAAAAAATAAGGAGTTTTCGTGGATAGAAGAATATTCATAAAGATAACGCTAACTAATTAGGTATGTACCATGTAGTCGTGCATGTGCTATCAATCGCTCATTTATGTATGCCTATGAATGAAGCCCATGAGTCATCATAATAGGTGGTACGCACGGTTCGTTCACATAGGCACTATTTTTTTAATTGGCAGCTGACGTGGTACGTTGGCACAATAAATAGAGGGCAGTTGCTCCTGCGCCGGTTAACCGTGACAAGTAGCTTCATGACGTGTAACTTTATTCACACCTTCTGCGCTCCGCTTGTTACTTTGGCGATCAAGGTAAGTGGGCCATCCAAAATAAAGTCAAGGGATATTCTTCTAAAATTTTCTAATTGCCTCCACCTGCTTCGCTTTCTAATCTATATGAAATTCCTGCTCAACTTGGCTGACCACTCATTGGATCATCAACTAGCCAGTTTATTTTTGTTATCAATAGCCTCCCTAAAAGTTAAACCGAGATTATCTATTAAATGCCTATGTTTATGATGCATTACCTTATCTTCCCCCTCTTAGTTTTCTATGACAGGAACTATCTCCACTCTTGGGATTTCATACTTTTTTTGGTACATCGGCTGCTCACACTAATCTAGCGTGAGCCTAATCAGCAGTGTCAAGAGAGAGAAGACAGCTCAGTGAAGAAGAAACAGTAGAACTCTGAGTCCAGAGAAACTTACCGAAATGATGTGTAGCATAGGAGGCGACCTAGTCAGCAGCTCCGTTCACCTTTTGGTAAACATGCACGGCCTAAAAGGCATCACACTCCCTCACCAACCATTGTATGTGTGCCTAGGAGTGGATGTTCTGATTTCCTCCTCTTCTCATTTAGTATCCACTCAATCATCACACCTGAGTCTCCCTTAAGGATGATGCATCCAGCCCCTAACACCTATCTTGCGTAGAAAATATTCTTCCACACTATTCTGAGCACCGCCCCAATAGCTAATGCCTCAAAAGAGTGTCGCCCTGTCGCTGCCATTTGGCAGGCTCCCATCAAAATTCACACTTAAATTCGTTTGAGCTTGTTCTTTATTTTAGTACTTCCAAAATGTTGTACTATATGTCAACATAGCATTTTTGAACCAAAGTGCAAAACGCATGAGGGTAATTCCATTGTCGGCCAATCAGTATATTGAGCACACCATGTTGGAAATCTTATGGTTGAAGTACTAAAATTAGCCATACGTGTTCCTCGAGCGAATCTTCCCATTATCATGAGACGTAACTTTAGGATACTTAATTGGGCACTGAGGTTGGGGTTGCTACATTATATCAAATATTGTCTGGGGAGTTATCATTAGATGTGTTATTTAAAGTATACAAATCATTGGTTAAGGAGTAACTATATTGATATTCTTATCAAGGAAGGTTCGATTTCTAGTTTCAATTATTCTCCTATATTTTGGCATAGCATATTGCATACATGCATGTGAAAAGCCAATGCAAGCATGACCCACCACGTTACGAGTACATGAAATCCCGGGCCTTGCGGCCTGCCTATCGTTCTTTTGTAGGCTTGCAAACCATGCCACGTGAGCTACAAAACTTTAGGATATGCTTTGTGATTTGGATTTTGGATCATTTGGGAGGGGGGAGAGGCAGAGAGAGAGAGAGAGAGAGAGAGAGAGAGAGAGAGAGAGAGGGTTAATAGGTTGGTATTAATATTAAAATTTGCTCCGATGCAAGCCACAATAAATAGTATGAAGATCAGAATTACTGAAGAACTAATTTTTTTTTTGGAGGAAATTGCTAGTTTTCCTTTAGAATGTAGAAATATCTTGTTTGACATTACCTAATGATCTTTTTCAGATCATGCATGTGCTTCTAGGGTTTAGAGAAATCTAGTCGTGCTTGTTGACTTAGATATGTTCCTACCAAATTGACTGCAAGGGAAACGTGATCACTAAAGTTCTCATTAAAACTAGATCTATTGATATTAGACAAATGGAATTCATGATACATGTCCCCTTTATTTTCCCCAAACAAGATGACAACATATGCTAGGAGCATTTAAGATAAATATGCCATACATTCAAACTGAGTAGCGATATTTTGTTGAGGATCACATGTGAGGTTTAGTCTTATATAAAATAATTGATAGAAGGTAGATGGATTGATATAGATCATTAAACCAAAAATTTAATGGTTTAAACTTTTAGGTTGAATAAGGTTCCAACTTGCATGCCAAGAATTTTTCTTCCCAACGAGTGCTACGGAGCCTAAGATGGACAATCTTGGGCAAAATTGCGAAGCTGCACCATTGCTTGAATTGGTGGTTTTTGTGAATAATAATAGCATATGAGCTGACAAAGCTTGAGTTGTGATAGCTAAGGTGTGCTGATAAAAAGTAGACTCTTATAAGGATAAAGTGAAACTCTTGGATTGGAAAGGAGACACGCTAGTCGAAGTACAGTGTGGCTCTTGTTAAGGATTATGTATTGAGATTGACTTAAGAAAATATAAAATATATAATTAAATCTACCTCATTTTATAAATTTAAACTTATAGAATCAGTTGTAATTTTAACATAGTATCAGAGCAGAGGTTCTGAGTTTGATTTATGTCTCCGCACTTTTTAGCCCCATTATTAAAAATTTCACATGTTAGGCTCACCCATTAAAAAAAAGTCCGGCCCATATGTGAGGAAAAGTGTAAAAAAATATAAAACATATAAATAAATCTACATCATCCTATAAAGTTAAGCTTATAGGACAAGTGGTAATATTAACAAGACTCATATGAAATAATCAGTAAGATGTAGTGATATAGATAATTACATGCAAAATTTACCAGCATAAGCTTTTAAGTTGAATTGCGTTCCAATTTGACCATCAAGATCTTTTCTCAGTTAGACTCGAATTTTCCCTTTCTTCCTCCCACATTCTTCATATAGTGGCCCACATCTTTTCACTTTTCCTTATCTTTTCTGCGCTATCATTTAGCCAAATTGTACAATAACGCTGCAACCTTTTTTTCGTACGTGGGATATCAAGATCAAGACTAGCGATCCTCAATGCCCAAGAGATCAATATCTTAGACCCAACTCAAACTTAAGAACAGCCCGCAGGACATGTGAGCTTTGTCCCGTTGGGCTGTCGGTTAGGCGCCGAGGAAAATGGCCCAGCAAGGGGCTGTCTCCTAGTCCGGCGGACCGAAGCCTATGGATGAGAGGAGGTTGCTTTCCGTGAGAGGAAGCTAAGCAACAGGAGACGGCAAGTGCGAGAGGGACAGGCCACATGCGCTCTACTTCCTCTCTTCACCTTGCGATGGCATTCAAACCTTGGAAGCCGGTGGCGGGCCCAAGCACCCATGTGGTGGGGGCCCGTTGCAATGATCCTGGCTTGGAATCATGCAAGAAACGTTTTAGGTGGGGTGGGAGCATAGCCGTTGGGATGTCACCCAATTTGGCAATTTGAGATATCCTACAATTATGTACTGTGCCCCCATTAAATAGGCGGTTGTGTCTTAAAAGTGGCTTTTCCTTTCTTTCTCTCCTCCATTTCTATGCTTGATTCAACCCTGCCTAACTTTTTTTTTTTTTTTTTTTAAGCGAATGATTTATATAGTTCTAGGACGGACATATCCAAAAAAAAAATCAAAAAAATTTCAAGAGAGGAGGTTTGTTGAGGAGCATGAGCAGCGGATTTTCAAGGTTAGTTTCCCAAAGTTCAGTGAAGGAGGCCGTATGAGTGGCTAGATAAGACGGATCAATACTTTGATGTGTATGAAATTCCACGGGCTGATCGAGTAACCCTAGCGAGTTTTCACTTAGAGGATAGAGCTAGCCGATGGTGAAGATGGATCCGAGCCTTGTATGAGAAGGAGGAAAGAAGGGTAGATTTTATATATATATATATATATATATATATATATATATATATATATATATATATATATATATATATATATATATATATATATATATATATATATATATATATATATATATATATATATATATATTAAAAAAGTGGTGTGGGTCCACATTATCAAGCTGGCTTTTCTCGTAGTTACGAGTTGAGATGGGCTCATCCATTGATTCATTGCTCGATTCTCGCTCTCTCTCCCTCTTTGGTGTTCGCTGCTCAATTTACTAGTTTCATAGCGCAGTCACGGGTTTTGCAGTGCACGAGAGGAAGGACTAAATGATGTCAGTTAATTTAGATCTCAAGTACCACTCAATCAATCACCAAATTACGAACCGCAGTAGCAGGGTGATCTCTGGTATTTTTGTTTTTGGGATTTCATGGATCTCATGATGGATATGCCGACTTAGAATGTCTTCTCTGGGTACCAATTATATCATAAAATTCCTATTTATATGATATTTTGCCAATTGCCAAATATGTTGTACCTACATCTTGTAGGGAATTCGAGGTCCATCTATTTGCAGTTAGATTTCCATTTGACTCTTGGAGTTGCTACTAGTCTTGAGCAACTTGATTCGTGAGTGGTTTAGATAAGATATAGCAGTGGTTCACGTCACAAACTGAAAAATTAGAATCTTCAAGCTGAATTTAATAGTCATAAACAAAAAAATCTGGCATCGATGAACAAATCCAATTATCGAAAGTATTTGTACCAAACCATACGGTTGTGTTGGAGCTTCTGATAAAGAAGATGGATTGGGTGTTGTTATGGGAGGTAAAGCTATGCAAATAATCAAAGCCATGGCAAATTAAGGATTCGCTCAAAATGCTTTGGAGGTCGAGGGTATGTATGATGGAACTCAGCTTGCAGAAGACTTGCATTATAGAAAAATATCAATCCAATCATGTCTCTCTCGTTTTTTAATTATTGTTTCATTAACAAAGCAAGCCGCTTTCATGTGTCAAATGTATTATCATGCAAAACAAGTGAAGCTCGCAAGAAGGCATATCTTATTTAATTACCTGACGTACATATAGATATGTGCCCATTTGATTGGTAGATGATGATCTTCAGTTTGGGAGATTGGAACAGGAATCCAATGAAACTAAGTTTGAGAGAGTCAATCTCTTTCGATTTTTTCTCAGTTGTATTGTAAGATAATGGGGCTTTCGTACAAATGCAAGTAAGTATAAAAGCTGAAGCAATGAGCTTTTACCTTATTTTAAAAGCAAGGGCCTAAAATAATATCAGAAGAAGGTTAGGTTGCTTCGGGAATGAGATGATAAAATAATTTATGTAAACTCAAAATACTACTTATTAAGGAAAGGACTTGGTATAACAATAAGATTGCTCTATTATGACATAAATATTATAAATTTGAAATTTAAAAACAACTTCTATGCATGAAAAAAATAAGGCTGTATATATTTAATTCTCTCTTAAGCAACAACTAGCTAGCAAATGTACCCAAGTGAAGGGTAAGAATGTAGGATGCTTAAAATGTTTGGCAGATGCACAAAACACATAGATTTGTTATATAGTAAGCAAGTGGGTAAATTATCTATGCTAGATGTTACAATTCTTCAGAGGAAATAGAATCATCAGCCTCAAAATGCATCCACGTAAATTTATATTAAGACTATCTTGGTTTGCTAGAATGAGTTATTTATTCAGGTCTTTTAACAACATTATTATGACCGAAAAATGTACATCATGCTGTTAGGGAAATTAAGCCTAGTGGACAAAATTTGTGCATTTTAGAAGAAAGGATTTTAAAAATATTATAAATGGATAAGATGATGATAGTAATTAAGAGCACTCGGTACTGACTAGTTGGGAATCTAAAAACGTATCGCTACAAAAAGCCATTTATCTACTTAACATCAAACATTACCAAGACTCTAAATATAATAGGCGTAGGGATGGCAAAATATGACCCGACCTGTGTTCGACCCACCATAAACAGGTTTGAGTTTGGCCTAAACAGGTTTGGATCGTAAACAGGTCGACCTATTTAATCTGTTTATTAATTGGGTTGGATACGGGTTCTAGATGTCTGATCCATTTAAACCATTTAACCCGTTTAACTGTTGGGCAGGTTAAACAGGTATAAACAGGTTAAACGGGTCTAAACAGATCTAAACAGGTCGGATTGGACAGGTTAAACAGGTTGGGTTGGGAAAGTTAAACAGATCTAAACAGGTTAAACGGGTCGGATCGGATTGGACAAACAGGTTAAACAGGTCGGGTTGGATTGGGCAAACAGGTTACCTATTTATTAAACAAGTTAAACGGGTTGGGTCGGGTTACCTGTTTATTAAACATGACAGGTTCAGATTGTAATTTCTGACATGTTTAATAAAGAGGTCGGGTTCGGATTTATGATTTTCTGACCTGACCTGCATGTGACCCGACCCAATCTGATTGCCACCCCTAAATAGGCGGCAGTATACTTGCGGACCAATCCATTCTCTCCGCATTTAAAAGCTCCAAGAGGAAGAGAAGTCTTCTAGGGTCATTAAAATTTCATACACGGGACAGAAGGCATGCATAAAGAGCTGAATTTTTTTTCTTTCTATGATATTGAATTTTTTAAGTTTATTTGTAGAAAGAAAATTTATTTCTAAAATTGATTATAGAAAAATAGTCAGCAACGAATAAATAGTCCAATACCATATTGCCCGGCATGTGAGAAGCATTCAACGGCCACCATTAAAAAATGGATGACTATCAAAGAAGATGTCCTTATGCATCGTATATGGTGCATACTATTTGATAATTTTTTATCTTTTGATAGCAACCATCGAGCACTGTACCAAACTCTATAGTGCACCGCAGAGGATCCATGCTTACAACAAAAACAACTGATACAGCAGCAGGACACATACCAAATATTGAATAACAATACAAGCTTTTACAAACTACCTCATTTACGTGCAAGGGGCATACTGGATGGTGGAGGGTTAGAAAATGATCAAATTATTTTTCTTTTCTGGTCAAATATCAACTTCCTCTTTAATCATTGGCTTTCTGAGGTTTCTGGTAAGCAAGTGTATGTCTGGGTATCTGGAAAGAAGCAAGCTTGAAGGAGTTGATGTGAGCTTGTGAACATTACCACAGCTGTCCCCACTCCATTGTTGGGGATAAAAGAGCAACCCACCTTTCAGAAGCATTAACTTCCATCCTAACTCTACATGCCTATCGTCTAAATCAACGAATCAATCTTTTCCATTCATGGTAAAACAAATAACAAATCCAACAGTAACGATTGTTAATGAGCATCATCAAGAGATTTTTCAAGCTGTGTAGCCGCAAAGAATGAAAAAGCTTTCAATTAAAGTTCCAACAGAAGCAGGACAGAGAACAGCCTTGTGCAGCTAAAACAAGGAATGCAAGCAGAATTTGAAGAACATTTTGGAGCTCAGCTGTACGCTTGTCATATAAGTATTGGAACTTTGGTCCTTCATCCTAAAAATAAGGGGGAAAAAGATGGCAGAAAAGGAACATAACAAGCAGGGTGCAGCAAAAACTATAGAGAATAGGAACCAAAATAATGTTTTTTTTTAAAAAAAGAGATGCATAATTTGTGGGGGACAACTCTCAAACCCTCTTGTTCGCACAAATACAATGCTCATTTGCGCATAACATGATGTCGAACAAACAGAACATGTCAGAACTCATCAATAACACACCAAAAAAATTTTGCGAGTTTGACTAAGAAGGGGAAGAAAGCTTACAATCCTGGATTTAAAACAAACAATTTCCAATTAATTGAAAAAATGTAATGAAAAATAGAGCCAGCAAAGCTCTATGGACCAAAATCTAATAAATGTGTTGCTTGTTGGGTAGGCCTGCTTAGAAGGTGCCGCTGCTTTCGCTAGCAGAAATCGAAGAACTCTCTGATTTCACGATAAGAGAACCCTTACTGATATCCAATCCCTGTAGTCTTCCGAGGGGATCTTGCTGCATCATATCTGGAAGGGCTGCGGGGTGGGCAAACTGGTGATTTGAGACATTGGGCTGAGATTGCTGGAATTGGGGTTGAAATTGAATGCCATCGTGGTGGACTTCTTGTTGTTGGGGAAGCATGTAAAATGGAGTGCTATAGCTCACATGTTGCGGTCCCATCTTATATGTCTCACCAAGATTTGATATTTCACCTGTTGCTATCTTGAGTCTCTCAACTTCCTGCTTTAGTGCCTCATTCAGTGCTGCAGAGAGATCAAAAATAGTCATCAATGGGCTTTGTTGAGAGAAAGGCCCAGGGAGAAGTGTTATCGTTGAAATAAGACAAGGAATTCATCCATTTCCAGCATACCAGAAGCAACAACCATAAAAAAATGCAGAGACATTCTACTCCATGATGCTGAAGGATGCTAAAACAAGCTTTACTGTCTTCATAAACTCTTAAGATGATTAACTTGAACACAGGATAGGCTTACACTAAATCGGGCTACCTTATAGGAGGTCATCATGCAGCTTAAAATTACTATCCTCTTCTGCAGTTCTTCCTTACATATTATTTCAAGGTCACGTGTAGTTAAGAGACCTTTGCCGCAAATAGCCAGCCAAGCTTGATCCAAATTCACGTAAAGCCACATTTTTTAGGCCCAAGCTTAATTTCATCTAACAAGATGTCAATCCGACCAACATAGATTAGCCTCAGGTAGGGTGCGTGGAAGCCCCTGATTTTTTGCCAGAGAAAATTTACAGCTGGCTTTCACTTGTTGATCGGATGTGAGTAAAAGACAGCAGTCAGTGGTGAGTGTTACTCTCTAATCTCTCTGACTCCTGTTGGGAAGAGATAACCATGACTCTGCAAGTAGCATGGCTACCTCCCTGATCACATAGAAAAGATAACAAGCAAAGTGCTAGTAAAATGAAGAAATGTATTATAACGAGACTACCTGAATAAAACCAAATCAACAAACAATACTAACCATCACGCAGTTGAGCTTGTTGTTCCATAGCTTGTAATCGTATCTTAAGCTCTGCATTCTCTGCAGACAACCCTGTTGTGTCTCTCTGGAAAGAAAAGGCAACACAGAGAGGATACTTAGCTTTTTAAATATCATGCTAATGAATATGAAGAATTGAAAATAACAAATAAGCATCAGTTTAGCAGAGACAAAGGAAAGGTCCCTTTCGGAAGCTGATGTCAGCAAAAAAATTGATACTTTGATCTATGCCAGTAGTGTAAGAATGTCAGATTACCGAGATGGACTTATTAGCAAGGCTTAGAACTTGTGGATGACAATTACAAAATGATTATTAGTACTTTTTGTGAATAATTGTGTATCATCACAAAATAAATTGTGCCGGACATGAATTATGTTCCAACCAAATAATAAAATGCGCATCATGATCAGAAGAAATGACTTTGGCGTATAAATCATGATAGTAAATGCTAGACAGATGATAGACTGGACTAAATAAATGAGAGGCAGTAGGAAATGTATCATGCACTATACATAAATGCTCTATACAAGCTCCAATCATGGAAAACTCTGAATGACACTCTCAAACATCCTGGTTGTGTGAAAAAAAATATTAGTTGCTTAAAATGTCAATGAGTTATAGAACAAGATCAAATACATATCCGGCAGACCAAAATCCATAGAATACCTAGTTAAACCTAAACAATTATTTGCCATGAGAAATTGGACGATACGGACCTGGAATAAAGTGAGCTGTGCAGAGAGAGTCGTAGCTTCAGTTTGAAGGGTCTGAACTTTCCGCTCAAGTTCTGAAATATAACGAGCTTTTCGTTCTTTTGAGCGAGCTGCTGACTGTCGGTTAGCAAGAATTCTGCATATAATGATATCCAAATTATTCAGTCAAAGCTTCAAAACAATTTAAAATACGCGATCATAAAAATTACCATCACACGTACAGGAATCAAACATTGATCTAAGTTTGAAATGCATAGAATGTTTGGTATACAAAACTCCAGAGTCAAAAAAATTGATGCCACAAAATAAAAGATCTTTAAGAGCACAACATGATAGAAATTTCACATGGTAAAACAAGCGATTGTGATGTCTTATGGCAAGAATACAGCGATGATATAATTTCCTTTTATTTTAGATGTGTTACATTGATGTGCTCAATTTGAAAATATCCCTCAGCAGCTTATTTTTAATAAGTTTATCACATTATTTTATTCTCTTTCTTTCAGTCTCCACAGATATGATGTGATGGACCATCTGTTACTCTGTTCTCACAGCTTAAACACATATGTACATGCATGAAACCAGGAAATGTATACAAAGATATAGTAATTACATGTTTACATACATACATATGTATATAGGTATATCACACTCCCCCATTTCCAGCCCCCTCTATATTACCAAAATGAACTTTGAAAACCTGTCAGATGATAAACATGTATCTATGCTGCCATGAATGACCATAATTGTACCATCACATATGATCCAATAAGAGAACTCCTTAAGAGTCATTTCTTGCTATGGATTCCTAAGTCTCCATGAAATCTCATCACTTGAAACAAGGGAATACTATAAAATGAGCACACCAAGATCAAGAAAGATGAAAATCCCGGAAAAAGGTACCGTGCAGTTCTATACTTCCTCATACATGATGATATGATACAGCTCCAGTGCAGAAAATAAAGAAGGCTTACGAGCAAAGCTAGGAAGATTTGAATGAGAAAGTATATGTTTGCAAGCAAAAAAAGAAACCAAATTTCTTGACCAATAAAGGCTGTGACGATTTTTGCTAAAGATTGGAGCACATGATCAAGGATTTATATATCATTGAATCAGGTGGAAGCAACAAACTGCGAAAATGAAGCTCTTAGACCCAAAGGAAAAAAAAAGGGAAGGGGGGTGTGGAGAGGAGGGTGGGTTACAGAAATAATATACAAGATAAGGAACAGAATGAGGAGGCCATGGGTGTATTGAAGTAAAAAAAATAAAAAATGCAAAACAAAAAAAAAAGGAAACAAAAGAACCTGCAAGAAGCCCTAAACTCTTCCACATGCAGTGGGGGAACCTTTAAGTCATGAAGGAAAAGGAGCTGAAAGTGTTATAATTGCAAGAACCTTGGCTCACCAAGCAGCTAACAATAAGTCTTCCTCTCAAGTCATAGCTTCAAGCAAACAGACAAAATTAGTCAGGTGGCCTCTTGCAAAACATAGCTACGCATGACTTCTGTAAATAATACTCCTAGAGTCTCCAAGCATGAGTCCACAAAAATATCTATTACATCGAACTATAAGAAAAAACCAAACATTAAAAGACTATAGATATAAAGGCTAGAATTATCCTTATACAAAAAAACAGACTTCACTATTTAATGCCAGAAACAGCCCATCATATTTGTTTTTATTACCTTGTAAGAAGGATAGTCCTATCTAGCTAGCCAATATAAAACTATGAGTTTTCATGAAGGCACCTCCAGACCATTTATTATTAGAAAAAGGGCTAAACTTCACCACTAGGAAGAAACTAAAAGGTACTTCATGGATGTGAGCATGAATGCTGCAGACATAGGCACATGCATACACACACATAAATGCATTAGTACATGCATCTATGCATTTACTAAATACATGTCAGTTTTGGCTGTTATGCTTTATATAGATAGGATACCTAGATGTTGGTTCTTACTCGAAGTGGTCCAAAATAGTATGAATACTAATAATATCTTCCGAGATGAACATAAAATAAGCAGTGTCAATGTCTAGCTTCGAATGGGTGGTCATAATCGTATCTTCTTTGGACAGTTTCTATTTTTTCATGCAGACATATCTCCAGTGTAGTCCTAAGAAAGTTTCCAAAAAAAGGTATAAGAACTAACATTTCAGCCATAGCTTCAAAAAAAAAGTTTTAGATTAGAAAAATACTTCCTCTCCCCCGAAACCTTCCCAAAATATGTTCAACTCACAGATTTTTCTAAGCCATCAAGGGTAAAATTGGCACCTTTGCCCCTAATTGACCATCAATGCCCCCTGCATGGCACTAAAAAACTGAGTTCATATCCATTCAGGGAAGTTTCTTGGGTAAATGTACGGTGTCCTTTAATTTATTTATATCAGGTTGGTCAATATGGATGAAGGTAAAAACTTACCAAGTTATTGGAGATCTTATGCTCGGCTCTTGAGATGATGTCAACCTATTGGCAACCAGTGCCAAATCATGGCCAAGGCATCTTTGAGATGCGAGGACAACACTGAAATGTAAAAGGCTAGTTGGAAGGTTGAGAAGCTTATCTTATAGCTACATAGTTTAAGCTCATCCAACACAAAATGCTATAAAAACTAGATGAAATGGATCAATTGGACTGCTCCAACCAGAACCAGAGACTAGTGGCAGGTTGTAGTTTAACCATTTGAAAAATTGAGTTATTGATTTCTTAGTAGTTCACTGAAACTAAATTTCACACAGAGTACCACCTCACTGGTTAAACATTTAAACTGGTTCCTGAACCAGTCAATCTTGTCATTCATTTAGAAAATTCGGTTTCCATCTAAACAGATGTTGAGCAGTCCATAAAAGGTGCATGCCCAGTTAGTAAGCTTAAATGCCAACCGCTAATTGAAAAGGACAGGGACATAAATTGCCCACTTTCCTAAAGAAGTACTAATTGTTACTACTAGAGCACTAATTTGTTTTAGCTTAATTAAAACACGCATTCATAATCTAAACTTTCTGAGCAAAACCAGCTATTATGATTTTGTAATCTAGTCCAGCAAAGTAGCTGCATTTTTTATGTTAATCTTAAGTATTTCTTTTGCACAATCTTGGTTTCTTATTTTTTATATGGATCTATCAATTTACAATGTACATATGGCTTGCCAAATGGAGCTGGTGAATGAACTAAATACGAAAGAAATAATAAATAAATGAATAAACAACAAAATGAACTGATTTGTGGTTAGACTATGGCCGAATTTGAAAAACTGAAGTAGCCAGGAAAACACATATTCCGGCTCTGATATATGGAATTGCGTTCATCTTTGGGACAGCAATTACCACTCAAAAGTCAAATTGATAATCTGCAACTGCAGAAGGAGAAAAATTCGAACTTTAGCAAACAAACTGAGAAAAGGACGCACCTTTTAGCCCGCTTCGGATCGAGGGCAGATAGCTCCGCCAGCTGCTCGGCCGTCATGGCCTTCTTCGCCTCCACCACCTCCCCAAACGCTCCCTCCCCCCTCGTGGTCCCCGATGACATCATCGATGACCCGTCGATCGAGCTGCTGTGCCGATGCTTGGACCTCACGGCCGCCGCTCCGGCGGCATTGCCGATCTTCCGATCCTCCCCTCCTTCGGAGCTCTCCGTAGCCCGATCCCGGCACACCCCGCCCTCCGACCCGGATCCGCTCCCCTCCATCCTGCACCCAATCTTCTCGATGTCCATGAACGTGCAGAAGAGGTCGTCCACCGACCCAATGTCGTCGAAGCTCCCGCCCACCAGGGGGTCCCCGGAGCTCAGGTCGAGGTCTTCCGGGATCCGGAACGCCAGCTCAGATCGGGCCCGCCGGTGGTGCACTCCGCGAGGCGACGCCGCCGGGCCCGGGCTCTGGAACATCGCCACCGCCCCTGCGGCCACCGCAGGCGCATTGGGAGGGAAGGTGGAGGGGAGGTTGAGATTAGGACTAGGGTTAGGCTTAGGGAGATGAGGCGGATCTTGGGATTTGGGCAGCATCTCGCGCCTTCTTGCGGGCATTCATAAGGCGAGAAGGAGGGGGAGAGAGAGAGAGCGAGAGAGAGAGAGGGAGGAAGAAGGCAAGGGCCGGGAGGGAACACTGTGGGCCCTCTAGAAAGGCCCATTTTGTGCCAGTTGCCATAAGTGGAGTCGTGATTTAGATCCGGGCGGGCGATTAGGGAGACCAGCTGGAAAAGCCCCAAATCGGAACCCAAGTTGGTGACTGGTGTAGCCAACGGCAAGGGGACGCGATTTGTGAGTTCAGGCGGCAGCGGGGACGCATTTTTTTCTATATAAAAAAAAAATATATGGCCACGTGATAGGGGCCGAGAGTACTGGATGCTGGGCCTGTAGGCCACGTGAACGAATCCATCGAAAGGTCACGTGTGGTGCACGTGGATACCCAAGTTCGAAAAGTGGCCGCGCACGTAGGGAGATTTCGGACAAAATTCGCCGTGCGGTTGGTTCTCTTCTTTCAGACACATGAAATGATTCGCCTCCTATTTGGGTGCCCTAAAATGGTGACAGAATTCAGAAAAATTCTAAAGCATAATTAATATATTAGACATTTCATTGGAATGTCAAGGATGCATTCTTTGCCCGTTGGGAGTGTTGTCTCTGGTCTTCTTTTCTTATCTATGTTGATCCTTCCATTTGCTTCTAATGCTTTCATTTTTGTTTTCTTTAATGATGGAAGCCTCCTATGATGGACCATTGCTTATGTTATTGTTATGAAACTAATTATACGGTGCATGCATTTTCATCAACCGAATAACATTCTCTATTGTGGCTTTCTTTGAGTTTTTTGTGACAAGCTGTGCTATTAATAAAGTTATGGAAGCTTCCATCCTAGATTTATGATGGGTGCCTTTTGTTGTGTTCTAAATCATCATATAAATCATAGGAAACAAGAAATCATGTTTTTGAAAGAGAAGCGAAATTGACCAATTGCATGGTTCTTGCCTAAATAAGAAATTCAATAGTAGAGTTCTCGGACTGATGAATTAGCACATGAAATTGCCTAGGGTGATTTCTTGCATTTGAGCCTATGTTGCAGTTGCTTGTTAGGTCAGTACAAATTGCTGGGTTAGCCCATATTCATAAATACCCAAGAATAGTTTTGGAGTAGACCGGTCCGAATCTTATAGAGAGAAGAAAAAAAAGACATGTTAAGTTTTTTTTTATCCTTATGGGATTCGAGGTGGCCCACTCTAAAACTATTTCTGAATAGTTACGAATATAAGCCTAGCCCAGCCTGCAATTCTGTAATCTTATTAATTGTATTAGCTTAATCCATAAATTCTAAAACTATTTATGGGTAGTTATGAATATAAGCCCCGTCTAGCCTACAATTCTGTGATCTTGTTGGTTGTATTGGCTCAATCCATGAATTCTATAGAATTTTTAACCTAATTATTCAAACAGATCCCAAGAGAGAGAATTCCCATTGTTGACTGTTCAAATAAATCTAGGAGATGGGAGAAGGGCCGGTTGATAGCTGGAAGTAAAATTTAATGACAAAGCTTCTAATCTCGTTCAAGGGTTCAAATCTAGGACTTTATTCGAAATTTTCCTAAATTTAATCATCTTGCTATCATCTCCATGGCTTCTAATTGTGCATACCTCCAGACATTTGGAGGATTCCTTATGCTTTGAATGTTGATTATCTTTTCCTCAGACTGGAGGCCAGTCTTTAGCAGGCTAGTCTGACACAATCAACCCAAAAAAAAAGAAAAATATGGTCAACAAAAAAATAAAAAAATATCTTTCGTTTGGTTAGAATTTTCAAAGAAGAAAGATAAAAAAATAGCATTTATATAAGAATAAAATTTTCATATTTCGTAGAAAAGAAAAATTCATAAAGGACATAGAAAAGCTACTTTCTGACTGGTTGGAAATTAGAGACATTTTTTTTTCTAAAAGTACTCTTAAACCATCAAAATTCATGAATAATTTTTTTTATTAAAAATATAATAGATATTTCATATAACTTTATTAGGAAAGTAAATGCTTAACCAAACATAAACTATTTTGAAATATGCCATTTTCTATAATTCAATCAAGCATATCAAAATTATTTTTCGAAGCATCATATTTTCAAGAATTATCTTTTTTTAAAAAATATTTTAGTAAAAAAAAAAATCTCGTGAAACAAGGAGTAGTGACAGGGACATTCCCAGGGCTATTCCACTAAACTAGTGGAATTATTCTCCGAAATATGCTGGTCAATATTCTCTTCAATTATTATTTTGTCTTTATCCATCCTATAAATATTTTTTAAAAAATAAGAAAGTAATTTTGTCTTTACCATAACATCCAAACTATCACCAAGTTGAATGCACATTAAAATACAGCTTATTCTCTCCACTATTTCCTGGACTTATTTCTCAATTAAATATATTAAAAAAAAAATCTATTCCGCAGATATAATGGAAGGCTATCCCTCTCAACACCTATACCACAATTGAGAAACACCTTAGAATTTGGATATAATAAACTTGGGTCTAAGTAAAGCCCACGGATTTCCTTTTGCCATATATGAGACATAGTAGAACAGGGTCGGCCTTTTTTCTAGATTAATGATCTAGGAGTCTATCCAATAGTAAATACTTGCACTGAACTTACACGCAGACACATACAGTCACAGATGCAGACATACGAACACACCCACCCACCCACCCACCCACCCACCCACAGAGAGAGAGAGAGATTTCTGACATGCTCCTGTATGCAGTTGAGCAGAGTTAGTTTGATGGAGAGGCATGAAGGTTTTGATGGATAGGGTCTCAGTTTAAAACCCTGACCTTCTTGCCAAGCCTTCTCCCACATTGGAAGTGACACTGCAAGTGATAGTTAATGTGGCCTTTATAACTAGTGTCGTATTTGCTTCTTTGCTTTTTTTTTTTTTTTCCCAACAATACCAATCAGTGGAATATATATAGATGGAATGCAGCTGTCTCTAAATTGGTTCAGTTGAATTATAGTCATGCGAACATGATTCGACCTATCACCTGTGGTACGAAATTGGACTTAACACAATTAAAGCATGGCTTGATTTAGCTCAGAGGGCAGACAACTCATTTAACTCAGCTTATCCAAGTCAATGATGGAAACCAACATTCGCATATAGAAGGAATAGCAAAGTAATTACATCGAATAATTTAGACTTTAATCAAATTGACATTACTCCCGATGATCTAGTTATATACATCATGCTTTCTGATGATCCCAGCTTGTTCAGCCTAAATACCTAGATGCATTGGGAGTCATGCAAAATTTTGGTGCTGAACACTGCAATAGGACCATCTCATATGGGAATGATGAGATGTGTTAGAGCGAAAAAGTGATTGCGTGCTATCCATGGGGGTCTGCGTAGGTGTTAGCCCCTTGGGCGCGTCGTGCGCTACTCTCACGGTTTTGTCCCAAAGGTACCATGCGAGAGAAGGAGTGGCCTCTCCTTATAAGGTACAATCATTTCCGTTACTCTTCCGATGTGAGACTAAAGTTCCGAACTCTCCTCCGCCCCCCCAACACTAGCCCCCCTAGCATGAAAGATTCATGCGGGAAAGTTTCGGGGGAGCTCTTCCTCTAGCACCATTTGTTAGAGCAGAAAAGTGACTGCATTCCAGTGCAAGGTATTGTCCGCTTTGGACGTGTCGTGCACTACCCTTGGGGGTCTGCGTAGGTGCTAGCCCCTTGGGCGCATCGTGCGTTACCATTACAGTTTTGTCCAAAAGGCGCCTTACAAGAGAAGGGATGACCCCTTTTTATAAGGTACAATTCTTTCCGCTACTTTTCCGATGTAGGACTAAAGTTCTGAGCTCTCCTTCGCCCCCCCAATAAGATGAATACAAGGAATTGAGGTATCGGGTCATGGAGTTGTTTGGAACTTTGCTTAAGGTGGCAAGAACTGCTTGCGAAGGCTGAATTGGTATATGGGAAGCTTGCATCATTACAAAAATTGAAATCGCAGCTTCAAACCTTATGAACGCCAAATCCTTAAAAATTGCTGTGCAGTGGACAAGTTTTTGATTTAACGGATTAGGAAGAATATCACTTTGACGTGGCATAAGCTCTGCGTTACCACTAAAATACAATCATGATGAAACTCAAGTCTCGATGTGCATGGATTTTCTTGAATGTGATGAAAACGGTGGACCTTCCATACTTTGAATGGAGCTCTGGCTGCATTCTTCATGGCATAAAACCGGTATTTAGCATTACAATGTTATATAGGCTTACTGTTAAAATAAAAGTTTTGAAAGCTTTATCTACTAAGGGTCTAAGGCCCCGTTTGGTAGAGCTGTTGCTAGTAAAGCTTTAAGAACTAGAATTTTTTGAAATAGAACTTTTTTAAAATAAGATTTTTATAAAAAAACTATTTAATGTTTGGTAACTATATTTTTAAAATGATGTAGAACTTTAATATGTGTTTAGCAAAGAAATTGAGAAAGTACTTTTAGTACGACAAAATGACCATAAAATATATTGCATAGTATTATACAGCAGAATATAATAAAATATAATATACATTAATAAATAAATATATGATATAGTATAATATTACCATAATATAATATAATATTATTTTAATATAGTTAATAAAATATTGTATACTATAGCATAATAATATAACATAATTTTATATAACATAACATATCAATGTATTATGATATGATATGATATTATATTATCTTTACAGTATAATACAATATATTTGATATAAAATATTATAATTATTAACATTATATATGAATATTTTATTAAATATAATATTTTTAGGAACTAATTTTTGAAAAAAATGAAGAACGAAGCCAAAAAAATCTTCCTTCAAACAAATATCAAAACGATGGATAAATAAATAGAGAAAAGAAATGATACCTTGATCACTGGCAAGGGAGAAAGCCAAGGTCAATTAAAGTTTTTTGTTTTTTTAGGACTTCTGCAGATTTTTTTTTCGTTCATTATGATATAAAGGGACACGTTATATAATTATTGTATTTATATGATTTTATCATCAGTATTTTGGTCTAAAAAAAATCTATAAATTTCAAACAGCTTTTTGATCCATGCTAAAAGTACTTTTTCAAAGTTTAGAGCTTCTTCCAAGTAAACGTTTTTAACTTTCTGCCAAAGTTTAAAATCACTTTCACTTTTTTATCAAATATTTTTATTTTATCTAAAAATAATATTAAAAAATTAAAAAGTACGTCTTCGACTAAAAGTTTTATTGTATACCAAAATGTGTGTGTAAGTTTTCTTGGGCATGGATAAATAAAGAAGCAGATGAAGCCGAACATTACAACAAGCATGTAGATTTAGTCGGGCATTATGGCATGGGATGTTGGATTTTTGATCATCAAAAATATTTTTTTGGTCTACCAAAAACTCTGTCAAACGGGCGTTACGAGTTACGACATTAGCAGTTGTCTGAAAGGTAGCGTCCCAGGTATTTGCTAAAACCTCATGCTTATAGGCCGTTTTGCAGAGCATTGAAGAAATTATTAGAAGAATCGTCATGTTACGAAAGATCTTCTAGAACGGTAAAGAATCAAAGATATTTTCTAAACCGCCAAATCTTTCTATGCCTATCGCCAGCAGGCGACTGTTATAACACCGGCTGACGGAATCGACGGCCATGATCGATCCTCATCACCATTGATGGATCGTCAGCGTGGTGATCCATTAATAGCAAACTGGTAGAGTTTAATCATCACGCATTTAGGTTTGTGCGAGCCATAAAGGTTTTCCTCCGGCTGACGAAAGGTGTGTAAGTGTCTGGGCCCCACCACGAAGCTCCAAGAGGCATCGACCGTTGATGTCGTTGGAAAAGGTCCATCGAACGGCTGATATATTGTCAAAAGAAAAGCCTTTCCCCGTCTTTGACTGGATTGTCACATCAGATGCCCTCGGGCAGTTTCTATGCGAAAATACTCATAGCCCATGCATTATCAGTTATTTACAGAATTATCCTCGTGTCCGTGCTTATCCTGTAGAATGTTTTTTTTTTCAAAAAAAATTACAGATTTTGATAGATTTCAAATGATTGGCTATCAGTTTGACATAGACCTGTTGAAAGACTTAAGATAAATTTTTTTAATTAAACTAATGTCAAAATTTTGCTAAAGTAAAATTTAGAAAATTGATCAATTAGTCGAGAATTAAATTGTAATTATGAACAATCTTTTTAAGTTATAAAAGCAATTTCTAAAAATTAACTAAAGTAAAATAATTAAGTAAAAATTGTTAAAATCGAATTCTGATTCTAAAATACTTGGGAGGAGCGAAAGATACCTGCTATTCTTTTTTTTTTTCTCTGTCCAAGTTTAATTAAAATATAATTTTAATTCAAGCAGATTTGGATAGGTCAATATGACATTAGCTTGGTGAAATTAGTTGTAATTAAGATAATAATAAAAGTATAAAGCTTATTAATATCAAATCTAGAAGATTGAAAAGTTGGGAACAGTCTTATAATTTTCTCCAAAAATTTCAAAAATATTTAAGTTGAAATATAAAACTTGGACAAGATAATTCCACATTAAAAACATAAATTAGAATGAGGAAATGGTGAATTGGATGTTTAAGGGCAGATGCAGGGGCATTTTAGATGAAAAGGTGGGCCGGAATATTAAAACCTCTTCTCCGTCGTCGGTTTCGCATCATTTTTTTTTTTGACTAATACTTCCGTCGTCGTCATCTACTTTTCTTCTCCCTTCTTTTCCCTTCTCTTCTCACCCCGTATTTGATTCCTTCGTTTCCTTTAAATTGTAATCTTCTCCGCCTCTCTTCTTTGCTCTGCGATCCCTTTCTCTCTCCGGTTCTACTTTTTTTCATCGATCGAACTCGAGCGTCGAGGTGGGACCCCTCTCTCTCTTGGGGGTGGGATTTTTCATGAAATTTTGATGGAAATTTGTAGATTTTGGGTCATTGTGGAAGTTGGGTTTGTCACTTTTGATTTTAAACGGGAGAGGCCATAGCTTTTAATAGAACGCCTAGTTTCTTTTGGTAGATTTTTTAGGTTTTATTGGCTTGCTTGCAACAGTGAGGTGGAAATTTAGTTCTAGAATTTTGGCGAATTTTGAAAATAGCTCAGTTCAAATTCACCGACAGGTAAATCTCTGGGCTTTGGCGTTTTTCACAGAGTACCTGAGCTGGTGGGTCCGTCTCCTCCTTTGAATGATTTCGTCCGGTATGGAAGTCTATCTTGATCTTTATGCGGGATCTTAGCTGGAATTTCTGACGATAACTCGCTTGGCTTCGTCGTAGTTGTCTTGAATCATTTGTTATTCACTCTGAATCGTTTTCTTATGACCATCTTGGTTTTCTTTTATGGAATTTTGGAAGCTTATCATATGAGAAGAAATTTCCTGTTCATTTGTAGGTGTAGTTTATCTGGTAAAATTACAATTCTTCGCAAAATCTTCAACTTTGAATTCCAAAACCACGTTTTGAAACAGCAAGCATCTTGCTATTTCGGTCGCGTAGTTAAATTTTCTTTTTGATCGGAGATAGTAGGACTTAGGGTGCTGAAATGAGAGGAAAAATCTATGTATAGATTCTTTTGCTTGGAAAAAAATAAAAAGGTTGTTGCTCAGTTGTAGCTGTAGTTTGTAGAAACTTTAAACTGAAAATGAACAATAATCTAACAGCCGGAAATTAGCCACTTGATTGAATTGGTTCTTCAGAATATCCGAAATTTCTTTATGTTTGTTTTGATGTCTTCTCTCTTTTCTCTTATTCATATGCTTTATCTTCTAATGGTGAAGTTTTTTTTCTCTTTCTTCTTTCAGGACCTGAATGACGTAGTTGGCGGAAGAAGCCTGTGCTAGGAAAGATGGGCTGCTTCCCTGTCTTGAGATGTAAGAAGGGAAAGAAACACGAGCAATTTGTCAACCGGAGACCTAACACTATCAAAGAGTATACTTCTACCGCACTTCCCGAGCCAGAAACCCATGGACTCTCTCTCCAGTCTGCTCCTCCAAGTTTCAGAACGAGGTCGAAACCCATATATCCAGTCAACAGGGTTACCGGTAGTAGACACCGAGCTTTGTCTGCGCCTTCTAGACTAGATGTGGCTGAAGGAGTTGCAGTGGAATTTGATGATCATGGAGAATCTAAGATCAATGGCTGTCTGGCGAAGGAACAGCGGTCTGCAAATCCCCTGCCTCTCCCTCTTCCTTCAGCAGAAGGTTCTTCTGTTCTGAAAAGCCTGGGAAGTTGCAAGTCAAGCAATGCCGGCAACCTTACCTTAACTTCTGGCCCTCTGCCTCTGCCACCACTAGCAATGGGACTGAGGAACTTCTCGCTTGAAGAGATTTCAGCTGCTTGCCTTCATTTCTCGGTCGATCGATGTGTTTCAGAAGGCATCTCCTCGACAGTCTACACAGCAACCTTTGGAGATGATACATCGAGTTCCAGGAAACTTGAAGCCACAGTCAGTCGCCTCCTTCCTTCCAGTCAGGTGTGCTGTTGGTTCTTGCGCATGTTTAGGCATTTAGGTGTTTTTTCCTCTTTATTCAATTTAACTTTTGATTGCTACACCAAATGTTTGTATCTCGCTGTTTTTAAAATCAATAATGAAATCTACCAGTGGTTGCCCACAGGATATTTTTAGGAAAAAAGCAAGAAATATATCTTCTTTGGAGATTGAATCTTCCTTTTCTTTTGGACAATATATATGGAGACTTTGATCAAAGAAAAAAAAAATTATGGTCATAAGTATGTCTCTGTATGTCAAACCTATTCATGAACTGATTTCTGCCCCAACAGGATGAAGTCAAGCCTTTATATAGTCCACCAAAATAGAATCTAGCTTCCGAAAATCGTTGCAGAATTAACGGTGAAAACCATTGACCACCAGGATCTAAATATAACAATCAGCCCTTTTTTTCTGATAATCAGTTTCTCGCTTTTTGAAAATTGAATTGCAGACTTAACTGTCAAAACCATTGACCACCAGGATCTAAATACAACAATCAGCCTTTTTTTCTGATAATCAGTTTGTCGCTTTTTGAAAATTGAATTGCAGAATTAACCGTGAAAACAATTGACCACCAGGAGCTAAATTTAACAATCAGCCCTTTTTCTTTTTTCTGATAGTTTCTCACCTTTTTGAAAATTGAAACATTTTTCGTGCCACACGTTTGATGCCCATGTAACCACCTGTAAACAGTCCAATTGCTGCATCTGTGTGATGCAGCTTATTCCTGACTTAAGTCGGTACCGAGCAGATACAGTCTCTTCCCTTGACAAAGGCTTCTGCGGGAGACCCATACGCCTTGCACAATTAATCCTAGGCAACCCCATCCTTACCCTGGTTTTTCCTTGTTATCCTTTTATTTGCATTTCTCCCAAATAAGAATTAATTATATTTCTAATACACTTACATGTTCAGATATGTCTGCATCTATCTTGCCAATAAATTACTGATTTGCACGATGTCCAGTTTAATAAATTATCTATGTATTTTGCTTGCATTCAAACACAATATTCATGTTTTTGCAAGATGGAAGTGCTATCTAGATTTGGACACCCATGTGATGATCTACTTGTTTTCTGACATGTTATAAATTTCATAAGTTTGGAAAAGATTAGAAAGTACATGAGAACAAGTTTTAACTATTGTAAGCATATGTGATTTAGCAGCTTTATTGCCTTCATCGATGAATTCCGTGATGATATGTAATAAGGTAGCTGTATTTTCTTGCTCTTTTTTGTTGTTTGACATGTTTTCATAACTTGCAGGGGTTAAAAGAATTCATGAATGAAGCTAACAGATTAGCATCACTACAACATGCTCAACTGTGTAGAATCCTTGGTTTCTATGCACGTGAGGGCTCTGATGAGCGCATGTTAGTTTATGAGAGGCTCTATCATGGAAGCTTGGATCAACTACTTTATGCGAGATTTGATGGGCCTTTGATTGACTGGTGTGCAAGGATGAAAGTGGCTCTCTGTGCTGCACAAGGTCTTGCATTTCTGCATGAAGAAGGGCCTTTCCAGGTGTTTGGACTTCATCCTGGTTATAATTTATCATTTAATTAACCAGCCTGATTATAATGCTTCTAGACATAGAGCTTAACTATGCTGGGTCATGGCTATTTTTTGCATAGGTCTTAATTTTTTTGAAAAAATGTGGTCCATTTCAATTTATATTTTTGTGAAGATGTCTTACATGTTAGAAGATCAACACTTTGTTGCACTGGTTTTTTTGTCTATGATTTATTGGTACTCTTGGAGAAACTCTATATAAAATGTGGCTGTCGGGTAGTTTGTTTATTAATCTCCTCTTAAAAACAAAATGCTGAAAATAAATTCTCTATGTTGCTTGAATAATATCAGGTTCTTTTCAGTAAATAATCTTTGGTAAATATTTTCTTGTCCATAAGCTTAATCGAATTATAAATCTCTGTTTACGTTGTTGATAGCTTTGGTGATATAGTCCAGAGTCGTCATCTATTTTCTCATAATAAGTTGTCGTCTCTTTGAGCACCTAAAAGACTTGTGACTTTTCAAAGAAAACTGAGAACCAACAGTCTTTTTCATGTCTGTTGTAGGTGAGGATGCTATGAGTAGCAGCTGTGCCAATAATTATGTTTCACTAGCATTTTACTCATCTGAGAATTCTGATGTTGTCTTTCTTCTACTTTTGTAGGCCATGTACAACGAGTTCTCAACTGCAAATATACAAATCGACAAAGATTTTAGTGCGAAGTTATCAGGTTATGGCTGTGCGAGCTACAATCCAGAAACAGAGATCTCAAATATCTCTGCAGGAAAAGCTGTAAGTTAACATTCTTAAACAAAGTAATCTCATCTAACATGTTGCATATTGGTGGGACTCTGCATGTGCAAATGCCATACTATTTCATCCTTAAGATCGAGGATTTATGTTCTGGTGGGACGGCGGGGTCCCACTATCCCGAGTGTTGAGACAGGATTGATTCGGGATGAGGACCGGGACCGGACAGAACATCCACCGTCCTGGATGTGGCACATCCCGTTCCATGAAAAAACTAGGAGGACCTTGTTGCACAGGATTTGAATCCTTGCTTTTGACTCTGCAAATCAGCAATTGTATCTCTTACTATGATGAATATTCTTTCCTTTGTCATTTGATGACTTATCTAATGAAATTAAAACAGTATGATTTGCCAGTTAAGTATGTAGACTCTTCCTCATTTGCTACTATCATTGTCATGGTTTCATTGTAAAACTGAGAGAGTTACATACTAATGCTGCACATACAGTAGAATAACATAAGAAATTGAATGATTCCATCCAAAAATTCCACTTTAGTGGTAATCAGCCTACACAAACACCTAATCTTGAAAAATAATGGATCTCTTGCTGCACTCTTACAGTTTTACCAAATGCAACTCCATATGTACCTTATGATTTCCAGTCTAGTTGTATTCCTTGGTGACTTCAGAAAGATTTTCCCTCCTGGGAAAATAATGTCATCTAGATATGTGAATCCTGGAACTTAGTCCTGTTTTCTTGGTCACACATGGCTTCCTGGTTGACCACTCTTGAAATAAAAATATTACCTCGGAGAAGTTACTGCTTCCAAAATCTCCATTAAAAAATATAGTGAGATGTGAGGTTAATGAGTTATGGCAACTTAACAGAGATTAAGAAATCATAAACATGTGGTTCTATATCTGCAGGAGAATTGGTTTTTTTTTGGGTGAAATGTAAAATTATTGATGACATTAGTATTCCTTGAGCATTAATTGGTCCCTGATGTGTGCTAAGAGTCACTTGTTCCATGCAGGCTGTTGCGAATCTTCCTGACGAAACACTGGAGAGAGGGTTGCTCACTCCTAAGAGCAATGTATGGAGTTTCGGTATCGTTCTTCTTGAACTGCTCACTGGTAGGAAGAACAATGATTCCCGCCATATGAAGGAAGAGCGCAACATCGTCAAATGGAGCAGGCCTTATCTTGCTGATGATTGCCGTCTATCCCTGATCATGGATCCTCGCCTCAAAGGACGGTTCCCTCCCAAGGCTGCCCGAGCTGTTGCTGATATTGCTTTAAAATGTCTCCAGAAAGATCCTTCAGAAAGGCCTACTATGAGGACCATTGTGGAATGCCTCAAAAATGTACAAGAGATGAAGTACCCTTGTCGCTTCCCTCTTCAAGAACCAGCAGCTGTTGCAGGAAAACAGATGTTGAGATCCCCAAGTCTTAATGGTATAATTACTCCATCACCCTGGTTGAGCTTTTCACCTTCACCACCTTCAAGGACCCGATCATCAGATTCACCATCTAGGCCGTCGGTCACCTTACCTCTTCCTCGAAGTTGTTCTTCCAGCCTCTCAGTAGAAGATGCTAGCTTACACACTCTCAAGAAATTGCCATCATTGCGGAGACCTGGGTTGGAAGGGTTTTAGTTGATGATACTTCTTTATATTGTTTATTATTATTTTACTCCATGCTTTTGTGCCTCTGTATCATAGTTTGGTGTAATATAGAGTTTAAGCTGTGATTTATCAGTCTGCGATCCACCATGCAGGGACCTCCCGGTATCAGGAAGCTGTTGGTTGAAAATTTGTAGATTAGAGTGCAAGTCTTGTATTTTGGAATCATCAGTTTTCTGACTGTGAAAATGAAATTTTAGTTGGTCGTTGTTCAGCTGCTCCATTTTAAAGATTCCATGCTTGCTTGATTCCCTGCACTCAAGTAGTTCCTCTACAACCAACCATTCCTAGTATGAACTATGAAGTACACTTGTATATGTCTCGAAAGCTTCCAATAAGTTGCATTAGTCTTTGCTCTCTTGAAATTGCAAAGATTGGAGGAGTAAATCTTTTCAGCTCTCAGGCTACTCTCCATGTATATATGCATCATCTTCTATATGTCGTCCCACGCGAATTTTCCATCACTGCCTGCCTTCTCTCGAAGAATTTTTCTTTTCCTCGGTCAAATTTCACAAGCTTGTTAGGATCAATCATCAAACTCATGCCAAATCTTTGGTATATTAATTTCATCGTGCCCCTTCAGTACTGTTTAGAACTTTCACATTAATATACTGAAGGCAATCCAATCCAAGTTACACAAAAACCTAAAAACTTTGCCATATAAACAATCGAGAATCTTAAAAATCGATTTTCCTTGACATCAAATTTAAGGACGAGCTAGAAGTTATAGTATCGGTCAGTATCAAGTCTACGTCTTTTTTCTAGAAGAAAAAAGAAGTATAAAGTCTTTGGCCCAAAGAGTATATAAAGCTGGTGTCTTCAAAATTTCATTTAGGAACTTTACTTATCTTCCAATATGCATTTATAAACCATTTTGTCCCTGGCAAGCTGCCTCACAAGTTTTGAGTCAGAAGGGTGTTAGTCGTACATGGTTGTCAATAACAAGCCATAACGTTGTCCACTATCATATCTTTTGAAAGTTTCATTCTTTCATCTCTCAAGGTAATAAACGAGGAGATCACATCACTCTCAGAGCTGCCATCTCCTTCTGACAACTCCTTTCTCGTTTCCTCAATTAGCGTTGAAAGGTGTTCGAAGATTCGTCTACGAGCTGCCATGGCTCGATGGAAGGAGGTGGTGTGAAAGTTCGGAGTTAAAGACCACATCCTTTCTAGAGCTGTTGTGAAGTCTTCTGCTCCTTCCCAGAAGGTGGTCTAAATAGCAGAGCGTTCGTCATGGTGAAGGCGATCCTCTTCATAAATGGTACAGCCCTCACAGACACCTTGCCGTCGAACACCTACATCGAACTCTACATAAGTGTAGAATTCAATGAAAACTGGAAAAAGAACTATGTTGGGGAAGTTGATTGGGAGTTGGAGATGATACCTGGAATATCTCCTGCTTTAGAAGAGAGTCCATATCCCCGACGTACCTCTGGAGGCTCTCTGGCTTCAGGAAGCTGGCCATGCATGGCACTTCTGATTAGCTTGTGATCATGTCCGAAAGGACAAAATATTTGTGGACAGATGATTGAAACAGGCCACAGCGATCTTTCTATTTAATTAAGAGATGCAGTTAAATACTACTAGGATAGATGTAATCATGTAATATAATCTTATTTTAGAATAAATTAAATTATATCATCTTTTTTACGCGAGGGACACTAAATAATATCATTATCATTGATTTAGATTTGCAGGTGTTCTAATAATACTATGCTGGGTTGTAAGCTGAAAGTTTAAGTGGATTTTAAAGATGTGCTAGAATTTATTTCCTTATTTGCAGAACATTTTTATGCCTTGCATCGTTTCAATTCAAGTTTCTTCTGTCAACATTAAGAACAGAAAAATAGATATTTAAATCTAAAAACCACAGGAACCGTGGGTTTCATTAGAAGTGATGAGTCCTGTTCCCTGTGGAACTAAATTAGGTCCAATGCATTGGAGATATCTTCTCATCTGCCATCCAGTGAACTGATTCAGTGACGTCTGACAGCAGCATGGAGACTGGCAGGAAGACAAACAAAGAAGAGTTCTTTGGAAAAGCCAAGAGCATGCAAGCGATATTACATAACTATCATAAACAACAAAATGGGGCAAGGGATTTTTCTCGTCTTACCCGTTAAGCTCCTATATTTGATGTTATATCATAACTGCAGGTCATGAATAAGTTGGGCTCGCTATCTTGGTTACACCCGGACCCAAGGTCGGTTATGTGACACAGCTGCACATGCCCTAGGGCAAAGCCCTAGAGAAACCTGGGTGTTGGGTCCGGGGCGTGACAAGTACTTTCAAGCTCAAGGGATTTTGGGACCAACTAGACTCCCTAGCTCTATTGCCATGAAATAAAGGTATAAATAATTTTGCATGCTCTGATTACTATTCATGGACAGCTACGTTAATCCAATTTAACTAACAAACTTCTGGCAAGATGCGTGGAATGATTACTTTGGCAAATAAGGAGTTTCCAGCAATATGACCTGGTTTTGACATCCAAACTATTAGGACATGAAACTGTTTTTTTTTTCTTTAGAAATTTCTAGGTGCCTGTTTCTCGTATCCACCCCTTTTTATCTGATTCGGTTTCAGTTATTTTTACAGAATGTTTGGCAACTGAAATAGAATTAGCCAAATCTTTTGAGGTTCTTAGCTTGTCCAGGACAAGGATTAAAAAGATACAAGCAGTCAGAGAAGCCCATGGCAATTTTTTGAACATTTACAAGTCGAGCTGATGAAGCCTATGGCAGCATAGCTGCTAATTTCAGTAAGGAATCTGACCTCATCTAACAAGAGTAAAGTCAAGGATTAGTAAGATTCCCAAGAGGCATCTACATTAACAAGGTAAGTAAGTACACATGTTATACAAAGTCATCTTCTTCCGAAGTAGAACACCACCACAAGGCAAGATTACAAACAACAAAGTATTCCCTTTTCTTTGTCCTCTATCTGGGTGGGGGGAGTGGGGGAAGAAAACAGAAAGTATTTTGGTTCCCCAGTCTCTGCAGATGTTTTCAAATGGTAGAAGGTTTGCTGCAGTGATACGTGATCAGACAATAATGTCTCATTTTATATGACCAATGAAACAGGTTAAACAGAAACACTCATATCAACCATTCTAACAATGAAATAAATCGGGAAAAACGAAGGAAAAAAAATAATTAAGACAACTGATTTCTATGCTTTTGACTTCATAAAGGAAATCCATGGAGACTAGAAGAGTTCATGCATCTAAAATAATATAACCACCAGCATATACTCTTCTGCTATTACAAAGGATATGCATGGGGACTGGGAGAGAATATCGAGCTTGCAACAAAAGATGCAGTGCTGTTGCTAAAATGGGATCTGGTTGGGGTTCTTGGCATCACCGGGCTTCTCGATCTCGATGCATGGGATCTAGTGTGCGTCGCCGGCATCACTGGACTTCGGGATCTTGATGCAACTCCGCTCCTATATCGCCTCTCTCCGCTCCTTCTTGGTCCCTTCTCTGCCCATATGAGCTCTTGCTGCTTCACCATGCTTGGATATCTCCAGCAGCAACCTGTATGCCCTGCCCTCTGTATATACCTAAAACAACTCAACGCCACCAACCTCAGTCACAAGTTATATGGATGCAAGCCTTGGATTATAGGATCTCTCCAATCAAGTTCAGAAGCCAAAGCTAAGATGATGCAATATGCGTCTAGGATAAAACATAGCCACCTTGTAATCAGAAAGAAAAAAAAGAAATATCTAGCTAATTAGAAAAGTATTAACGCTAACAGAAAAACGAAGTGAAATACTTGGAATCTATGTTATTGATTTCTTTATGCGAAAGTGGAACAACAAATCAACTTATCCAGTATCTCTAGTTTTCATTTTATCATGTAACCAATTGAAAATAATGCTTGATGATAATTATTACATTCCATAATCACATGATGCAATAAAACTGGATTTAAGTCCAATATTAGATAGTTTCAAAATCAAAAGCTGGGTTCAGTCACCTTTGGCTGAATCTTCTCCCTAAACATTCTATGCATTTCCTTCCTTCAGTCATTTCACCCATGCCCTTGCCTACACAATTCCTGCAATATACTCTTCCACACACCTGCAATCAATATAAAAGTATAAACAAACGACTCATGCATGTCATTTTACATTATATAAGAAATAATTCAGTCTTCATGAACTTTTTTTTTATAACTTAGCTCATTTTTTTATGCATAAAGAGTACTAATTTAGTCCATCATGTATGTACAACAAATGCATTCCGAACACAGCAAGCTAATATAAATTTTATGTCTTAGCACCATATTGCTCATATTCCTTAAAGATTTGAAAATTCTTTACATGGAGAGTTGAATAGAGGGCAAAATAGTTCAAAATTTGAATAGACCAACTATAAAATGGATTATTAGCACATAAACATATTTATACGCATATACTAGTATTCCTATAACATGGGATTTCATTAGTTGAATTATGACATGGAATCCCAACATGTATGACTGATATATGCATATATTACCCATGCACAGGCATTAAATTCATGCACACAGTTACACAAAATTTTCACCAAAGTCAAATGCGACGACAAAATATCATTACAATGATTGATCAAAGATGCAACTTTTATAATAGAAAGTGATTGTGTTGATGCTACGAATACCTACAAAGGAACAGAACACAGAGGATTCTATTGATATCTCACCAGGCACCGATGCCGGAAAAAGTAGATATAGACGCTGCAGAGGGCACAGATGTTCGAGTGAGGGATCCCTGGCCGCCTTCTGCCCCCTCGCTCCTCAAACGGACTGGCCATGCTCAAGGCGCTTACATTGTCATCATCGTGAAGTTGGCTAGTTGAATTCAAGCCCTGAGAATTCCTTCTGAAGCTGTTCCTCACCACATGCTCTCGATATAGCTCAGCTTCCATGCGGTGGTGCCGGTCTTTTGCTCCTTGCAGGGCCTTGGAAAAATCTAGGCTCGGTGATTTACCAAAGGATTGGCTCGATGATTTACTCAAGGCTACGTCTACCTTTGCATCCTCCTTGAATTTCACATGGACAGGCTCCATGTTGCTTGTCTTTCTTTCTGCTGCTTCATTCTGTTGAAAGCTCGCGAGGTCCTTGAAGGTAAGGTCGACGGAATCATCTGGGACTCCGAGGTAAAGATCTTCGAGCTCTTGCCTTGCCTTCGTAAGGGTTGCCTTGTCCCCCATTCTATGTGTGTGTGTGTGTGAGAGAGAGACAGAAAGAGAGAGAGGGCTCTGAAGTACGAGGAGCTACGAGGTTCCAAAACAAGAAGTTCGGTTTGGCATGAAGGAAACATAAAGTGGGAGGGATTACCATGATAAAATGGACATAGACTTCTTCAAAAAATAATATGAAAATAGAAACTTAGAGAAATACAGTTATAGCCCCTCTAGTTCTATGAGATCCATCATCATGCCCTTGGACACTATTAAGCAGAGTAAATTTTTTTTTGGTAAATAATTGTGGAAGCAACACCTACTAAATATCCAAGTGAAATATTTGAAAAACAATGAGACCAAGATTTGAATTCAGAACCTATTCCTACACAGATAATGTGTGCCACCACTAGGTTATAACCCAATTTAATAGAAAGAATCAATCCTTCCGGTTTGAATAGCATTACCATAAATCCTGTTTGGGCTATACTACTCGAATTTTAGGCTCGAGATGGTTTGAGTTTCTAACTTATTTAGGAATTTACTATAGAGTCGCCAAAACCCTTTATTGTTGTAGTGGGAGGGTGGGGGTAATTTAGGAATTTTTAATTTTTTAGGGGTGTCCTTAGCAAATGGGGGGGTGTAGAGAGTATTTAATTTTTTTTTAATTTTTGGGGGGTGTCCTGAGCAATAGGGGGGGTGTATTTAGAACTACCCTTTCAGGACGCGTTGGATGAGTTTTTTTTGACTTCTGCAGTTCTGCGGCGTAGCATTCAAGAGGCCGTCCACTTGGAGTCTCCAGTCTCCACCGGCCTTGCTCAAGACAAATGAAAGGCCGGACTCTAACGTATATATGCCTCCATGCAGTTGGCTCTTAATCATATAGTCTTGTCCTACAGAATCAATTGAGACAAATATGAAACAGCAATTATTCAATACGAATATATACAAATGTAGTATATAGAGCATTATTATAGAGGCTAAAATTTCTTTTAATCTTATCAAATACGTACGTAGCAGTAGTTTGAAAGTACTTCGGTGTTATGTATCAAAAAAAAAAAAAAAAGAAGAGTACTTTGATGTTGTTTTGCCTTCAAAAAAAACAGTACTCATACGAGCTATATTCCTAAAACATAATTTGAAAGTTAAAAGCAATTCTGACCTGAGCCAACACTAGGGTTCACACAATCCTCAATTTGGCAATTTAAGCAATCGATTTTATGGGATGAGTAGATTGTAAATTTGATGTTACAGCCATAATATTCTCTGAATTAGTGAAATTTCTCTATTTATTCACAAAGTACTCATTCCCCATACATTTGCTTAAATTGCGACAATATCTGCAAGACCTGATCATGAATTTTTCAGTAATATATTTTATTTTTGTTTTTTCATAATTGCTTCGTCGATATACTTGTAGAGTATTTAGAAATATTTATATTTTGGACTAATATGGCTTTTTCTGTTTTGAAGGCAAATTCTTAACATTTTTCTCAGTTTAAGCAGAGATCATCCAATGATGAGGTATCATAAATACATCACTGAACACCATGCGGTTCCCGAGACATTTGATGGAGTGGTCGAGAAGTTTTGGACGGCTTAAGCAAGTTTTCAAGTCTGCATTAAATGTATCACGTATATACGCCTTCTTATCGCTTTCATACTGCACCAACCTATCACATTACAAGGAGGGAGACACGGCTACATCATATTATTATTTTTTTACATAAGGGAACGACTTCTGATCTTATAAATTCTACGATTTAGCTGTTGTCATCAATAGATAGGAAAAGAAGAGAGCGATAATATAGCTAATATAACATGACAACTTCACGCGTTTGTTCTCGTCAAACCAAAGGAAAGCCAACAGGAGCAGGCGATGATAAATATAACAGCAGCGAAAAGGCCATCCATGGATGGTGGAGGAGATAACAATGCATGAATAAACTAGAGATACCTGATATCTAATCTGCTTGTCGATTTCGACAATGTCTCAGTGCAAGAAGAAGCAAGGAGTTGACACCTGGCTTTCCGGCCATGGAATCCACCAAACTCATCCAATACAATGGGATTATGGGATTATGTAGCTTTAGATTTAGATTCCCCTCAGAACCTTGCAACCATCAAAGCTTTTCAGCTGCTTTATGTGGCCCCTTTGCTGCAGTGGTTGGGAAGACTCATCCTCTCTCACCTTCTAGGCATAGGAAACTACTTGAGGAACCAGTTTATGCAACCTAAACCATGTAATCCATAATATAATAATATTTTCGCCTCTTTTTCGAGCTTCTTTGCTGCTGCTTTTTTTTTTTTTTTTTTTTTTTTTTGACTCTTGCTTATGTGATGACCATGGAAGAGTTCAAGCTATATGAACTGACGTTCTTCAGATGCAGTTTATGACCTCCAATAGGTTGAAGCTTAGTTTTTGCTTCAGGCCTACCTCACAAATGATGGATGTTGAGTCCTGTGCTCATCATATGTTAAAGAGGACGCAACATAAACTTGTGAGAGACTTGCCTCTAGATCTTGAAGTCCGTCAGAAGAAATCCTTCCCCGCAATATCTGTTTCGAAGGATTTTCTGGTCTTGCATTTTTTATAAAAAGTTGTGTACATCATTACTAAAATTTTTATAAAATCTTTATCCGGCCATGTACAAATGCATATTTAGAGAAAAAAACATTTCAAATTGATCAACAATTAGATGGGATGGAGTTTGGAAAAAAGATAGTTCGGTGAGAGAGAATATGTATAAGCTAATTAAGCAGAGAGACACATTCTTTTTAGTTTTTAACACTTCAAATTGTCTTTAGGAGTCCTCTTAAGACAATTAATTCATTTGAAATTAATCATAGTTTTCTTTTTAAAAAAAAAAGCGCACCATTTATTAGCTCCGGATCCCTCGATGCAGAGGAAAAGGAAAACGATATAAAGGTTCTTCTTAACTGTCAAGATTTGAATGTCACCCACATCTCATAAACATATGCAATAACATCTCATAAGTTATGAGGGCTAAATCAAACAAGGAATCACAGCATTCCAGTGGATGCAATGTTTAAGGCCCTCAAGGACTGCAAAGCTTCTCAAGCTCTACAATCTAAATTGCCAGTAATCATTCTTGCAACATAAGGATAAACCAAAGCTCAAGTCTTAAGAAATGTAAAGGTTATATACTAGATTCATTCATTTTGGAAAGAACAACCCTCAATTATAAACATGGCATTACCTATAGCAAAATGCTCACCAGTTTCATCTCCTGATGTAAGTACCTCTCACCAACTCAAATGAATGAAGAGAACACTGTAAAAGAAAGAAAAAAGGACATGTCTGCAAACTGCCAACAGACATGCACACATCGCACCATCTGATTCTCATCAAAATTTGATACAGCTTTTGCAGGAAGAAAATTTTTTTCAAGCAGCATCACCTCTTGCCTTGTCTGGACCACCATGCCCTTCTTCGGCGCCACCATCCTTCTCCTGCACCACAGAAGCAAAATAACTCTCATCGGGCGTTCTTCCCTCACTCTCCTCAGGCCCTTGTGGAACTGTAGGTGAGCTTGAGCTCCCTTGCTCACCCACCAAGCTGGTGAGCCCATTCTGTTTCAGATACGTCTCCAAGGGGAGGTTTGCCTCCTGGAGAAGGCTCATCATGCTCAGCCTGGGTGGCCCTGCCTGTGGAACCTCATCACTCCCAGGATGGCAATTCAAGTTTATCTGCCTCTTGCTCATGTCCAGCTTCTCAATGACGGTTCGACTGTATCCCGGACTCAACTGATCACTCTCCTGATGGACATCAAGATGCTGCACACTTCTTGACAAGCTACCTCCCTCAGGTTCTTTCTTGCTGCCCCAAGCGTCCCTCTTCTGAGCCTCGGCCTCCTCACGCTCGGACTGGCGTTTCTTTTTCCTCATCATTAGTGTTTTGAAACGCCTTTTGACCGTCAGACAAACGTTGCAGGTGCATGTAGGGCTATGCTTTGGGCCCTTTCCGCTTGGAGGCTGGATGCACACAATGCATGTGCACCCAGGGCGATGCCGTGGATGTTTGGTTGTCGTTGCAACTGAGGATGTGGTTTGATTACAAACATCCCCCAGAGCTGCAGCATTGGCCAAGGCATCCAGACCAGATGATGCATCCAACACTGCGAAGTGCTGTTTGCAAGTAGCATTATTTTGCTGCCTCTTGTGATCTGCATAAAGAATATGATATATGAGAAGCCCTACGCTCTAGAGATGGACAACTAGCAAAAACTTGTACTCTATAGCAAAGATGTGCATGGATATACATAGTCTAAATTTTGTGAAATGTTGGCAATAAACCACAACAAAAAAGAAAAGTAGAACATGTCGACATGGACAAATCCCACAAACCTAGCCCAGGGCCATGAAAGTGTAGCAAATTAAAAATGAATGAAAAAAAAATGATATTGCAATAAACAACAGAATGTGTGCCAAATACGAAACAGAAAAAAAAAAAAAAAACTACTGTAAGGTTGATAATGGAGTAAGTATCATGCCATCAAAGTACTTGTTAAGAAAAAAAATATGTTTACAGTAGCAAGGTTAACCATATGTATATTGACTTTATATAGTGCAAAAGAAAAGTTGAATTTTGAATATCACCAAAAGTTACAGCCTTAACATCCCGATATATAAGAAACCTATTCTTGTCCTCAAATTAAACCGAGTCTTTTTGCAAAGCACATATCGATATTAAAGAAAACTGCATCACTGGAGCCAAGGATCATCCCATGTGGTGGCTGATGCAAGGGCAGCCCCTTAGAGCTGCTCAGGTGCTTCCCTAAGACTGGCAAATACAAGAATCTAACCAGGTCTCTCTTTTAAGTGCTTAAACATCACAAGAACTTTCCTAGCACCAACACCATGATCTGTGGCATATTAAATCCTTCTACTTAGTACTCGTTTGCATTACCCCCAATTCACATACCTGCATACTGTCGGAGAAGACTTTGCAGGTCTTTCTGGCTCAATTCTTCTGCCGCAGAGCATGAAGATCTGCAGAAACGTCATAAATGAGTAAAAAAGAAGCTGACAACAACAAGATATTGAGTAATCACTAATGTTGAAGAGGCATCTAGGGCACAATGCTATCACAAAAGTGAGACGCATGTAATCAGACAAAATCAAAAGCTACATCACGACAGCTTCCATTATGGAAAAAACGAGCAACAAATCAAAGAAAACAAAAGATGTGATCTCTCTTCATGATGGCAATCCTTCCAAAATCAGCCCTTATGGTGAGGCCAAGGTTATGTCACTGAAACATCAGAAAATTGATCACCTTCAATATGGACACACTAAAGGTCTCCAATAATTGTTTCCATTAAAAGAAGTGATCTACTTTATCCCTAAAATTTAGTGATAATGGAAACCGTCGCCATCTTGATCTCTACGATATCCTTTTTGAACTTGCTTCTCTTCATGCAATGCTACTTTATGTTACAGCTCAAGTGAATGCAGAACTAGTACAATTTCGGGAAAACCTGTAATGCATTTGGTACAATTAAGTTTATGTAAACACATTGCATACTTGCACCTCCCATAATTCTTAAGACACACTGCTTCCTTGATTCAGATATATTCACTCTGGTGCTTGATTTTCATGCATCTATATAAGCAGATTTTCAAAATACCCTACCATTGAAACTTCCAACTGTTGAATAATGACATATAAATATTATAAGAAGATTTCTTATGTTTGACCGTCAAATTAGCAAACATAATTTAAACCAGGGTATTTAATGTAATATTATGATCTTATAAAGAGAGAACTGGCTTACATAGAATGAACAACCCATCCATCCCCAGGAAATCCAATGCCTAACTACAGAAAGGACAATGAAACATGTTTGTGATCTAGTATTATGCAATTAAGCATTGACAACCGATCATCAGAAGTTTTAACATGGTGTTCACAATTTATTTAGAACATTTTGCAAACATTACTACCAACCTCTTTGGGTCTAATGTGTTGTCAGCGCATGTCCACATTGAAGGAAGAAGAACATCATTGTCAGGCAACCGACGCCATTTAGAGCAATCATCACATTGAATCCATTGATCTCGTTCCCTAAAAGTATCAAGGCAATAATCCATATATGAATGTATACTTTAGAATAGATCTTTTCCCAACAATGTGAAGCTGATGAGGAAAACAGAAAGCAGATAAAAGACTTGCTAAAAATAATAAACCAGCTAAGTATTTAATGGTTCAGCACATGCTTTCTAAACAAACTTCATTTTATGTAAAATTGAGCAGGCAAACATGGCCAAATTAAATTCTTTGTTTTAGTTTATAGTCTTGTATTTCTCTTTTATTTTAGTTTACGGTTTTGTGATGCAGCAGCAATATGCAGCTCAATGTTGTCATAGGCACCTCGCACTTTCCTGGCTACCAAGCAGGGTGGCCACTCAAGCGCCCAAGTTGGACCAAGCCAGGCGCCTCATTGCTTTTTGACCATTTTTTTTTGAGATGGGTGTCTATTTATGATATTATTTATCACTTTATATTCTATCCATGTTTTTTGATATGTGCTATGAAATTTATTTACTACCTAGTAAATTGTGGTATATTTAATGAATATGATGTTTTTCATGTGATCTTTGGGAACCAAATATATGTACCTAAAATAATTTGACTATACAAGATCGTAATATAATTTTTATTAATTCTGGAGATTTTTTAAACTGTAGGGGCAATTCGAGGGGTCACCCTTTAGAACCATCTAGGCGTCTTAACAACAGTTCAAATAATCAACTCAAGATGCATGTAGATCAAATTTTTACATGATGAAGGATTACAACTGCTTGATTGGGATGAGGGCAGGTATGTTGTGCCCCACTCAAACACATGATTTCATCTAGCTGATCATTGCAGAGCAATAAAGAAGGTTTTGATTCTAATAAGCTTTGAGTTGTAATGCCTTTGCCATCGAGTAATAGAGGTATACTTGGGCAACATTACGGTGCAGCACAGCTGGCACTCTTCAAGCTACAGTACATGAAATGTAGTTTGATATCTCAAATAGTTTTTTTCTCCCCTTGAGTCCTAGTTTCCACGGGTTCAGACCAACTTTGCAGGAGCATTTTAAGGATTGCAATTAGGAAATAATCTGGTTCGGCTAGACTCATAGAAAAGGGATCTAGTTGGCCAACCAGGGAAAAAAAGGGTATAAAGGACGGTTAGGATATTTCTATAGGAATGGGCTGAAAATCCAATAGAAATCGAGCCGATTGGCCCATTGAGCTGCATTTTCTGAAAGCCTGTCCATACCCAACCTAAGTTCTAGCTTTTGGGCTGCAGGAAGAAAGAGGATTTGGGCTAGGTGGTATTTGGTTGATACAAGGTCACGCTTAAATAGATGGTCCCATTAACATCCTACAGGATTTTCAGCTTAATCTTGTAAGAATATCCAAATAAGCCCTAAATGATCTCTCTCTCTTCCCCCCCCCCCCCCCCCAACACAATCCTTTCCCTTCTCTTTCCTTTTCTCCTCTACGGCCTATTTGGATCGAGAGAATTGGAGAAGAGAGAAAAAGATGAGAGAAAGTAAAAGACCCTATTTTCGTTAGGAGAGAAAATAAAGTTGGTTTCTCTAGTTTTCCCTTTGGTTAGGAGAGATGAGTTCCTCTCATTTGTTTAGGAAATTAGTAGGAAGAAAGTTAAAATCTTCCATTCGGACGGACGAACGGGGAGTGAAGAGAGGAGAATTGGAGAAAATTTGTTTCTATCCAAACTCCTTTCTTAAATCTAACTGAAAGTGGAGTATTCGGAGAGAAGAGAAACTCCCCTTCTCTTCTCTTCTTTCCTCTGTTTCAAGAGTTTTTTCCATTTCCTTTACTATCCGATCCAAAAATTCTCTTTGGTTCTTCTCTCATTTCCCTTCTTTTCTTCTCCTCTAAGTATCGTTACCTATCTTCCTATTCTATCAATCTATGCTGCTATCGACTGAATCCAACAGCGGCTTGATCATCTTTTTTAATTATCTAAGGATATTATATTACATGTTACATAAGTTTATTAAATTTGATTCTTGTTACAATCTTTTGTGTTCGATAGCTGCATTTTTTCATCTTGAGTCCTAAATATTTGCTTGCCATCATCTTATCCTACAGTTAATTTGATAATCCTACATCAACTTTGGCCGGATTTTGAATAAAGAACTAGCTCATTGCTAAAAACCTAATGAAGTTTGATTCTAGTTTATACTGCCATCCTACACTTAGGAAACGCTAAACAATTTTTTCCATATCATGTATTGCCCCAGTTTTCAGTTCTGTTATTGGCTGTCAAGTACTCATGGAGAGGAAGCAGCAAAATCACTTACAACAGTAATTTTGTCTTTGGTTTGCTCATGCATGGCAGGCTGTTCCCCAAGTAGTCCTGCAAAACCGACTCTTCCAAATGAAAAGAAGGCAGCCTGTCTAAAGCTTTAATCTATTGGCTACGGACACGAACAGGTTCCGGTATTTCTTTCTCATCCAAGTTTCAGGTTGAGATTAGGGAAACTGGGTTGTATCCTTCAAGCAGAAAGTTCCAAATTCAGAATTACTACGCTAATTAAAAAACGTGACTCAAAATTAGATTGACATTGAAAAGCTCACATGCATTAGCATGCTTTATTCTTACCCACAGGTTACAGCAGCTGTGAGACAAAGGATTGTAATATGAATTAAACCAAAACTTATTCTGCACTTCTGTGTCGAATAAGGTAGAAAATTGCTGTCTCAGTACTGGACCCCATACCGGTACCATCCAATTATAATGTCAGAATATGATACGGTACAAGATGGTAAGATGTACAGACTGTCAGTATGGTACGAGACTGCATATTAGTTCAATATTGGTATAGTATTCCCGGTATGGTATGGTACCGACTAGTACAATGAATCTTGGTAGAAACAATGACCTTATAGAATAAACATCTAGGAGTCCTGATCAAGCAAATTTTAAACTTTTGACTTAAGGAGCCACGAGTTGTTGGAGAAATGCTTTTCCATACTTGCTAAGAACAAATTCAAAATCCATCACATGGCTTACAAATTCTCTGTTGCCTGACAGCCTGTGGCAGTATAAACTATGAATAATTTCAAATCAGAAAATGGAGAATCACAACTACAAACTCACGTCCAATAAGTTAACCTTGTTGAGTATAACCTGAAACTGTTTGGCCAATGATAACTTTTCTAGCACGTTGTTTAAATAATACAAGAGAGAATTTTTAGAAAATAATTACCAAAAACTGGTCTAATGAGCCTGCAAATGAAATTTGATCAGCTGGACGAAAACCTTTGGGTATCCGAGTAAACTATGTCATTTCAACAAGCGATGGGTAGTGGCTCTGCACTTAATATCTCTAGTGCCAGATAGATAGTATTAAAGTGTTTGAGCTAACAAACTAATTGAAAGGGGTCTGAGTTAGCTCTTCCAAGAGATGCACAATTAATGAATACAGGCAGACCTCCCCCCACCCCCCGGGAGAATTTTCTTGATAGATATGAGTGTCCATGAGGTCTTGGGGTTGCGCATGTTTCATGTAAGATTTTAAATTAGAAGAATACTGAACATGGGGTTATTTACCATAAGTCATGCATATAACCAGAGCAATCTTGTTGTAAGTGATCACACTTTTTACTAAACAAGCTGACATGACTAAAGATGGTCAAGTAACAATCATATTAGAATAAATGCCTATTTTGCACCTCAAAGGCTCAATCCTTAGAAAGTCCAGATTGTCTTATGTCAAACCTATGCACAGGTCGCTGAAATTTTATCTAGATAAATAACTGGATTGATCTTTCCAAAAACAAGTTCACAACGCCAATTAAATAAAGAGTACAAATATAAAAACTACTCTATGCTACTGATATCTAAGTATAAACTTCATCAAAACTGCACATGCTTATATGCTGTTTACAAGCATGCGACCCTGCCAATATACATATGCATCAATATTTGTGCTCCTCAGTTACTTCTTAGGAAAACTTTTCTGAAATAAAACAAACAATTGTATAGCATAATCATCCTTACCCCGTAAGTCGTGCTGTGTAAATGGTTTTCTTCCCAAGAACTGGGGGTTCCTGCACCAAAGCAGTAAAATGGATCAGTTGCAGAAACCCATTTGCATACCGAAGTGGATTCTTAAACTAAAACTGAAGGCAAATGCAAAATTCTCTCTCAGCCAAAAGTTCCCTGATGTGAATATAAATGCATTACCAAAAAAAAGGAAAAAAAAAAGTGCATTTCACAAAGTGAAAATTGAAAGCAGAAGATCAGTGGCCGTAAATGTCCAACAAATGGTTGCTTCGAGATATTAGAAAGTTAGTGGCAGCGAAAAGTGTGGAAAAGTCCAAAAAAAAATCTGAGAAGAGGACACCGTGCTAGTAACAAAGTCAGCTAGATGAGACTCCTTGGAGCAAATGCCATCAGAAAATTGCTACTTATCAATTTTTGCTCATTAATTTAAATAGTTCAAGTATGACCATTTGTTTTACAATGTTAAAGTATTCAACTGATTAAATTTGTTAGATTCATATACATGAAGTGGAATTGACCAGTAAACAACAAATAAAGGAAGTCCAATTGCCACAATCACTTCTATTATGAAGTAGCATAATATATAACCTTGTTACATGCAACTGGTCCTCTTGGTTGGACCATTGCAGAGTGTATTAGTACTTTGCAAGAAATAACAACAGCAGAAAAGACAACTGAGAGCAAATGGTTCAACGAGGTCACCACATGGATGCTTTGGAAGATGAATGATGGTAGGCTCATGCAGTGGACCAATTGATATGACTAGGTAAAAAATCATTGCGGACAGTAGAGCTGAAAAATATTCGAAGGCAGATGGATATAGGAAGTATGATGTAATCAAGAAAAACACATTGATGTGATGTTAATTTTAAATTGATTGCCCAAAATTTGACGATTCCAATATAAAAGGCCAGGATTACAGCTAAGACATTTATGAGTTAACGTGAAGGAAATTGCTGCCGATCTCATAAAATTAATGGTACCTGAATAGATTGAGTAAAAGTCAGGTAGATAAATCAAAACCAAGTTCTTATGTACGAGACTATATCGATCCATATGGGTGTTCGTGTTCCATGCCAAATTGGAAGGGAACTGGTATGATATCACGCAGTCACATATCATATGTGCTTTTCTGATTTGGCACTTTACCATGTGTCAGTATGGGGGCGTACTGTGCCATGCTATACCATATTGGTGAGGTACCAATATCAGTATGAGACCCGATACCAAGATGTAAAAGCTTAAAACAAAAAAGATGGTATATTTTGCTTAACTACATACTTTTTATTAATATATGTGTTGAAATCACCACTTGTCCCAAAAGCTTAAGCTGATAGGATGAGGTAGATATATAAATCACCACTTCATGGGATTGACTTTAAAGAGACCTTCAGTCCTGTTGTTAAGACCACCACCGTTCGCATTGTTCTCACTATTGGTGTGACTAATGGATGGTCTCTTCGTCAACTCGATGTCAAGAATGCTTTTCTCCATGGACATCTTCTAGAGGAAGTCTATATGGAACAACCACCCGATTATGTTAATGATGTCTATCCTCATCATGTGTGTCGGCTTCAAAAGGCACTCTATGGTCTGAAGCAAGCTCCTCGCACTTGGTTTCATCGCTTTAGTGCCTTTCTTCTTCGTCTTGGCTATAGCTCACTCCATAAAGGTTTTCATTGTCTTGATCACGCATTCCATCGTGTATTCATCTCTCACCATGTGGCATTTGATGAATCTTTTTTTCCTTATGCTGGGAATTCACCATCAGCTCCTTCAAAGCTTGACAACATTGTCACATTCTTCAAACCTTCTATGGTCCTCTCTCTACCATCTCCATCTTCTCAAACCAATGCTCCAAAGCCTTCAGTCACCAAGTCATCGGTATGTGTTCCATGTGCCATTGAGCAAGTTCCTTCATTCAATCCTGAGCCAACCTACAATGAAGACAATCATGTTATGCCTCCACATCCCGAGTTGGAACCTTCCAGCCTTGGGTTAGAGCATGCTCCTACTAGTTCCATGCCACTTAATACACATCCCATGGTTACTCGGAGAAAGGCCGGTGTGTTCAAACCAAAAACTTACCACTGTTTTCTTCCAGATACACACTTTTATCATTGTCCTCTTTTTGTGTGAGCCACAAGGTTTCAAATCAGTTTAAGCTTTTAAGACAAGAGGTGATTTCAACATGGTATCAGAGCAGAGATCCTGAGTTCGAACCTTGTCTCTGCACTCTTTAAACCCCATTATCAAAAAATTTCACATGTTGGTCTCACCCATTAAAGAAAAGTCTAGCCCACACATGTAAGGGAGTGTTAGAAAATATAAAATATATAAATAAATCTACCTCATCCTATCAGCCTAAGTTTTTAGGACAAGTGGTGATTTCAACAATATGAATCCCTGGAAACATGAAATTGTTACAGGTAATATGCCATTAAGCAAAATGGAAATCAAGAACTGAGGCAAAAAAAAAAAGTAATACAAAGGATAAAGCAAGCAGGTAATAGAGAACTTGGCATGTTAAAATAAGTAAAACTAAAAGAAACATAGAGCAAAGGTTACCCCAGAATTTTAACAGGTTTGACTTACATCATATTCTTCAATTTCATGATCTTCAATCATGACAATGCTTGGTCTGGCATTTGGAGCTGGACGCAGCAAGTCTTGAAACTCCTCCCAGGTCAGCAAAAGCTCCAAAGCATCTTCAGCGTCCATATGCAGCCTCCTACATTTGGCACCAATATTGCGACTTTGGCTTTGAATGAATTGCAGTCCCTCATTTGGCCTATCTTCATGCTTATCTGTCTGATGATAACTAATATCCCCGTGAGCTTAGATATTCAGATTGAGAGATCGAGTGTATATTTGCAGCTCTCTTTAGCGACCAAAGAAGTTCAGAATAACCACTTACTGTAGGTAGGTTCTCATTTACACCAGGGAAGAATGTTTCATTGCCAAGGGCACCATTGGCAATGGCAGAAATCTGAGAATCCTGCTTCAAGTTTTGGAGTAAGCACAAAAATCAAAGTTCAACACCCCCCCCCCCCCCCCCGGCAAAAAAAAAAAAAAAAGCATTATGCAGATTATAGCAAATCATATAACAATCCCCAAGAATACATATAGCAAATCATATGAACTATGTTAGACTCTAAAGATGAAGGGGGCAGAAGCTAGATTACAAATATAAAACATCGGTTTGTCCAATAGCTAAAGAAAAACACATTCTGTGTAGACTATAACTTGTCAGGAGAAAAAAGATGCCTAGAGGCTTCTTACCTGCAAAGGTGCAGTATTTGTTGCCTTTCTAAAGCCCATCACGAGTTTTCCTTCAGGATCTATCCGGCTGAAAGTCACTGAGAAGAAGAAAGGAAGAAGAAGAGGGCCATGAAGCAGCAATGTTATCAATTAAATTACACTATTAAGTTAAACTATATAAATAAGTGGAGAAAACTAGTCCAGGAAGTGATAGCAAAAAAGAATAAATTGAGGACTCATGAAAAGGACACAATATGAAGGACATGCAGCATCATTAGATAAATAAGCACAAACACCTAAACTAATTAAGATAAAAGCATATTATAGAAACAAAAAAGATCTTCCAATTATATCTCAACACCTAAACCTGGAGAATAGCCTTTATATACTGCCCAGTTTTTGATAGACAATCATTCCACTTATAGCACAAAATGTCTCATATATTCATGGTTTGCTGAACCGATCCAAATAGGATGGGTCAGCCAAGACCAAACTGAACCGATGTCGACCCAAGACATTTCGGCCGTACGAGTCAGTTTGGCTTGCAAGCACTCGATCAATCCATCTCTCACCTACTTTCTCTCACCCACTCTCTCTGCTCACAAGTCTCATGGTAAAGCTTCCCTTCCCTTATCCCTCTCTCCCCCTTATCTCTCATCTCTCTCTACCACCGCCTAGACTACTAGAACCCAACACTCTCTTTGCTCGCGAGAGTCAGGTGGCAACTGAACCTTGCAGGATTCCCTCACTCCATCTCTTCCTCTTCTTCTCTCTCTCCCTCCCCCTCTCTCACTAACCCCACTTCACCTCCGCCAACGGCGGCAATGCCGTGGTAGCTCTGCCTCCACCTTTCCTCTCTCTCTTTCCCTCCCTCCCTCTCTTTCTTTCTCCCCCTCCCTCCCTATCTCTCTCCCTCCCTCTCCTTCTCCCTCTCCCCCTCCCTATGTCAGTACATTCCAGCATGGTATGGTATGGGCCTATACTGTACCATATTGGTAGCCGACCAGCATGGGTAACAATACTGATTCAACGATCCTTGCATATATTCACTATGTTTTCCACTAATTCTCACCTGGTGGAAATAATGCCTTGGGTTCCCAAAGGAGTGTCTGGAGCAACAGAATAATTAGTTAAGCAAATGCTAGTAAAATTGTAAGACAAATTCTAAGGTCGCAGGATTTTAGGATCATGTTTATATGTTTGGTTTTGTTGCATGGGCAAATGACAGTTAGAAATGTATTGTTCAAGGTAATATAGTGGCACAAAATAGCATTCACTAGAAAACAAAAAAATAATGCATTTAAAAATAACAAAAAATCAAGATAGAGAAACCTACCATAACTATATCAAAAGAACACGTGCAAACAAGAATATGATAAACCTAGTTATCTAACTAAATACAAACAATGAATCAATAGTTCGCAGCAACATCATGTTGCTTCTAAGTGTAGGAGCAAGCAGTCTTTAATAAATGCCATTAGATTCAAAGCATTTTTCAAGCTCAGTAGAAAAGCACTCTACAACCCACAGACTTGTGAAAACTAGACACTTTCCAATGACTTGGCAAGAAGAGATCAATTGTTGGAAATAATTAACAAACTCGGGTACTCCTTCCTAACAATCTCAGATTTTTAAAAAGGACAGATTGTTATTATATCAAAGGTGTAATTTCTAGCAAAGTAGTTGAGATGTTTAGATGTGTCATGCATACTTTCATGGGATGATAAGCAAGGTTCCTTCAAATATTCCAGTCTGGATTGCTTGCTAATGCTGGTAGCAATAGTAAAAGATGGTCTACAGCATATGCATGCACTGGGTAGCTTTCTAATTTCATATCCATCAATGGAACCTTAGAAATTACCTGTATCACCAGCTTGCAATTGAAGTGACTGTATGCATGGAGTAACACCCTCTAAGACATACATTCTGCTGTTGTTATTTGGCCAAAACCTGAACTGGAAATGCCATTCTTTACCCTTTGCATCTTGAACAGTTAGTGGAAGGCCTTCTGGTTGAGAAATTGGAGGAAAATAAGCCTGTAGAAGAATCATGTTGAAATGAGAGATATTCAAGATATGAGAACAATCAAGAGTCATGAAGAAGGGGAAAGATCAAACTGGATTCCCTGATAGTGAGAAATCAAAATAGCTGATAGTTTTATGTATATGTATGTACTCATGTATGTATGCATGCATGAAGAATTTATGAAACTCAATTTTGATTTGGGTCAATCAAATTTCATGGTCATAAATAAGCTAATTGTGAAGAATTTATGAAAGGAAAAATTTATATAAGCTCATCCATAATTCTATATGCATATTTTCATATTTTGCATAAGCTTTTTCTAATTACATATGTACTCAGTACTCACCCACCATGAAAGATAAATTCTTATAGTAGACGATAAATGAATTACTAGGTGATCAAAACTCTAGATGTCTGGCTCTCTAGGCAATCAAAGTCGCTTTGACCACCTTCATGGTGGTTCATAGAAATGCCTTCAAAGCATATTAATATGATGTAGCATAGTAAGACATCACATACCACAATCAAAAACCTGATTCCAGTCCCTGCATCGGTTATGGGATCTAAGCTGATAATAATAATTGTTTCATCAAAATATACAAAATGAATTTTCTAGAAAGGAATTGAAGGCGTTAGAAGAGAAAACAAAAGAAAAAAAATTGAGCAAATATGGCATTACCTCCGCGCAAGCTTTGGGAAGAACTAAACGTCCAATACGACCTGCATCACTTGCACTCAAGACCTTCTCAAATAATGGCACAATTGTAGAATTTGAGCTTTTATAGAAGAAGAATTAAGGAAACTGAAATAACAAGGAAATATGAAAAGGCAACAAGTAACAATATAAGCTCAAGAACGAACTACAGCACCCAATTGATGTAAAGACATGCTGTTATTATCCTGAGACAGAGTTATGAGGATACTCTCCCGATATTTGTTGTAGTTCTTCATCTGTGATCCTTGGCCAATAGCGTGGAAGTAGTTGATTCCGGCCCCTTCCCTCAGCAGGTGGCCTTGCCACACGTATATGTGAAACTCCATCTTTTGATGCATCTGGAGTAGCTCCACTAGCTTCCTTTGGAAGCTGTGGCAGAAACTGGTGAGACCTTTGTATTTGCTGAAATGCAGAGGAAGCTATATTTTGGTCCCCTCCTTCAGTAAGTGCATTAGGCGGGGGCAGCATGACAAGAGGCCTTTCTGCACTTGAAGTCCCCAAGGTCAACCTCCCTACCTCCCCTGCATTAGGGGCCAAGTGGTTCCACCTGATATGCCGAAATGATCCATTTACACTCTTTCTCTGCTCTATATCTACAATTCTCTGTTGATTAGAGTCAATATTTTTGCCCAACCGCATAACCACCTTTCCCTTACCAACAGCACTAACATCCATTCTACCATCAGCAGAAATGGTTGGCAACCCAGAGGCACTACCTGCAATTGTTTGATCAACATTATTCACCTTCTCATCTTTTACGGTTCTAGCTGAGAGAGCAAAAAGCCTTTGATTGTGTTGAGGCAAAAAAGTTTGCATGACTTCCCTTGAAACCTGAAAAAGAGAAGTTTCAGATGACTCAGACTGACATGATGTTCAAAAAAACTCTTGTTTCTTATAACGAACATCAGTAGTCGATGAGCATAATCAACTATTTAACCAGTAACCAGGTCAGTGTCAAAAGGGCACTAAACTTGAGAATAAGGTGCATTTTCTTATGGTAAGTGGGGGTCAAAATTAACTCAGACAGAATTTAGACTTGGGACACTCCTGCAACAATTCAAGGGCTCATATGAGTTGTTTGATAGGCAATCTTAAATCAGGAATTGGACTGAAGGACCACTCAATTGGATTTCAGATTCAAATAATTATATTAGCTGAGTCTTAGAGCACATCAGGTTAATAACTGACCATTTTCAACCATCTCACAGTCACAAATTATAATGGACATGGTGGATAGATTAGCTAGGTAAAATGGTCGATTTTTTCGCTGGAAGTTAATATTCGTTGCATCTTTCTATGGTTATATAAACTGTGGTGCATTTGATATGCTGGAAGGTATCTATCTTACAATGTATTGACAAGGCAGAGGTACGATTTATTGTTTGTGCATGAGAAGACAATAGCAGAGATTATACATGCATAGATACTCAAACGTTTAAGTACTTAAGCGGACATAAACGTATGCATACATACATTTTGTAAGCAGATGGATGAAATTGGATAAAATCTTACGAAGGCAATTTCTGAATTCCTCATGCAGCTAATACACTGAACTCCTCCATTGTCAAGCAGATCAAATGAAAACTTTGAAGCAATACATCCACAATGTAGGCGCTGAAAAAATCAGATTCAGTAAGATATACTATATTTCAGAGCAAGGATAGATGGAAATTAAAATTATAAAATGTCTTCAAAAAATTCACTTACCTTGCCACAAAAAAGACACTCCCTCCACCCAGATTCATTTTGGTGAAATATGTCACAAAAAATTAACTGCTCAAATGCCATCCTAGATCCAAGGACAGACATGACAAGAATATAGTTAGCATGTTGCATGTCATTATATTATTTGGAAAATAAGTAAATTGGATCAATTGTTAATTGACCTGCTTTAAAAGGAAGAGGATTAGGATTATTGGCACACAACAAATGCTAGAATATCTATAAAATTAAGGCCAATATACCATATACATATGTGGAAATAGAAAGTGCCAAATTCATAAATTGATTTCCTAAACCTGAGTGTAACTGATATATTTTTGCTGCTTTTTTGTATTATGCTGAAGATTAAATTTAATAAAATATTCGCTGCAAATTCAGAGAGTAGGACTCAAAATTAGAGTTTACCCATGATCTGTAATAAAGATATGAAGTAAACAACAAGTTTCATGCAAATTGTATGGTTCAAACAAGAAGCATCACATAATTCATGTTGGTTTGCAACTGCAACACATAACCACAATTCTTGATTCCAAACTAGTTGGTTTTTAGTTTTCCTTGACAAATACTGCAGTAACCTATAGTAACATAGAACCCTTGTCTTTGAAAATATCCTAAAAAAGCAAATGAAAAGAAAAGAGTAAATCCCATTTAAGCAAGAACTGGATGCTCTGCTCAAAAAATAACCAAACAGAGAGCACACACGGAAATAGAACCTTCCAACTCACAAAATCAAACACCGATGTGATGATAATTTCAGAAAATGCTCGCGCATTTGAAAGTTTGGAAGAGGCAAAAAATAATCATTTAAGCCTAGATAATGGCCCTAAACCCAACGAAAAAAGAGTAACCAGGTTAAAAAAAAGATTAGAAATTTATAATAAAATAAAGCATACCCAACTACAAAAGTCAGAAATTGAGATAGTCCAGTACACCAAGAAACCAATAACACTATCACTATCTCCACGTAATCTCAGGGCCAGTAAACGTAACAACAGAACAAGCGCAGACCACAAGATCATGTACCTCAGAACCACAAAACCAGAAACCCAAGGCCCCACACATCCCAAATCCAAACTTTTCATCAAATCCAAAAAAAGAAAATTAAACAAAAAACAAAAAAACCTCCAAAAACTACTTCAAGGAAATGCCAAATTGTCCAAAATCCCCAATACTGAAAAGAAAAAAAAAAAATCAAACAAAGCATAGTGATGTAGATTCAAATCACAAACAGCGAGAAGAGAAAAGAGATAACTTTATACCCGCACTTGCTGCAGAGGTTCGCGAATCCGCCCGATTTCAGCCTCCATCCCTTCTTCCACTCGCCCTCCAGTGTGGTGGCTCCACAAGCAACGTTTATGCACCGCTTCGTCTCCATCCCGAATCCCGTCTAATTCCACCAACCTGCTGATCCACAAACCCCTCCTTCACCACTATACCCACTATTACGTAACAATCAACCCAAGAAAACCCGCAAAACTACTGACGCGTACACGTTAAGATGGAATCAGAGGGGAAAAAACAAACTTCATCTTTTTCTCACCTTTCTCCTTTTCCTTGCTTCTTTTGCCGACAAGCGGGATCACGTCAGCAGCTCGTTCCGATCTCACAACCGAACTCCTCAACAGAAATCAACCTCTCCGGCGAGCTCGAAAAGGCAGCGAGAACTCGAGAGACAGATCGATCCGGCGACGAGAGAGTAGATTTACGGGCTCCACGGGTAGAGATTTGCTGGAGATGGACGGAGAGAGGACTAAAAGGAGACCAAGAGGAGGAAAGGAGACACTGCATGCAGTGAATAGGAGATACACCTCCGAGGAGGAGAAATACGCCTCCAAATGATATCAGAACGGGGTGAGGATTAAAAAAAAAAAAGGCGAAACTTTTAATTCATGCACCACGACGCTTCACGACAGCCCCGCTGCCACTCTCTCTCTCTCTCTCTCTCCACCTGCTGTCCTGAAAACAAATGAAACAACAATTAATACTTCAATTAATTTTGGTTCGGTGGAATTCTTTGGACCCCGCTGCCCTCAGCCGTGCGATCGATGGACCCGCGTTGATACGGCTCCCCGGTGAGGTCACCCCCAGTGGTGGGGGGTGGGCCATCGGGGAGTGTATCAATGCGCTCGGTAAACTGACGTCAAACCGCCTGCAAGCATAAAGCAGCGCAACTGCGCAAGCCAGGCGACAGCTGCGGCCTCACGCGCCCCACCCTCCGCGGTGTAACGTCACCAGGTGGTAACGGGACGGGGGAGCTCGGCCCGATCCGAGCCATCGGTTCGACGATGGAGGTGTTTGGGGTCCATTGGGTGTTTTACGAGGTGGGTGTGCCAGCGGCACAGCGTATGAGCAGGGACCCGTGATGGACGGCTGGTGATGGGACGTCGCACCATCGCAAGCTCTACGGGGGTCTGATCGTGCAAAGCCACGAAACCCAGCACAAGCTTCGTACCATGTGGCACGAGATGACTGGCTCAATTCGCAGGGCCTGATCTGCGGTACGCGTGGTAATTAAAGTGTTTTGGTATCATTGTTGGGACCCAGAGCTGTCGTTTTGGTTTTTTTTTTTTTTTTTTTGGTAAAAATCGTTTTGGTTTTTCCTTTTGGAAGTCTGATTGGGGCTTCGTTTTGCGCGTGGGATGGGATGGGCTCCAGAATCAGAATCAATTTCGAGTTGACGAAGATCACGGAGGAGTTTTTATAGGGGGGCAAGATGGAGGTAGGGGATTGGTTAGCTATACATAGGGTAGGGTCTCGGTGGTTAAGGGGTGGAAGCAGGGGCCCACAGATCTTAGGCCGTTGAGGTCTGGTAGGCTCGAGAGGCAACGGGAGATTATGGGCCGTCTGATAAGCTAACAAGTGGGGGAAGGCCGGACCATGAGGCGATGGGCGTTGAAGCCATGAACTCATCCTTCGGCACCGTTGGGACGTCGCAAAAAAAAAAATAGTGACATCTCAAGGCAAAAAAAAAAAATAGTGACATCTCAATTCTCGGCCATCTATTTTTATATTTAAATTTATTTAAATATAAATAAAAATTTTAAGCATATGATAAATATTTATATTTATATTAATATATTTATTTATTAATATATAATATATTTATATTAATAATATATTAATAATATATAATATATTTATATTAATAATATATAATATATAATATATTAATAATATATTAATAATATATATAATATATTTATATATAATATATTAATAATATATAATATATTTATATAATATATTTATATTAATAATATATTTATTTTATTAATATATAATATATTTATATATTTATTAATAAATATATATTAATATATTTATTTATTTATTAATAAAAATTTTAAGCATATGATAAATATTAATATATTTAAATATTTATATTTATTTTTAAACAAAATAAATTTATATATTAACATGCTATTAACTTAATTTATCATTCACTTAGTAATATTTTTTTAATTTTTGATTATAATTTAGCTATTCGATTTATATCAATACTTTTAGTATCCGATTTGCCTAATTTTCAGCTCTAGACACACGGCATTATTGCCTGAGAAGTTTAGTAATGAGCATCTTTATCATCTTATTGAGTTGCCACAGAAACTGTAGTCTTAAAATATTGAATCACTTAGTTCTAGTCTCTCTATTTTGAGCTCACAAATATGTTGATGTCTAAATCTTCTTCTGTATTTGATCGTGCTTTGATCATGCCAAAAAAAAGCGCTCTCTCTCTCCATCAACTATTTCGCACTTGAAAATAACTTATTTGAGACATTTCCTTTATTATAACCAAGTAAGAACAAAATGGCCATGCATCAGATCAAGGCTTGTCATGAGAATATATGAGGCTTGCGTGCAATCCGGATTTTTTTTTTTTTTTTGCTTAAGATGCAATCGGGATTTTGCCTTTTTTTAAATACAAAAAGCGCTGAATTAATGGAGGAGAGATGTTGTAGATTGGGAGTCTTCAGCAAAATTTCTACTCAGGGATTTCTTGTGCGGCCAAAGTTAATGCTGGAGTATGGCATGAGGTTTACGTATTGGATCGCGAGACCAATACGTAATGCATGTCATTCTCATGAAAGGGTCATATATCCTTTTTTTTTATTATTTTGAGTTAACGAGTCTTCAAAATTTAAGCAAAAAAAAAAAAACGAGTCTTCAAAAGCTTGGTTCTTTAAATCTAGCAGCACGTTGGGAAAAGCGCTCCTTTTTTTTGTCTTTTGTCATTTTATACCGTCTCTCTCTCAAATCCAGTTGCAATCTTAATTAATCTGAGTGCAAAAATATACAGAAGGGGTTGACTTTACCCAATCTTTTAGATGCGAAAAACAAAAAGTGCCATAATGAAGATTATACCATAAAAATAAAAATAACGACCACCATTAGTTGTATACCGCAGATGTCCCTACTGCCTCTTTTTTTTTTTTTTTTTTTTCATTGCGGGTCACAAGTTTCTGCACCGGGCACTTCCGCAAAATCTTAGCCCCGTTCCAACCATACTACCACCTTGGTGGCATTCCTGCTGACTTCAAGGAGTCAGAAACAACAGTAATAAAAGGACATTTAATATAGAATGATCATCCTAAAATCAAAATTAATATAAAGAGAGATAATAAGATGACCGTATTTAGTTATACTATAATGATTTTATATGGCACTTATCTCCACCCTTCAAATTACCATCTAACCTAATGACGAAATATCCATTCTTAAGGTCAGAAATCCAAAATTAGCCTAGGACAGTAATCTTAGGTTAAAATATAAAAAGACAAAAATATCCCACTATCTGGCGGAAAAATTGGTATATAAATATATCGTTGATATATTATAATAGTATTATATATAATATTATATTATATTGATATTATATATAATATTTATCATATATCATATTATAATAAATTATTAATCATATTATTATATTATTATTATTCAATAATAATTTTAAATTATAGTAGAAATATTATTATATTTTATATTTATATAATAAAAATATTTAATATCTTACTTCTAGTTGCCTTATTTTCTTGATGAAATTAATTATTATCATTAAAATAAATAAAAATATTAATTCTATAATAATAATTAATATATCTTATAGAATTAATAATTTATAGGACTAATAAATATTTTTTATAGACTATACTAATAATTAATATATAAATAAATATATTCATTATTTTTATTATAATATATTTTATATGAAATAATAAATATATTTTTTGGAATATATTAGGGTAATCTGGGTATTATATGGTAGGTGATCTTGAATTCTCGTGACATACCAAACTAGTTACTCGTACATACCTGGAAATCTTTGATCACTCAAACATAACATACCAAACGTGGTGATCTTAAATCATCGAAGATTAGCCTGCCTCGAGATAAGGATCACCAGTGATCTTATTTAGGTCACCAAATGCCATCTAAGTGTGCGGGCACCAGTCCATCACCTTCAATATACGTGCAAGGTGGTCACGATAACTTCCAACCATCTAGATTTAGTGGAAGGCCTAGGTTTCCAATCAAAGCCGTCTTCCCACTCGTACATGGGCAGCCCCTGAGGAACTTATATTACTTAGAGAGTTAGAGTTAGCCGTCGATCATTGCTTGCTTTAAGATATATACAGGCCAATGGATGATGGGGTTCAAAGTGCTTTACGATCTCGGTGCTAGGTAATCCAACGGTGCATCCATGTGAAGGAAAGTGAATTCTTCTTTTGCACTAAAAATACAATCTATCTCAGGGAGCGCCAGCAGCTCTTCATGTAAACTCTTGTGTGCCTCACATACATGACCCAACCATGCTCTCTACTCCACCCTTTTTGAACCCTCTTTCCATGAAAAATTATACAGTAGATCAGGTCCATCATGGACCTAGGATGAATTTCATTCTAGATCCCTGGTGAAGTTGTTCCAGCTAATAATTTCTTCCTTTCCATCGCTTATTCCGACATCACACGAACAAATCTAATGCCCAAGATTCTTTAAGGTGCGCTGTTTGCCACGTAAGGACATCTCGTTTGAGCGCTGCATGGAACTGTGCAATGTAAATCATGCACGGAAAAAGATCCGTGCTCCAAATCTAATTATCATTGCTGATTTGACCTGCATCAAACTTTTTCCAAAAAGCTTTCATCCATTTCAAGGATCTTAAAGCTCAAACATTTCCAAAGGAACAGCTTCTGTTGCTCTTTTGTCGATCTTCTTACTCTTGCCCTCGATCCGTTTCTGATTGCTTAAATCTTCTTCTATGCACTCCATCGTATATGCTGGCAAAACTGCTGAGCTCATTTTATATCATAGGCAACATATCTAGGACTTGATGATGATATGCTTGATTTTATGAAACAGCATTTCCTTGCCGATGGATGATGAAACTTTTCCATCAACACTCAACAGGTGATGCAAGTGTTCCCATGTGATGCCTTCAATTGCATTTGAGCAATAAAATCTTCACCATACAATTTCACTGGTTTCTTTGCTGCTTGCTTTGCGACATTGTTATTCATATATTTTAAGTGTCCTCACTGCATCGAACAGTTTTGCTTTTGCCTCAAAAATAATTTAGGGCATGTTTGGTTGGAGAAAATTGAGCTATGGGGGGGTCCTCCCATTTTAGCTGTTTAGTTGCAAGGAGTCCTATTTCATTCAGATTTCAGAAAAAATCGAAATGCCCCAATTCTCCAAAATTCAATCTGGACTCTTACCTAATAGTTAAATTCCATTTCGATTCCAATTCCGCAGTCACGAACCAAATGCATTGAGGAATATAACCATTCCGATTCCGATTCCAATCCATTATGATTCCAGTTCCAAACACATTCTTGATCCCTCTCCATTCTGACCATCAGTTTATGGCTTCTAATTAAAAACAACATCCCATTTGATTGAAGCAGGATATACTCCAAATGCATCTAATAATCTTCCCCATTGACTAGGCTCATTAAACAGTACACGAAAAGAAAATCTACCGAGAATTCTTATCTCTCTTAATCATGAGGAACCAAAATAGCTAATGCATCATTAACTCTCCTCTCCCACATGAAGTAGTAGAACAGCATTGCATGTTATCATTCTTGGAGAATAGCCTGCTCTTTTCATCTCATGCAAAAAGGACAGTGGCTTATCAATCTCACCTCCCATGGCAACAGCTTGAACCATCAAGCAGTAATTATGTCAAAGGTGAAGGGCCAAAGTCCATTTCCACAAATAGCTCTTTTAGCACTTATATCATTGATTGTTGACTGTCTGCAAAGATCTTTGAGGAGCATGTTTTTTTTCTTCTTTTGATGAAATGGATAGATCATCCAAAAAAACAGAAAAAAAGAGATAATATAAAAGAGGTGGGATAGTCTTGTAGCGATCCCAAAGGACACCATCAGGAAGTTTAGCAACAAAAAAGGTGATCCAATCAACTGCTTTGTTCATCTTTTGGTATACACGAGTGATTTGAAAGGCACCATAGTCTCTCGTATGAATATCCTGTAGCACCGGATATCCGTGCTGACGATCCACTCGATTACCATAACCGAGTCTCCTTCAAGATAAATACAATTTCATATCTCTACCTAAAAGCCAGCCTCCTACATTTTCTCATACGTCTTCCAAGCTGCCAAAATTTCACCCATTTCAACATGCTCTGTAACACGGTGTTAGAACTAATGTAATCTGGAAGGCAATCTCATTACCGCAGTTCTTCCAACGGGCGTAGCCCTTCCAAAGGCCTGCCTGCCTTGCAATACTCTTTAGCAATAATTGGTTTCAGTTCCATCTTCCGAGCTCCCACGAACAGCTCCATTGCCCCATCAATGGCCAAGGTGAATATATAGATAAGGGCATCTTTGGAGATTTCTTGATTTTTTTTTTTTTGTAAGAGCTGAATGGCCTTCTCCAACCTCCCCACCACAGGACAGTCCAGGGATAAGTCCGAATGGTGGGCTCGCACCCTATTCGGTTCATCTCGAAAACCTCAAAAGCTTTCTTTGGTCTTCCCAACTTGCACAAGAAGTTAACCTGAGAGCTGGGAACATGATATCGTTTTGATGAAACCCAACCGCACCATGTCATCTAAAACCACTTTTGCCTCACCTGGATCATTCTTTCCGCACAAATACGGAATCATGATGGAGAAGGACAGAGAATCTAGCGACAATCTCTGGGGAAGCTCGGAAAACAGACTCCCAGCAGACTCAATTCACCGGGAGGGCTCGAAATGGCCCTTAGTCGGCCCGAAGACCGTTGGGCCAAGATGCTTTGGGTCGGGCTCCTGACCGAATCTAAGAATATCAAGAAAGGGCTTGGGCCTAACAATATGGCCCAATTGAAATTGGGTCTGGCTTGAATCAATCTCATCCCGACGTAGGCCTAGATGGAAGTTTGAGCCTGACTCCAAATCCGGTATGGCCCGCACGAGACCAGTCCCCTTAATGCTTAACCCGTTACTCAAACCTACTAACCACTCCTAACACTAGATTAAACCCTTAAAGCAACTTAATCTCCTTCAGAATCTGCTGCTCCAGAGAAGGATAAAGATTCTTATTCTAAATCTGTCTTTCACCCTATTTACACCATGTCTTGACTAGCCTCAGAAGCTGACGAGCTCATCTAGGTCCATTTGGGCTGTGGGCCGACCACGGGTTTGGGCTGGGTCACGAGAATCGGCCTTGGGCTCGGATACCGATGCCCTCCACGACATCGGGCGAGGGTTAAGGTTGGGCTTGCTTCAGGGCATGTTCTATCTGGGCTTTGGGTCGGGTCAAGTTAGGCTCTTGCCTAACTAAGCCCAGCTTGAAGCTTTGCCAAGCCTGTTGGACCTAGCCCGACCCTCATGCATCCCCAGACATGAAACCGGCCTGTTTTTTGGCTTCACCAGAAGCCGAAGTCTGCCCCCTTAATCCCACCCTTCCCTCCCCCGCGGTGTTTCCGCTCTTCTCTAATCTCTCCGGCGGCCGGCGACGACGGCGGTGACTGACGCATCTGACGCTGTTCCCTTCTTTTCGCTCCGATTCCCCTACTCGGTACCGTCTATCTCTCCTACCCTCCGGCATCCCAGCTGCGGCCTGCCCCGCGGTCAGTTCGCTCGCCCCAGCGACCGGCGGCCTGCCACGGGCCGCTCCCTCTTCCCCCCACCCTTTTTTTCCTCGAGTATTGTGGCGTAAGTAGAATATTTTATTGAAACAAACCTTTACCCCCACAACTTTTTTATGATTAGCTTGGAATTGAATGGCTGAACTCTTGCTGCACCTATAGCAGAATTCGTGTTTGTCATCTTCAATGGATCTTCTATGTTTGAGAAGTTACACCTCCATGTAGTGTAAAATTTCTCCTCGGGGATTCATATTTAGTAGGAAAGTTAATAAACCTGTTTAAATCATTTCTTTTTAAGCTAAGAAGGTGCCCAAAGGCAAAACTTTTAAGTATCTTAGAAACATCACAGACGTATAATCAACTTGTATATGGGATTGCAAGTGCGATACAACATTATCCATATGTTTCTAAACCCTTTTGACTTTACCTTGTTTGCCTTTGTCAGTGAGCCAATCGGCTCGATACACCTTTCTGTATGCATGCTGGACTTTGCTCTGCATTACATCTTGACTCTTTTCCTTAAAATGTTAATAACAGATCAATATACTAAGGTGATTTTCATGCTTAATTAATGTACATTAACAAGACCCAGAGAATGTAATTACATTACAAACATTTATTCATCTTGGTAGAATCTTCAGCTATAGCTGCATTCTTGATCCGTTATTGTGCTTCATAGATGGTCGGGTTGGGTTCTTATCTAAGCAATTCGTTGTTATCATAGCTAATAGTCTTTATATCTTCAATGTTAAATTATGTTCTCTTTTGAGAATTTGGAGCCCAATTACATTCTATTATTTGAAAATTTCTGACAACAGCTTGGTTTTACTAATTTTTATTATTATATTATTAATTCCCAACCCATATGGATTTGATATTGTGTCAATGTCAGTGCAGTCGTTTAACACCCCCTCTTGCTTTCTTATTCTTTCAAACCTTCACCTCTGATTTCTATCTTAGTCATCAAACTTACAGTTGGGGCACATCTTGTCGTCTGGTCTATCCTCTTTTGCTTGCCCGCTTATTAGACAATTGCAAGCTCTCTCTATCACTAATTGTGGTGGAGTCAATGCTAACATAGCACTGTCTAGTATTGAATATCTTGGAGTGATTCGGGTCATAATTCTGGAGAGGTGTTGTGGGGGGTATGCCTTGATCTTGATTTGTTGGTCACTCAACCAAGGGATATGGCTAGTAAGGAACACTTTTCTCGGGGAAACTTGCAAGACAATTTATCATTGCCAACTAGCTGGGCAGAGGATTGGAAGTGGCGATCGCTAGCACCATTCTAGGACCACCATTTTTTATTACACAAACCATTTGCCACCCTTCATTTCTTGAATCTAATAGTTATATGGATGTGATTAATCTGATTTGAGCTCATCGATGAGGTTTGACAGATTTTGTATCGAACATCCAGTTATATACAATTGCTCAGCCTCATGTGCCTATAAATATTTAGGTCATCTTTCTATTTGGTCTCATTAAGCTCTCTGGCCTGTTGAGTGTAAGTCGAAATCAACAAATTTTCATGAATTTGGAGGCACTCTTATCAGGATTTCTTTTCTAAAGGTCTCTCTGTATTACTCTTACACATGTTATGCCTCCTCTTTATGGGAATTGTTTTTTTTTTTTTTTTTTTTGAGGAAACAGTAGCAAGCCAGCTCAAATTTCATTGAGAAATTAATTATACAACAACAGCATGCAAGAGGGGACTTATTAGTCAGTGGCTAGCTGGTACAATTATATGCTTGTAGAAGTTTCAAAAAAACAAATAAATAAATAAATAACTCCATTAAGTGGGTATTAGGAAGTGATACTTATTAGACACTCCTTTTATTTGTTGACAGTAGTGAGATCAACTTATAAGTGGATGATTTCACATGTTGGCTGAAGTACAAAAAATGTGGCAGATTGCCGAAAGAAGAAAATGAAAATAGATACAGAAGTGGCAGATCATCCTCAACTGCTGTGGATAACTTGTTTCTAGAAACCTCTCTTCATGCTTGGATCTTCTCTTTACTCTTTGTAGTAGAAGATTATCTTGTTTGTCTCTTGGTGTGTTCTAGTTGCTGTTGCTTTATCTATCAAAATAAAGTTGCTTTGTTTCAGCTGAAAAGACTATTTGGAAAACTGTTCAATTGATTTGTCCTATGGTCATGCCTAGACACTACTTTTCAATGAGTGTGATACTATGTTGGAGCAGATGGGTGGGTTATTTATGGGCATTGTGAATGGCTGACCGCCTGCATACGTTAATACTTCCAAACTTGAGCATTGTCCTAATATAGATGCAGCCCCTGTTTGAAGAATGAAGATGATATATCACCAACAGAAATATGTGTGGGCCTCATAATCGCTACTGCTAGGCTTCGTATCACCCTTCCTATCCTCCCCCAACTGCAAATTTTTAGCCACACAAGCATATATTTAATGGCATGGACAAATTCATATTTTGGCAAAGAATATGAGAAGATGTATTTAGTGGGAATTATCAGAGACAAGTGTCCATGAAGGGTATAATGAAATCAGTGAAAGAGTAGTTACTAGAATTAAGAGTAGTTGTTGCAAAGCCAAGCAAGGGACTAGTCATGATAGCAACAAATAGTTGGCCCAAATCCTGTATCTCTTTACACATTGTAGATGAAATTGTTGGTGATGCTTTGTAGGGGGTGTCATGCATGTTTTACAAAGATTCTATAGTGTGTTAAATAATTCAACAAGAAAAAGGTCGACTTGTTATTGGAGCAGGTGAAAGCCATGGAGATCAGCGAGTAAATTGATCTTTTAGTTGTCAGCCACCAAATTCATAATTTAGGGTCTCCTATTTAACCCTTTCTTTCATGCATACATGATAGTTTTTGTCTTCTGAATTGGTCTCTCTTATGGTTCTCTTAAACAGAACAGGATCTCTGCATTCGATCCTCTAGAATGGCAGGTAGAATCCCCAAGCCACTGCGCATGTTGGGGTCTGCTGCGGCATTAGTGGTAGGGAGCATATTAACACTGTCACTTGTCTCTTCTGTAGCCATCCATTCATTGCAATCAGTTGCAGAAGCCAAGAGAGTGAGGCATTTATTCCATCCCTATTGTTGACATGATAGTCCAAGCTTTATCTTGCAATTGAATTTGTATATGCTTTGATTTTTGTATTTGCAGAGAAAAGTGGCACTGCCCTGCACAGTTTGTAAAGGAAAAGGCTTCTATGCTTGCAAATTGTGTAAAGGGAATTCAACCATAGAATGGTCTCCCTTGTATGATCCAATTGTCATCAACCCATGTCTCTGCCCAACTTGCGATGGGAACAGGTCAGGTTTCTCGACACTAAAGACTGACTTATGCACTTTGAGGAGTTATGGAGTTCTCGTGTCTGCTTCTTTCCATGCCCACTCACGATCTCCTGTTTGTTTCAGGGTGCAGCGGTGTCTGAACTGTCTTGGGAAGGGTTATGCATGAATTGAAGGGAATTATGGTCTTTCTGGCGTGTTGTGTTGTAAATAATAATGAGTTGCACATCAAAACTTGGTGTGATTTCCACGATGCTTGTTGTCTGCAAGTGCATTTCTAATTTATCGTAGAAATCGCAAGCTAATTAGAATATAAAAGCAGGTTATTGTGTGATTCTTGGCTAAGAGATTATATGAGTATTACCTGGTTTGCTGCTTTACATAGTACATCACTAGATGTCTTAATCCATGGTGAAATATTTTAATTTTACACTCCAACTGCATTGTGCAACTTATAATTTCTTTTCATGTTGATCAAAAGGTCGAGAGCTTGCAATCTAGGGGCCCTATAACTTTACAAGTCGAGCGGTACACCCATAACTAGCAACATGACATTCTCCGTTTGGATTTGGTATTATGTCTCTTTGGAAACCTTTGTTCTGTCAGGGAGAGCTTTTGAGATGTTGTTGTCACGGCGCTCAAGAAAGAAATATTGTTTTTAGAATTTCTATCAACATTATTCTATTTATCCATAGATCTCTTGTTCTCTATTCCTGTTCATTTCATTATAGTTAAGACAACTCTATTATATAGACTCTCTCTTGTATATACAAATTGGAACTCAGTCATCTGTTTGTACGTGATTTCCATCTCTGAAAAAGTTCACTGGAATGAACACTGGAATGATACGTCATATGATGTTCCTGTCTCTTTGGCAGCATCACTTACCAAAATATTTGTAAATCCTGTATACAGTTTATCCTAATTTTATTTCCTCTTGTTCATGGAAGAGTTACATGCACATGAGCTACCTGCTCTGCTCGTTTTAGGCCAATGTGCCAATCAGTGCTACAGAGAATTAGAAGTGGTTCTTAATGTTGGAAACAGAGGATTGCAATTTTTAGCTGAAGCTTTCTATCCCAGATAAAAGTGTTTAATGTGGCTTACCATACATGCCACTCGTAGACCTCTATAGACATTCACTGGCAATCACTTCCTGGTCTCTTGGACAGGTTGGGGTTCAATTGGGGCTACTAGGTTTTGGAATGAGATCCTAGTTTCGCTTCTTTTTCATAAAGGGAAAAAGTAATTGTTTTTTTTTTTTTTCAATTTTTGTTTGCAAAAGATCATACCAGGTTTTGTAGTCCTACGGAGACACTATGATGGAAATGATAATTTAGTTGTTTTACAGGAATGAACCTTCAGCAAAAATCAGCTTAGCTAATACTAATTGTTGTTCATATAGCCACAAAGAACACGCAACCCAAGATGAAAAAATAAAAAATAAACTTTGGCCATTCATCAGTGAGTTATAGCAATCTCTGACATCGAGTTTATGAAGAGCTTTTGCAGTTCCACTAGGACTTTTTGTTTTTTTTTTTTGGCTATTCCAATAACTTGCAAATATATTGAGGTGGTAATGCTCGATCTTACTACTATTATGAAGTCAAGAATCCTAGATGTTGCCACCCTTGAAATGCCTTTGGCTCCTATCTGATGGTGATCCTTTTTGTCTTCCAAAACAGAGAATAATACATCAATTTTTTTACGTTGGTTATTCATTAATTTTTGCCGCTAGGCTTGGATTTCTGCCTTGAAGAATCGGTACGTTGCAGGCTTAAACCGAAAATTACAGAATTTCCCAAAAAAAATTCTTTGGAATTTCCCAAAAAATTTTCTTTGGAATTCAGGCGTGCCAAGGGTTTTGCTTATGTCAACTTGCGCATGCTTCTTGTCATAAGCTCAAGGTTGGTGGAACGACTGTTTTATGTTGGAAAGGATTCAATACTCTCCACTCCATGTGCTGCCCAGAGAACAAGTGTTCTTTATTTTTTTGGGGGGTGGGGGTTAAAGTAGTAAGACACATCATTTTGTCATCAAAAGCAGCACACGTCCTTATTCTAAGCCTCCACCAACTCCTCAAGGAAACCCTTCTGGTTTCTCTTTTCGTTCTTTAAATCCTCTTTATTCTCCCTCCAAGGATGATATGCCTTGCCTTGCCACTCTTACACTAATCCTATCTCATTGATTATTATACCTGTTTAAAGAAGAAACTCGTGTGCAGGTGAAGAAGCCACATCAAACATAAAATCCCAGAAAAATAAGGATAATTATCCATTTTAAAAGATGATATTTTTCCTTGAATAATGTGCTAAGAATCCTGCGTACCATGCAAGTCAATTCATTTGAAAAATGACAGGACACTGCCTTCGATATATGTGAGTTTGTCCTTCCTCTCTGTCATTTACTTTTAAGAGTTCAGTAACCGAGTAAGGCACCTACAGAAAACTTGTCATTATCATGCAAGGATTCATCCAAACTTTATATATATATATATATATATATTCTGGGGTTTAATATTGAGATTTATGAGCAGATATTGAGAAATAAGATGGCAGAATTAGCTTTCATGGATATTTATTTTTCTACATTTATTCTCAAGAAACCACCTCTCTAGTAGCAAATTTATGTATCCTATAATAACATTATGCTGGAAAAGCTTCAGACCTTCAGCTCCAATTTCAGAAGTGTCCCGCCATGCTCAAAATTCAAAAGTGAAGTCCATGGGGAGCACCTCCACTTTGTTAAAGTAAACAGAAGTAAGATGCCAAAGCTGCCTTTTGTCATCTCCCATGGCCAAAAAAAAAAAATGAGGAGACCACTTCTACTGCACCTGTAACAAAAGCCTATTTGGACCCCATGCATCTTGTTTGTTGCCAGGGGCCCAGGACCATTACTTTAAGCCCCACTTGAAGCCAGCAACAATGATATACAGATACAACAGACACCACAACTAACCTGCTACTTTTTAAGCCCAGCGGTAGTATGCTTTTGAGCTAGCTGACGCCTTGCACAGAGGAGTGACATGTATCTCATGAGAGTGGATTAACCCTAATTAAGCTGGCTTGAGAGATTGTGATGATGTCAATATCATGGCCAGGGGCCACTATGCAACCCCCTGAGCGAGGGTTGAGATACCTGCTATACTCCAAAATCACATCAGAGTTCACCCTTAGAAGATTTTAATGGTCCCTTCTTAACTGAGGCACGTGCTTGGTTCAAAGCATGAGAGAACTTCTGATGCAGCACCAGTGCGGGGGAAGAGAAGAAGAAGGAAGAACAAGAGAGGAAGAAGGAAGAAGAGGTTCTAGAGACACAGGAAGAAGAGAAGGGGAGGAGGAGGAGGAAGAATAAGATCTGGGGGAAAAGAAATTCTTAATCATTCATTAAACCCTAATCATGAAAATAGTTCCCTATATATAGGGCCCAAATACACAACTTGCATAAACCCCCCTTACATAGAAATAAATCCTAATGAACCCACAAATAACACAAATAAGCCCTAAAATGCAAATAAGCCCAGAAATAAAATAAACCACAAATAAACCCTAGAATGCAAATAAGCCCAAAAATAAAATAATAAAATAAATATGCAAATAAACGAGTCTGGCTCAATCCGGGGGCTCAGGATCATCTGGATGAAGGGCTCTGATGTCCCCATCAACTCCTCCCGGGTGAGAAAAACTCGACCCCGTCGAGTACAGGTCTGGCCGGCTGTCGTACTGCTCCAGAAGATCGGGGTCAATGCGCTGCAACTGTGCTTTGGAAATTCACGTCACATCAGACTTTGGTCGACCTTTCCACCGAACAAGGTAACGTTGGTAACCACCGTTCCTGCTTGAAATAACCTGCTCATCCAATATATGTTCTATTTGTTCTCTGCGTGCATGAAATTTGGGAGGTGGTGGCTCAACAGCAGGTAATAGGGCAGGGTGTCCAACATGGGCAGGTATAGCAATAAAGGGGTCAGAAGGCAGGAATATTATCTTTTTGTATGGGACTAAATCTTCAATATTAAATGTCGCACTAATCCCATAGTCATCAGGAAGATCCACAACATATGCATTCGAACTGGTTTTCTTTAAGATTTTGAACTGTTCTGCACTACAAATTTGCAATTTCTTAAACGTTTCCGAAGAAAGTCGTTCAAACCTAATTCTTATCATGATGTAATCTCTTTCACTTAACTCATTATAACGTCTGTGTAAATCAGCAAAGGATTTATATTTTAAGTTATTAAAGTGACTACAATTGCTGATTTCTCGATGCAATGAATGTGGATGTGATACAATTGATTGTGCAGACTCAAAGACTCTATACTAATGAGAAATGAAAAACAGGTCTATGGGTTGCCTAAGTTTGTAATCATGCACTACTTCGAATGGACTCATACCTATGGACTTGTTAACCGAACTATTACATGCAAACTCAACTGTCGGTAACATTAAATTGCAGGTCCTAGCATATGCATTCGGTCTGAGCCTATGATGTAGAAGGTTGGGCAGAGATGCTCCGGGAACTAGATCGATTGCGCGTTGGATATCATGCATTGGAGAAAGTGCATCCGGAAGATCATCAGGGAGTGCATCATGAAACTCCTCTAGAAGAGAAACTACTACTGGGGAATGTTCAAGGTTGGACTCTGCATGGGTATCTTTAGCTACAAGTGCCAATTCAGGTGACTTGCTCTCAATATCTGTCACTACCTCTTCCACAATAGTGATGTGAAGTGGCTTGGTTGTACTTAGATCAATAGTCTCCCTTTGGGAATCATTTTGGACAAAGTCTAATTCTGTAGGTTCGTCTTCAAAGTCTTCTTCATAGTCTTCTATATTTGGTTCATAGACTTCTTCGACATATTCGGCCTCTTGGTTCCTAACTTCTGGTTCAGTAATCGGGTAGGTCTTAGTGGAACATTGGGGCGCTATATGGCCGAATTGTTGACACCTAGAGTATTGGGTTTGGTGCCTAGGAGAGTGGGGAAGGACTACAGGTGGTGCGACCAAACCGATTTTAGTTTGGGCTGTAACAGGGGTTGGCGATTTAGAGGTCCTAGAATTTTGCACGAGCTCACGGATCTCTTGTTGGAATTCCTTGTTTCCAGCCCGCATGGCAACGATTTGTTCTAAGAGAGACCTCAAAATGTCGGAATTCATGGTAGCTACAGGGGTTTTAGGTTGATTGAGATAGTGCTCCATATCACTACAGGTTGGCTTGCACTGATGACACTGGGTGATGATGTGAAATGTAGTGTCACTAATGAAACCCTTATAAGTATGATGCAGGACCAGATTTGATGCAGGACAACCTACTAATGCAATCTATTATGATTTCAGAAATCAGCAAGTCTTCACAATAATAGCTTAAATTTAAATGTTGCTGATTTTTACTTCGGTTATTCAGAATTAAGGATTAAGATTATTCAATTTAAGAAATTAGATTGCAATCAAGTAGTACAGTTGTTCTGATCCTAAATCAATATGATCGAATAATGTTGAGAAACGTCCTGTTACTAGGGTGTGCTAATTTAATGTCAAGATTTAAAGGGTAATAGGACGGGTTCGGAAGTGAGAGGTTCAATGTTCTGAATTATAACAGCAATATAAGTTTTCAAAATGTGGCTATCATGCAAGAGAACTAGAACATAATTAAATGAACAAGCCAGAAAAGTAGAAACCTATCACCTGTGGCGGATGCAGTCAACCAGAATCGTCTGCTCGTGGAGTCTCGGACACGAAGTTGGCGCCGGGCAGAGCTAGCTGGAGTTATGGACCTGCATCTACAGCACAAGGCTTCCGGGGCTGTTGAAATGGGCTGAAGAACAATCTGGTTTGGGCCTGAGATCGGACCTGCAGCCGCTTGGGCTTGGGCCACGCTCAATTGATGGCGCACGGGCTTGGGCCAGTACAGAAGCAAGAGCGGCTGGGGCCTTGGTTTGTGCGGGAAAGATGGATGGCCAAGGGGGAGAGCAGATGAGGGAGGCGACGGTGATGGCCAAGGGGGAGAGCAGATGAGGGAGGCGACGGTTGGGATGGCGGCCGAAGTCGGGGAGGTGCTGTGGTGGTGCTCGGGGTGGCGGTGGCGAGGATGGCGTGGGTCCGGTGTCGTTCACGGGAGACGTCCTCGGGTCGCAGTGAAGGCGGACACGGCGGCGGCGGCGGACGAGGCTCGGTGGAGACGGAGCCCGGCGGAGGTGGCGCAATAGAGATGGAGCGGCAGAGAGAAGGCTGCCGCGAAAGATGAGCGGCGGCAGACTCGGCGAGGCGGCGGAAATGGGGTTGGCACGACGGCGGCGAGGAGGAAAGGCGGAGCGGCTGGTGGTGGCGCTGCAGGCGGAGCTCGGCGACGGCGGCGAAGGGGTGGCACGACGGCGGCGAGGAGGAAAGGCGGAGCGGCCAGAGGCGGCGCTGCAGGCGGAGCTCGGCGACGACGGCGAAGGGGACGGTGGAAACCCTAGGGTTTCCTTTTCGGCAGAACAGAGGTTGGTATTTTTTTTTTTTTTTTTTTGAGGGGAAACACGTGCAGGTCACGTGATCCGACTTCTTTTTTTTTTTTTTTTTTTTTTTTTGAGACACGTGAGATCACGTGTGTTGTTATAACCTTGGATCCGGTCGGATTCGGGTTGTCGGGCGTGAACCGCTCCGATAACCCGTTAGTTCCTCACGTGCAAGGCACGTGTATTTTTTTTTTTTTTTGGAATGGATCCGGGCTAGCAGAGAAACGGGTAACGGGTTTGGATCTTACCCGTTAGGTTTGTTTTCTTCAACCTCCCGATGGTTTCGGGAGAAGGCTCCGATCTTCACGGCGATGGCGGTGGCCGGGGCTCTGGGACCTATGGCGGCGGGCGGGGCCGGTCACGGGCTCCGGCCGGCGGCGCTTCCGGTGACGCGTCGGCAGTCACGGCTGCGGCTCCGTGACCTGCAGCGGGGGATGGCTGGTGTTCCCGGGTTTGCCACGGGTCGGCCGTGGGCGGCGCGGGCGAGCTGGTGGCGCTGCTGACGTTGTGCGCGGGGTGAAGGCGGCCGTGGGCGCGACGGGTGGTGGGATTTGGCTCCTCCGACGGTGGGCTCGGGCCTTCACTGGGCAGCGGCGGCGACTGATGGATCAAGTCAGAGAGACGCGAAGGAGAGTCTGGTGCAGGGGCTGTGGCTCTTTCTTCTCTCTCGGCTGCAGAACTTTTTTTTTTTTTTTTTTTTTTTTTTTGCTCTGGTGAAGACACAGACCGAGAGAGAGGGGGGGTCGGATGCGGATGGCTGTCGATCTGGGCCTTCACAGACTCGGCAGTGATCCTTTTTTTTTTTTTTTTTTTTTTTGGTGAGCGGACTGACAGAGGGAAGGGGTCTGTTCTTGTTGTTGATGGTAACCGAGGGAAAGAAAAACTGTTGACGGATCGGGGCTTTGGCAATAGAAGCAAAACCGGTTGCTCTGATACCAAGTTGATGCAGCACCAGTGCGGGGGAAGAGAAGAAGAAGGAAGAACAAGAGAGGAAGAAGGAAGAAGAGGTTCTAGAGACACAGGAAGAAGAGAAGGGGAGGAGGAGGAGGAAGAATAATATCTGGGGGAAAAGAAATTCTTAATCATTCATTAAACCCTAATCATGAAAATAGTTCCCTATATATAGGGCCCAAATACACAACTTGCATAAACCCCCCTTACACAGAAATAAATCCTAATGAACCCACAAATAACACAAATAAGCCCTAAAATGCAAATAAGCCCAGAAATAAAATAAACCACAAATAAACCCTAGAATGCAAATAAGCCCAAAAATAAAATAATAAAATAAATATGCAAATAAACGAGTCTGGCTCAATCCGGGGGCTCAGGATCATCTGGATGAAGGGCTCTGATGTCCCCATCAACTTCCCAATTCATTAAAGGATATAACGACAGGAGACCCACTTTGTACGAGCACAAAGTTGCACTTTGAAGGCAAACCTCATAGAGGAGTATACAATATCAACAGATGCCTGCAGGCTGCAAGAGATAGCCAAAGAGAGAACCCAAGAGGGGCACACAAATGATATTTTTGAAGCAGATTAGACAAATATCTCGAACTAAATATATGCTGCATTTGTTTAAGGCAAGAAGCTAAAGCAATGTCCACCAAAATATTTGGCATCTTAGTAAGCACATTCTATCTTCTATCAGCTATTCAAAGTATTCTAGGTCAGTTGGTTCACCTACTGCTTTTTTCTACTCATCAAACTACTCTCTGGTCTTTCTATGCTTGAATGTTTGTCTAGTAGCTTGTACCAGATACCTAGGTTTTTTCTAACACAAAGCAAACCAGGCTACCAAATATCTGAATTGAGTACAAGCTCTCTGACTCGTCTAAAAAAAAACTAATACGTCTTCATGTGCTGTATCTCACTTGTATACTTAGGTGGATGAGATGGCTCGTAATAAAAGACAGTGCTACTATTCCATAGTCATCATACTGAATGATTCTCTCTACCACTCCCATGTGCCTTTATTTATTGGTATCTCACCCTTTCTTTACTACTATATGAGTGAATGAAGTCTTAGCTAAGATCTTTCACTTCTGACTTTGTTTTTTGAAAATGGTTGTTTCTTGATTCAACAAGTAGGCTGTTCCAAATTGTATAATATAAGCTTTCTCAGTTCAAGGACAGGAAAAAAAAAAAGAAGACCATGATACTCTAGGCACATGAAGGCAGAAAGAATGATATATAAAGAGTCACAAGAGGACAGCTGCACCTTTTTTTTTGGTTTTTCGAGTAACAAGTCATAAAAGGACAAGTTCAGTTATCCAGCGTAGGTGGGCAACTCGTTTTTCTCCACAGATGGGAAGACTTTCAGTGAGCAATTCGTTTCTCTGGATATGTATTGTCCAAGATAAGTTCAAACAAGTCATGGAGACAGTTCTGGGAAGGAGGTGGGGTTCAACTTCCATAGCGTCATTGCTGGTGCCTGCACTATACTACTTTGTTTGAAGTGGTGTACGCTTGGATATGCAACACCAGTCCACTACATGTTTCCATTTTCACATAGGCATGTGTCACACATCCAACTTTCTGATCCAAAAAAGATGCCTGTGAATTGGATTGCCATAAAGCATCTGAGAATAGGGTAATATACTTCATAAATTATGTGAATACAATCCATTTGATAGATACCTATAGTGGTGTTTTGTGAACTAGATAAAAATCCATCGAAACTAGAGAATAGAAGCTTAAAGGAACCATAAAATTAGTTATTTTCTGAAACAATTCGAATCCAATAGCTAGTGTAGGAGCAATTACAAGCCTATAGATAGATGGACAGAAGCAGCACAGGGAAGGAGAAAAATCTCATGATAGAGCAGAGAAATGGGAAGTTCATTCAGCATTTGCCAATGAGTATAGAGGGTTGCATCATCCCCAACTCAATACCACCCTCAATTAAACAAAAGTAATCCCCACTCATCCACCCCAACCAACCAACAAAACTGTGCTAAGAAAGTGAAGAAAACTACATCCATTAATCCCCAGAAGGGTCTCACAAACTGTAGAACCCGGTGAATGGGATTCCAGCAACGAGCAACACGCATATATTACCAAGAAGAAAAGAAGAAATCCTCCTATATCCTTCTCCCACTATACCATGTAATGATCTGAAAACGTAAAGGAGATCAAACCCGGGAGTCAAGCCAATTCTTCTTCTTGGCTATCCTGAGGGCATCTGATGAGCTCCAACATGTTCGCCACCTCCCCTATATCTGGCCGATTCGATGGCACCTGGGAAGTACAAATCAAGCCCAACTTGATCACTGGAATGGCCTCCTCTAGGGGGAGCTTCCCACAGAGCCTCCCATCCACACACTCCTCCACCCTCCCTTCCTCCAGCGCTCCCCTCACTACATCACGTAGCACCACCACGTCATCCTCCATGTACTCGACGGGTCTTTTCCCCGCCATGATCTCCAGCACCAGCATCCCGAATGCATACACATCGCATTTCTCGGTTATCTTCACCGTCCTGCATGCGAATTCCGGTGCCATGTATCCGAGAGCACTTTGTAACTTGCTGCTTAAAACGTAATGGTCCAGTACTGGAAGCAGCTTTGCCAACCCGTAGTCTCCGACCTTGGGCTCGCCAGAGCCATCGAGCAGGATGTTGGTAGATTTCAGATTGTAGTGAATTATGTCGAGCCGATGAAGGTGCTCCAAACTCTTTGCAGTGCCAAGGATTATATCAAAACGTTCTTGCCATGAGAGTACGTTCGTGGCATGGCTTTCATGGAGGTGTTCGTATAAGCTCCCGCCAGAAACAAATTCGAATATGAGAAGTTGGAGGGATGGAGTCCAGTAATAGCCTTCAAGTGTCACAAGATTGGGGTGCCGCACCTTTCCCAGTTTCTTTACCTCCCTCTCAAAATCCTCTTGGGATTTCACTGAGCTAGAAACGGTGAGCTTCTTGATGGCCACAGGCCAGCCATCCCGGAGCACGGTCTTGTAGACTGCACCAAAGCCTCCACGACCCAGCTCGCAGTCCTTGCTGAGGAGCGGCGCATGGGCGCCAGCACTGAATTCAGGGACACCGCCGGCAAACATGACGAGCTTGCCCGAGCTCGCGTCCGTGGAAGGAGATTGGCTGAGGCAGTCATCCGAGAGGGCCAAAGCAGGAGCAGACTGGGAAGCGGAGGCACGAACTCGGAAGTTTAGGATGGTGATGGTGATAACACCAAGGGCAATAATGGCAGCAGCTCCAATGGCAATGAGAGCGGAGATGCTTAGGATGATCTTCTTGTGGTGAAGGCTAGCAGGGGAGAATGTGGAGTCTGATGAGGGGTTGGGTGAAGAGTTGTTGGGGTTGAGGACGATGGGCTTGGGGACGAAGGCAGGGCAAGACCGGTGGACAGCGGAGCCACAAAGGCCAGGGTTGTCAGAGAGGGAGGAAGGAGGGATGGTGTTAAAGAAGCTCCCCGAAGGGATGGCTCCAGAGAGAAGGTTGTGAGATATGTTGAAGGAGAGGAGGTGAGGGAGATCAGGAAGCTGCTTTGGGATGTTTCCTGTGAGTCTGTTGCGAGATAGATTAATGACTTGGAGATTGGTGAGGTTGGCCAAGCTTGGGGGAATTGGGCCTGTGAGGTTGTTCTGTGACAGATCCCTGTATGTTAAAATCCAAACAAGAAGCCAAAGAAACCATGAAACCAGTTAGATAGCGCCTCAAAAATAAGGTTTTGTGGGAGATTTCAAACGACAGGACCATGGCCATGCTATATATTCACTGATGGCAGGTTTCAAGACTATGTCTCCAAACAAAGGAAAGGGGGAAAGGAAACAGAGAGGAGAAAAATCTTACAAGGTCGCGAGGGAAGAGCAATTTCCAATCTGGGTTGGAATTCCGCCGCTGAGGGAGTTTTTTTCCAACCTCAGCTCCTTCAGAGACACTGCACCCCCGACCTCTAATGGGATACTTCCGTTCAGCCGGTTCCCGCTTAGATCAAGGAATTCCAAAGACTTCAACTTCCCAACACTCTCTGGTATGGAGCCTGAAAACGAATTGCAGGAGAGGTTCAAGAACTGCAAGCTTGGAACATCTGAAATTTCTGTCGGAATATTACCGGAGAAGGCATTGCTGGATAGATCCAGAACTTGGAGGGTTGAAGCAGGGCTCGAAGGGATTTCTATCGATCCATGCAGTTTATTCTCTGAAATTAGAATCTGCTGCAAATCCAATGCAAACACCCATGATGGAAGATTACCGGTAAGCGAGTTCTGATTAAAATCCACAACCGACAGGCTTTTGCAAGAAGATAGTGATTCCGGGAAGCTCCCCATGAAGTGATTCGACGAAAGCTTCAATTCTTTCAGGAGCTGCAGATCACCTAATGAACTAGGAAGCTGACCGGAGAACCCATTGCGCGACAAATCCAGAGTCTCGAGGCTTTTCATTTCTCCAATCCATGACGGAACTTCCCCGGTAAAGGAATTCGAGCTCAAGCTCAAGGAAGTACATGTTGAGAGCTTCTGCATCGATTCCGGGAGGCTTCCAGACAGCAAGTTGCCGCCAAGATCGAGCGATTTCAACAGCAAACAGTCTCCAATGTCATCTGGCAAATGCCCGGAGAGCCGGTTCCCTCGCAAGCTGATCGACCTCAGGTTGTAGATTTTAGTAATTCCCACCGGTATCTCGCCAACCAGAGCATTATCGGAGAGGTCGAGCGACCTGAGAGCATTCAAAGACCAGAGTCCAGCCGGCAAAGAACCAGAGAGCCGATTCGAGGAGAGGTCCAGAGCTGCAAGCGTCGAGCAAGAGCCGACATTAGGTGGGATCACCCCAGAGAAGGCATTTTTCGCCAGGGAGATGGCTCCAATGAACCTGCATTGCCCAAAGAAGTCATCGGGGATGGGTCCGGAGAGCTTGTTCTCACTGAGATCCAGGTTGCGGAGGCTCTCGAGCCGGAGGAGATCAGAGCTAAGGCTCCCAGAGAAGTTATTCTTGGAGAGTGACAGTGTCCGAAGGGACTGGAGCTGGAGGAGACCACGGCCGATCTTTCCGGAGAGGGAGAAACCATCCAAGGAGAGCTCCGCGACGCGGTTGGTCTTCGGGTCGCACTTGACGCCGATCCAGTGGCACGGGTCGTCGTCGTCCTCGTTCCAAGAGACGAGCTTGGAGTCGGGGTCTCGGAGGTCGGCCTTGAAGACGATCAGGCCGAGGACGTCGTCGTTTAACGCCGGATTCCTTGATTCGGCTAAGAGAGGAAGGAAGAGGAGGAAAGAAACGATTCGGAGTAGAAGACTCCTCATCTCTGATACTCACTGTTGCACTCCAAGTTTGTTCTTTTACGAGAGAAAGAAAAAAGGACATTAAGAGGGCTTACTGGGGCGGAAAGCATATATATTTCTTGATTGTGATAGAGAAAGAGGAGAAAACCAAAAAGGAGAGATTTTTACCAGGGAAACGGAGAGGAAAACCAAGAAACGGCTAGCATTTGGTGTCCGGGTGAGGTCTCACTAACAATCCAGCAGACATTGGATAGGTGAGCGCAGTATTCTCGAGATGCTTAGGGTTCGAAAGGGAGACTGGATTGACGAAAACCTGGAGGCTTAGTCGCCGGAATCCGAAGAGGAGAAGACGGCGGCCTGATCTAATAGGGGAAAAATAGGAGGGGCATCAAAATCCGCCGGAGAAGGGAAGGAGTCGCCGGAAGATGCCGCATTGCCGGAAACGGAAAACCTTCGGCCATTTGAAAGAGAGAGAGAGAGCCAAGAGGTGGGCCTTCCGTTGCGCTTCGTTTGAAAGCTAACAGCTACCTTATTTCCAACTGGGAGAGGTTGGAGAAAGAGAGGGGACAACCTTTTACTCCGGCGGTCGGGCACGTGGCGGAATATAATAAGGTAAAATGTTTATCTGACGTGGATGACACGTGTATCTGAGCACGGTTGAATCAGACCGAACCTCACACCCTCCGGGTCGTATGAGAGAACGCACGCAATAGGGTGTATCCAAAGTGTTCGTTTCGTATACCAGATCACCCAAATATCTAACCGCTATCGTGTAAGATGGTGCACAAGAACGCGACCGTGATGAAGAGCTGAAATTAATGGACATGAGTTGGATATTTTGGATATATCCGTTTTTCTTGTTTTTTTGTTATATTTGCTGATTAGCACAGACTTTTAGTTGAAGTATATGATGGTTATAATCATGGATATTGGTTGATCCTGGATTCCTGTTACAGTTTTCGTTCCATATATCCAATATTTTAAGGATAATGTGAATGATTTAGTCTCCAATAAAATAATTAGTAGGAGAAAATAAACTAATAGATGATCGGTTTAATAATTTAAATTTTTAGACTAAATTAGATCCTGATATATATATATAAAAGGACCTGCTATATTAAACTGTGTCTCCGTCAACACTATAGAAACGGTTCGTGTGATTGGATATTGTTGAATTACATTTGATCTATTTAGACCACGCATGAGAGCATTTGCGGTTTCTCAATCTGGTGACACGTTCCGTTACACTCGATTGGGACGTGCACCAACAATATATGCGGAAATCCTCTATGATGAGAATGGTTAGAACCAATGGAGGGTGGAAAGCACATTGGCTTTAGTTGTGGTTGGTTGTTTTGGGTAGGTGGAGAGTTAATAAATGACGTGGCAAAAGGGTTGTCCTCCTTTGTCGTATGGGATCGCGTGGGTCTCGTTTTAAACGCAAGCATACATCTGTGATAAATGCACTAATTTTTTTAGACTCTATCTTTACAATTTAAAAATCTCTTTTGCCGTCAGCGAATAAAGGAAAAAAAAAGGATTAAGATTAGTGTGCACGTGGGTAGAATAAGCCCATCAGTTGAGAGCACGGACCGTGACACAATTGGCAGGTTAAGTTCACAGTTCCTACAACCTATGTTTCATGCTTTACGCATCAAACCATACAATGAGAGGTAATAATTGTATGGGTATCTATTTAATTTTCAAGAAGCTAGCTAGTTTGGTGGCGAAATAAGTTGAACATACTAGAAATCAAAATTGAATTTTCCCTCATCAAGTTTGAGGCGATTTTATTAAATGTAGCCAACATTGAGATCTGCTTTCGTAGGTGTGTATGTTGGGCTCAATCAAAAAAAAAAAAAAAAAAAAAAAAAAAACAGAAAAGAAAAAATAGAGGAAAAGAGAAAGTGCTCTATTCGGCAGATGCCATTGGATTGCCCAGTCCACTTTGGAATATTTTGTAGGTCAGTTTGTGATTTCCGTAGGCATTCATAGGTAGGACGGATACACTAAAAGTGAGCCACAGGCATCATTTGGATTTATTGAGCAGCAAAAACTTTTAAACTCCACTAAAGCTTGCCTGACTTTAGTAGAGAACCAGAAGGTCCTTCATGGATTGAAAAGTATGATGAATTGCGACAAAAGATCCTAGACCCAGGCTACAAGCCCAGTGATCCTGAAACAATCTCAGGTTACATAATTCGTAAGGCAACATGGTTCAAATAACTTTTGTTATAATCAGGCGTGAGCATCCTATATTGCCTGTTCGCCCTCATCTTTTTGGTCTTATCCTAATCCGAACAGGAAATTATTTTTGTCTGTAACCAGAAAAAGGAAATTACTTTTGTCTATCCTAACCAGGAACAGGCGGATCGGAACAAGGATTTTGCCCTTGAGAGATAGTAACCAGAGGAAAACCCACATACAATATTAAACAAAAAAAGAGTCTATTCCATTGTGGGTACCACACACTTTATTTGAAATTGAATTTATAAAACAAGTTATTATGCGGGTTTTACAATATCATATCTCCCGCTGGTTAATTGACCGATGTTGACTCGACAAATGTCAGTACGAACACCGACATTCCAATATCACACCATTAAAATACAACTAAATCAATATATATATATATATATATATATATAGTCACCACGATGTCTCATTATGCATAGAAATATATAAAAACAAAAAAATAAAAATAAAAAAAAGGCCTTTGCGCTATCCAGATACGTACCAGGACAAAGTCCCATACCATGTCATACGGCACATACTGGTATCGTACTGGTTCAATCAAAAATCAGTGCCACAATCAATGCTGATTTTTGAAATATTGATTTTGATAATTAGGAAATGCATGGCACGGACCCAAAAATCATATTTTTCAAGCAAGGGGGCCCACCTCGATACCAAATACTTAGGTATGCAAACCTTGGGCAAATAATTTTTTTTCCTTTTTTTAGGGAAGCAGTGATGCGAGTAGAAGCAATCAGAACAACTCTGTCAAAGCACTACGGAAGCACCTCGTAAGGTTCCAACATAAAACCTCCTCCCATACAGATCTAGGCTATCTTATTCCATAACTCTATAGCTTCACATAGGCAGTCTTGAAACATGTTTACCCATGAACATACCTTTTTGTTTGCTTTCTGCTGCAGGGCCATGCAACAGATCACATAAACTGCAGATTCAATTTGTAGGAACATCCAGATCTAAGCCATCTTAATCTGTTTTGATTTTTGATACGTAAGTGGAATTGTAGGAATGATTCAAGTTGATCATTACAAAAGTTTTGTTGAGCATCTGTTGAATCTTTAATCGGTGATGCTTTAGGCTTTGCTGTTTCAAGTAACAAAAAATTCTCATCTTCTTTCTTGGAGATATTGTTACCATCCTCCAATCTTTACAAGCATGGAATTAAGCACTTACTGTAAATGTCCCTGCTCCTGTACCTGAATTTGCGCCTTCAACCACTACCAATTCTGGTTAATCAGGGTCGAGACCTATCCAGAGCAGATGGTGACCAAGTTGCCCCGTCTCAGAGATTGGTAAGCATATTTAATACATAAAACATACGGGAACAGTTTAGAGATATATATTCTCAGAAAGGATTATTTAAGTAGTATAAGCAGAAAGAATGCTCCATTCATGTTCAGAAGGGCAGCAGTAAAGTATGTTGTCATTAAGAACATTAGTGATGCTTCATTTAAGACACCATAGTTTATTAACTGTCACTTCCAGTCAGCTGAGCAAGGGAGGACTTTGGAAATGTAATAAGTATCCTAAAAATGAGCCTATCACCATGCTAATCATCAACAATATAGCCTAACAGGTCTTTTCACCAAATTGATGCACAAAAGGCAATTCGCGTACTTTTTTCCCGTCATCCTTTCCTGATGCTTCCATGAGTACCTTCTGGACACACATAAGTTGAAGAACGTAACTTTCATGCATCACCTGGTAAGATGTGTCAGTTTTGTTGCCTCCCATTTTCACAAAACTTTTTTCAGGTCCCAACTTTTCTTTCATAGGGTCTGCAAAAATCATATAACCATAAAAAGAAAACTCACAGAAGACATTTCAAAGAAAGGGTGTACAAAATAAAGGATGAATAGGGAACGACAACCTCTGTTGCTCACTTCATATTGAACTGGACACCGACCATCAGAGAGATCTCTGACGAAGTATTGTAGGACACAGGTGAGATCATTAGTCCAATACTATAACAGATCTTTCTCCGGGAGAGTCGGAAATTAGATCATAGAGGTGCAGGAAAAGAAGACCTTCAGGGGGAGAAGACAATACTTACGACTTCTCATCAATACAGCTCCTTTTAAGATGCAAAGGAAGTTCCTCCGTGGGCAATGCAGTCTCACCAGCTTCCTCAAAAGGATTTCTGGTTTTTGGACCATCAAGCAGTTCTTCATATTTTGATTCCTCATGTTCACTGCAACTGTCCTTGCAATCTGCAACAGCTACAGTTTCACCACTTAGTGAGTTTAAAGAATAATTTTTGATGGATATTTTGTTTTCGGACTCCTCAAAATATCTGTTTTGGTCACCATTATCCTTGTCAGCATTCCTTTGACCTGATGAATCAGGCATTTGAATATCTATATGAAAATTCTTAGCAGAAGATAAATATGGAAAATAACCTGCGCCCAATGGATGTGCTTCTGACTTCTGGAACTGAATACCAGGGGCTGATAGTTGTTCTACATTTTCACAATTGAAGTTGCTAGAAGGTTCACATTCAGAAGGAACTTTTGATTCGGATCTCCTTTGGATCAAATCTGCAGTAGGATTTAATTTTGGAACAGGAAAAAGGTCGAACAGTTTGTCTTCATGCAAAATGTTGCAGTCAAAGGATGCGGTATTTGTTTCTGTAGAACTTTTGGGACAGGAAGGGGCAAGGGAAGCCTCATTAGCTGGTCTGCGCTCATTCTTGAACAAGGAAATGCGATTTGGTTCTAAAATTCCCTGATGGGAAGAGGCCTTTTCTGAGCAATAACCTGCTTTCAAACTCAATTGATTTGATATGCTTTTATCGTTCTCCATTCCTGCCAGATTCCTTTCTCCAGAAGCTCTACCAAGGCTTGTACAAATCATTTCATCTTCCAAAACTTTCTCTAAATTATACTTCTTATCAAAGCTCATATGAAGCTCATCCAAGTGATTTATCTTGCAATCTTTCAGTTTCATTTGGTCAGATCTTAAGCCATTACTTCTTTCTTCCCTCACTGCAAATAACATGATGTTAATGGCAAAAGGAAGCTTTCCTTTCTTTTGTTTTTCTTTGTTTTTGCAAGAATCATGCCAAAATGAAATTTTAACTTTGCAAATCAGAATTTTATGATCGCAAATCATGAATAACCTGCAGCTGATGAACATGACTCTTCACTGTAAGTTCAAGTAAATTAAAGAAATAGGATTAGAATCTGAAAGTGAATGTACAAGAAAGGAAAAATCAAAAGGAGATCCAAAACCTCACCTCAACAAACTCATGCTATCCTTCGAGTCCTCTGTTTTCAAAAAAGACCAAGCAGGTGGATCAAACATGCTGTCCAAATTCGATCTCTCTTTAAGTACAGGGTACCTGATCATCACATGTATCAGTACTAGCAACCATCTTCATACAATAATGCAAACAGCACCATGTGAGAGGTACCTGTCCTGGTCAAAAGCTAAAAAGTCATACTCCTTTTCTGATGTTGAATAACTGAAATAAGGGGAAGATGGTGCTGATATCAAACAGCAAAGGACCAACATCAATCAAAAGATTAGATTAGAAAAAACATGTCTGGTTAGAATATGTACAATCAAATAGCAGTAAGTAATATAATAATAACCTATTAAATATCCACCTTTTGGTGTCCAAGAACAAAAATTTTGAAAAGCAAAAAGGACTAAAAGTGCTCGACATTTCTTAGACAACTATCAGCAAACTAAATGTTTATGGAACTGTAACAAACAAAAACTTTGGCATCCAGTTTATTTAAAAATGAAGATTTATGCCAAAATTTATACAAGAAATATCTGGCAAAACAGAAGCAAGAGGCATTGAGATCTAGCTATTGACTACGGAGTTGATTGGGGAATGATTTGCTATAAATTGCTCATTAGACTATGCCAGGCAGTATTGGACATTGCTGCAACATAAAGACATTTTGGTCTTCCTAATGCAAGCATAACAACTTCCATTTCTCTGCACAGATTAAACAGCATTTAAAGCATTTATGTCCCACTTTCTTGAGACAGTAATAACATAGGCATCGTTGGATCATTAGGGTAGAATCAGTATATCAGCTATTCTGATTATAGCTACTCAGACTAGAGCAAGATGACTGCACACATATACTTGCAAGTATAATCTCTTCATTATTGGGGCAAGAGCATTGTGACTGCATACATGTGTGGGTAGCAAACAAGCGAATGCCACAAAAAAGCAGGCTTCGAATAATGGGCTAAGATCTCAACATAAGATCAATCTATCTAAAAGTTATTTACAGTTAAGTACAAACATGAAAATATCACCCAGTTGCGAGTAATTCCATAATGTATAAAATGCTTGCTAGTCCAAGGCATGAAAATGCAGTCTTTGCTATAAATCAAGCCTGAATATTAATCTTTCAAAGAAAGCTACTACTTCGATTGGAGTTTAATTTGCCGAAGCCTAGTGTTTGAGCTACTCTCGGGCTAAAACCTTCTCAAGCTTGTGTTTTATTAATTGAGAGTACCTTAAAACACTCAATGCAGATATTCTTGTCCAACTTTTAGATCAAGGTTATGCTTCCTCCTGTCACATTTAATTCCTTTTCTATATGTTGCTCCTCCTGTTGCTCTCCAAAGAGTGTTTATTGTAGAAACACAGTCCATAGTAAGGAAATTCGCCCTACTAACTAAACAAGCTACACTAAATTTACGCCCTTTGAACCTTTGATGGATTTGAGGTATCCAGCCAAATTGTTTCAAGCTATATTTGGAAAATATGTCAAATAACTCCAGTAGATTCACCAGTACCTTCAGATCCAACAGTCTCCATATAGGCTCTTGACAAACAAAATAGGTATATGATAATATAAGCTAATTACACACCTAAAACATATTAAGGTCTCGACTAAGAGTTCAACGTACAAATGTGCAAAACAAAGTGCACATTCTAAATGTAAGAAGGAAGACGTTGGAGTAAAAGCTAACGTTTGCACATATATTATAGCAGTAATCTGTGTGCACAAACTACATTTGAAATTTAACAGTTTTTGAATATAACCCTCCCATTATAGATTCATTGCATAAAAGATCCCTCTTCTACATATTCGCATATCAGGATATCTTTTATCCCAGAGATAAACCAATAGGGACCCAAATTAACTTTTGATTAGCCATAATAAAATATTTGTCAAGCTTCTCCCGACTACTACTCTCAGTTGGCCCTTTGGAGCTTCTAGCTGGTAAATTATGCCTCAACACCATTGTCTCATAATTCAAGGTAGAATCAAGATCTTAAGTCTAGAAAAAGTGGGGACAAGGAGCTCAAATTCAATGACAAGGTATCAAGAAGCACAAGCAGCACACTAGCTAGAAGAACCTAAGGGTCAAACAAGGGTAGAAATGGCAAAAAGTGCAGAAACTATTCTATTGTGATTGATGAGAAGTTAACTTCAGTCTTCAAGAGGAATTTCTGAGATAAGAGAGGTCTTGATCTGCAAATATATAAATGGAGGTTTATAAGGAAGGGGTTATATGCAAAACCCATAATCTAAAAATGTTGAATTTGAGATCAGACATGTCATCCAGGTATCATAGAAAATGGCACAAAGGAAACCGGTGCAGCATTGATGAGATGTATCTTGAATAAGGAAAAAAAAGCTGATAGCATTTGAACATGAAGAGAAGATGAACATCAGAAAGTGAGACCTAGCATGGTTCAGATAAAACTATCATGTGCCAGAAGTTGGCCTCAAAGGCTACCTGATGAGAAACTACACAAGGAAAGCCCATAAACAATGATCTGGTGCTATGGTTTTCTTAGTTTCTTTAATCATTTTTTTATAGTTATAACAGACCAATGAAATGCTGTATTCATAAACATTCCCAGCAATATTATTACAGCTAATACAATGGCAGGCTTGTACACAAGTTAATCAGAAATTTGAAAGTATAAAGGTATATAACTTGTAAAAGAGAAACCAACAAATAATGGACAGAAACAATCTGGGATGATTTGTCATATATTATTCAAATTTCAAAATAGCAAAAAGTCTAGATGCTTATTCAATGATACATAGTGTTTAAGTGGTTATTTGCCATTTATAGTCCGCATTTTTTTTTCCAGCGATTGCAGTGGTCATTTGCCATCACCCAAGAATGAACCCAAAAACTCTCCTATGGAGAGTTTGTTGCAAAACCAGCTGAGCAAACAGCTGTTGGCTATAGTCAGTAATATTTCAAAAACATTGTTCAGAATGTGAAACACTTGAAGATCAGTTCAAGAACATAAAGAAACACAACTACATCCGGAGCCAGCAATGTTACACCAACTTAGCTAAGAATGTAAAACACCTGAAGTGTCTGATCTTTTATGTGCTTCCACTGCAGTCCTACAAAATAAAACATTTTAGTTAGTACATTGTTGGTCATTAGTCATTATAGCTATATGAAGCTATATTTGTGAAAAGCAACCTTTTTTTCAGAAAATAGTTATCTCCAAAGCCATAGTCATATATTTCAGAACTTTTAGAATTGGGGCAAATGGAAGGATAGCCATCAGAACAGAATGGTGTCTTCTTCCATAGCACATCATACTTCCCTCCATCAAGGAAATCATCATCTAAGACATCAGATCTGGCTGACAAACATGCTGAAACAGTAAGATTCTGATCTATGAAGTTTGTCTTAGATATTATAAGAAAACATGGGTGCCAAAAAAAGTTTTAATACAACAAATTCATGCAATGTTCCATAGACCAAAGAGTACCCTGATTTCCTATCTGAAGACAAGCTTCAATGAATCTGCTATTTTAAAAGCTGTAACATAACAGTGCAGGAATGCAGCCAACACATTCACCAACTATTTAGCATAGATTATGTTTTCAGCAATATTTAAGTACAAAAATATAAGAATGAATGTCAAAACGATTGACCCTATAACTTGCAAAGTTTAAAATTATTACAACATTCATAGGCATGCAGCATACAGAAAACAGTCATCATTCAATCAATAAACATCAAGAAATGGTTAACTACTTGAAACATAATAATACATAATTATGTTCATAATTTGCAGCCTTTAGGCTCATTGCCTTGCCAATATTATCAAAAATGATTACTTAAATGTTTAACCAGTCGCTTAAATAGCTAATATGGTGTTGAGCCATTTATCTGTTATCTGTTCAAATCTTAAAGCATCAGCTGATTAGGAACCTAATGGGTATTTTGGGTAATTCTTGAGTTCGATTTTAAACTATTTTTGTGTTGGTTTTGGAGACATGAGTTTCATAGGACAATTCTAGGACAATTCTCAAGGCATTAGAAGTATAATTAGAAAGTTTTAGTGTCCAGATACAGGTTGTCTCGTAGAGTTCAAACTTCATTAGGTTCTCTTTTCATTGTTCTCCCTTCATCTTTTGTGCTTCCAAGTCGTTATATGTAATGGTCTTAGTGTCCTGAACTCCTGATATAGGGTGTTCCCATGGAGTTCGAACTTCATGAGTTTTCCTTGTTTCCTACTTCTCTCTTCACTTTTTCTTTTTCCAAGCATTTTATGTAATGGTTAGTTAATCTTTTCTTAAGTCTTAATGGGAGCACTTGTCACCTAAAATGGAGGTTGTTTCCTTGTGTTCATAAGCACTTACCTGTCTCCTTAGGAGAAGCGAATTATTTCCTTTGAATGCCTTATACAAGGACTTTATTAGGGTCTCTAAGGGACACTCTCCCAGTATTACTCGAGTTGCAGAGGGACAATGTACTGAGCTGTTCATGAGCAGCTTGTTTTAGCTTAGAATTCAGCTCATTCAATGTTGTTCAGTCACAAATCAAGCCAGATCAAAGGTATTCTAAAAAAGTGGAACCTAAACAGTGGCTGCAGCTGGGAGGGATGACTGTGATAAGAGCGAGACTAGGTCAATCTTGAACATTCTCCTACTATAAACAAGTAGAGCCCAAATAGCAAATATTCGACTTTGTCGGGCTGGCTTATCTGTTGCTAGGGCTGCAAATGGATTGGGTTGACCGACAAACCAACTTAGTCCCAACCCAATCCATTTTTGAAGATCTATGGGGCGGGTTGGGGTTAAAAATTGGACTCAATTTGAAAACTAGGTGGGATTTGGGTATTGTGACATCTAACACAAGCTGACTTGACCTAATCTGCATGTCATCTAGGTCTACATTGGGTTAAGAAAAAAATATCTCGAACGACTCAGATCCAGTCCAGCCTGACATGAAAACCTTAATCATATAACATCGTTTCTCCTCCCTATATGTATTTTCCAATTCATCCAGTGAGCCTTGACCAAAATTGATTCCTTTTTCTTCATCCAAATAGCCCCATCTCCTCTCACTTACTCTCATTTAATTATATTTAAATGTTTATTGCTTATTTTGGTGTTTATATTGTTCTAGAATATATTAATATTTATTCTTTAAAATTGTAGTTTGTAAATTTGTATTAAGAACGATAATTATCTTAGGTCAAATTTAAAACTTTTTGAATGAAAACTCATGTTTAATTTGGCATTTTTTACTATTTTTAATGATTTTTATTTGATTATAAATTATTATATTTTTAGCTATAAAAGGATAGCTAAATGCTTGACCCAAACTGCAAATCCAAGCAGACCTAGTGGACACCCGAACCCAAACATTTCGGATTGGGTCTAGGTTGTGCTTGACCTTGACCCAACCCGAATGACCTATTGGATCTAAAATATTTTTCATGGGCCTAACCACACCCAATTAGCTAAAGGTTAGGCCAGAGTCCAAAATCAAGACCCAATAATAAAACTAGGTCAGATCAAGGTCAAACATGCCACAATCTAACCCACCTACATGTGATAGTATAACACTTAAAGTGGAATAAAAAAAAAAAGATATCTCTTCTATCATTTCATGGTGTGATCCATGTAACACGGTGATTCCTTCAACCATGTGATGCCTAGGCACTTGCATGGAGTAATGCAACTTGTATCATCCTCAAAGTTACTTTTATTTATTCACAGCAGATTTTCTCTTAGGTTTCTCACAGTTTCATACTTCTAAATTCCCATCTAGCCTTCCAAACCATCAATAATCGAAAATCTTAAACCCTCTCCCTCCGCACCTGCCAGCTTATTTTTTTCTTCCATTGTGTTCTCAACCTTCATAACTCAAATACAAAGTCTGTGATGTTTTCTGAAAATTTTCATGAAACCAAGAATTCCCTTAATCATTTAGACACTGTAAATCCTGATCAAACCTCAATTCTCCTTTCTGTGGGTAAGTCCCTTCACCCATATCAATTTCACAAAAAAATTCCTACCTTCACAGTCCATATTAACAGAAATTTCAGGTTCAGATATTCCATAAAAATAAAATGTTGCTCTTGTTGATATTGCATCCAATGGAGAACTAAATATCTTTTCTTCATATCTCCAACATCAATTATGTTATAAAAAATTCTGCTTTCTAATCATCCTGCATTAGCCATATAGCCAGCATTAGTGTTTAAGCATCCACTTAACAATTTGATTATAATTTAGGAGGTGACTGAAAAACTTACCATGCATAATGCCTAATACATTTACTAATAAACCTACAAATTGAAAACATAATATCTACCATGCTTCCTAACATGTTCAAATAATTACAATGCCCTTATAGTTACTACAGTTTATTGCCTTCCTTTCTAATCCCAGCCTCTTCTCTTATGGTAAGCAACTTGTTCTGGTAACCTGCCCCATCTCTGAAGGAAGGCCTCCCTCCTTTGCTGATTAGAATGCTTTGGACTTCACCCTTCTATTTCTCAATTTAGCTTTTCTCTTGCAGGTTGTTTTCCATTTATCTGAAATCTCTTTTTTTTAATTTTTTTCAGTATTTTTTTCTAGCCTTGTTTTCTTTTTTAGCACCACTCCTAGTATTAGAACTACCTTTTGTTTCATAAACCAGCTAGTTCAGTCATCATGTTGACACATTTTGATATTATTTCTTTATTGTGATTTTGTCAATATTCAGTGCTTTAGTTACTTAACCATTAAATAATATGTTTAAACATAAAAAATTGTTAAAGCACTTCAGTCATGGAGAGTGCTTGTAAAAAAAAATCATTCTGACAAGCATTAATTAATCTGAAGATACAGACTGGCCTATGTTTTGGCGTTAACCATGACTTCTTGAAAATGAATTTAAAACTGAAAAGTAAAATGCTCATGAAAATAACAACCAACATGTATATGTAGAACTTGTGAAAAACTCCAGACAAGACAATTACAGAATAGCATGCCTCCATGACACTACAAAATTATTTTAATATGTGATAAATTAGTGAGTTTCAGTTAACTTTAGCTGCGACAACAATAGGAACATGATATAAAAATATCCTTGAATTATTTTTCTTTCCACTTGAATATATATAGTCATAACTGGTTGTATAGATAGATTCAAAACTATTTTTTTGGTCCAAAGAAAGCATGAACAACAGCATCACATAATTAAACAAAATTAATCATTTTCAATCAAACATAACTGCCAACTGTATCAAACCAAAAACTGAACTTTTTTCTTGTTTATTAAAATAAAACAATGTAAAGATTTTTAATATGCACAGCAAAAATCTAATATTTAATTTATAAAAAAAGAATAATATATTATTCACTCAAAACAAGGACTTAATTGCCACCACATGATGCTGAATGAAAAACCTAACATGATGAAGTAACAAGAAAAAGCTTAAGAAAATATAACTTTCAATTGTTAAAAGCAAAGCCTTGAAATAAAACATACATTTCCATTGTTTATTTCTAGTTTCAGCGAGAATAATTTCTTCCTTGTCATTAAAGTTATTGGTTCGATTCTCAAAGACATCTGGACACAGATACGAGTCCATGAACTTTGTGCGGTTTGTAAAGACCATGTCATTAAAAAGGCCCCTTGAATTGCATAATATTTCTGGCAAACTGTCATCCATTGACATGCTGACATCATGCATAATAGCATTCTGCAAATATAAATAAGAATAAATGAATAAGATATGATCTGCTTATTTCAAACAAAAAATAATGCTATAAATATGTGACTGACAAAAAATGGCTGAGCAGCAATGGAAAAAGGTTTTAATTTTAATACATAGTCGATCAAAAATATCTGACTTAAATATTTTAGAATTTAAAAAATTCAAGCTAGATAGTAAAACATAAAACTTGGATCTGTAGACTGTAGTTGACATATTACACATGAGAACACCAACAACGAGAGAGAGAGAGAGAGAGAGAGAGAGAGAGAGAGAGAGAGAGAGAGAGATGCCTTTGGGGAGCATAAGTTTAAAATAACACATCATGACAACCTAGGAAGATGTTAAATTAAGAAGCAACCCTCACAAAAGACTATGACATACAGGATTAGCCCACCTAAATTTTCAGCTATAACAGGGCCTGCCAACCTCAATTACTTACATGCCGACCTTGCTTCTTTAAGGTTGTACGCCATTTTAGCATTTTTTCTTGTTAAGTCAAACATGGTGCCACTTGTCTGTGACATAGGGTTACAAATTTGTCCTCCAATATTTGAAGACTTCAGGAGAACTTCAGGGTGAATGATCTGTCCATTAGGAGGGAAATAGCTATACATATACAAGAATACATGAGGATGTTTTAGTGTTATACATTTTAGTGCATGCAGAATTAGTTGAAATAGGCAAAACAATTTGGAGGACCCACTAAAATTAAAATTCAATCATGATTTTTCACTAGCTTTAGAGCTTTTGAGAGGACATTGAAATTACTCTCGCAGCATGATCCTTTAGCTTTCAGTGAAAGTTCTTATCAAGAACCATTGATTGTGTGCATGCAAATAAAGTTATTCATTAGATTATTAATACATTCTTCATGTTTGTTAACAATGTATTGACTTCATAACCATCATGGAATGATCTAAATCAGACTTGTGTTCATGTTCTAAACAGTCATATTGGATTTGAGACATATATAATGCCTGTTCATACATTAGGATCACATGTATGTGCACAGATCTATTACATAATTACATCCTAGGGTACAACTTTTAATATTTTCACCAATCAGTTTAAGAGAATTTACAAAAGTCAGCAGGGTTCCAACTGAATGATATTTCATTTAAATACTTTTTTTATATGGTCATTGGTTGAATATGATTTCCATCCTCAGTTTCTGGCATGGAGGTTGTATACAAAGTTCTAGCATCCAGTTTGTAGTTTTTTCAATTAACCAGTGAACCAAATGATTAAGTTTACATGGCTGAAGCCTAATTCTCAAGAGTAAAAATATGATAACTGAAACATATTAAGAGGCTTACAAAACATTTTATTGTAAAGTTCGCCGTCTCGATACCGGACCCCGTACCGGTGCCATACTAGCACAGTGTCGGTACAATATAGTATGAAACTTTTTCGACGTACAAAAAATCGATACGCTACCCATACTGGGTACTGGTACCAAAATGGTATGGTACGGTACACCCCATACCGCTTGGTTTTGGCCAGTACGGCAAACCATGCTTTATTATCTCATAGTAGTTGTCAGAACATTCAACAAACAAAACAAAAAAGATTTTGCATCAATTAGCTATGAAGATATAAGCAACTAAGCAACTACATTCATACTATAGTCAAACTTCTTAAAACATTAGAGAAATAATTATATAAGAAGCGAAAAATAGGAAAGCATTACAATTCTCACCAATTCAAGCCCAAGATCATACGAAACTGACTTCAGGCTTGCCGAAGAATGCATACATCTTGAGGCCTTTGGAGGTGAAGGAAACCCCCTGTCAAACATAATAACATATATTTGAAGACTTGAAATCAAATTTTTATGAGTTTCACATATCATTGCCATCAGCACTAAATTTATGTGTAGGAATGAGTTGATGCTATCATCTAGAACAGTTGAGATCAAGGTATGCCGAATCAAGCATAACCACCAAGTCGGTTCGACCCCAATTTTTGACTCCCCCCAAACCGTCCCAAACCAACCAGTTTGGAGCAGAACTGTTGCAAACCGCTCGGTTCGCACCAATTTGAACCGGTTCGGAGCCCCTCCCTTCTATTTGAATGATAGAAAGGGAATGAGAAGGTTTTCTTGAGCCTTCTCAAACCAATCTTCTTTTTTCTTTTCAAACCCACCTTCCCCATTCGCCAAAAACACGGTGATTTCGATGATTAAAGAAAGATCCAACCCAAAACAAGATACGATGATTTCGGATGGGTCCCTCTATAGTCATATTATTAGCCAAGAGGACATTTCTCAGAACCAGAGATTCAGTGAGAGATCCAATGCTAGTTATAACTCAGAGCGCATTCGTTATGGGATGAGCATACAAGACTACAATGTTGCTTGGTTAAATGGGCGGGCTGATAAACCTCTTGATAATGTTAATGATCGGAATGTTGTACTTTAAATATATGTAATTGATTGTATCATTTTATGTTTTGTATCTCACTAATTGATTTTAGGATATTTCATGTTGCTTTTTTCAGCATGCAAAACATTCTAAAAACAGAAATTATACTTCAAATTATTTTATATTTTGTAACACTCTAAAACATCAAGAAACATCATTTAGAATGTATCGGGGTGATAAAAATATCAAGAAACATCAAACTACACTTAAAATCATTCAAAAATTTGAACAAAATTGATTAGCTTTTATTGAAACTTAAAAGAGATTGAAAAAAATTAGCATGCTAGTTCCGAACCAGCACACCACCCCGTACTATGTGTCGATACCGTACCGAACCGATTGCCGACTGATACAGATCTCGGTACCAGTCCGGCAGATCTTGGCTGAGATGGTTTAGAACATAATGACAACCAGACAATCCCCGTAAAAAAAAAATGCTTGGTTTGATGAAATCATCATAAAATAAAAGATCTATAGACTCCTGAATGCAGAAAAAATCTCTGCACAAGACACTAACTACGGATGAATTAAATTTTGACACATGAAGGCAATAGCATATACCTAAATAATCTTTGGCAATCATAACCTGGGCTTAAAAAAATGCTATCCTTAACCATCAGAAGGGTGTTAATAAACAAACAGCTAATGCAAATCCTAGGGACATTAACATGCTAAAAATTCGTCAAAACAACTTATCTATCAACTATAGTTTTCTCCATTGTTTCTAAATTCATGCATAGCACGCAGCATACAGGGATTTCAACCTATCACGATCTATAGACTCCATACATCATTTGGCTGATGAAAACTAGATGCAAAACATATAACAAATCCTAGAAAGCATGCAAGTAGCATTCTCTGTGAAATCAACTACTATAAAAAAAATTCAAAATCATGCACAATATGAATATACATTAATTCTCTATGACTATCATGCAAAAAACTATTGATCCCCTATTCCTTTTAAAATCATCTATTATGCAAAAAACTCCAGAATCATGCACTATATGAATATATATTAATTCTCTATGACTGTTAAGCAAGCAACTACTGATGTTGGAAAGGAGTTCACACTCCTACAAGTAAAAATTGCATTCTCATGTCAAAATTGCATGTCTTACACTTGTACCAACAGTTTTTAACTCGCATATTATCCAACCTATGCAATAAATACAATTTATGGAGATAAGACCAAGAATTTGAGAGTTGCTTTTTTGGGCATAGATACACTTTCAAGCTAAGTACTTGCATGCACCAGACATCAGAAGCAAGTGCCATCTGCATTTAATTTTATTATCAGCAGTCAACTCACTACAGTCAATGTCAATCCAACAGCAGTCCCATAATATCTTGAAACTCTAAACTTATTGGGAATGATTCTATTGCAACATATAAAAGATTGCAAGAAAGGGGTGACAACAAACATATAGAAGCACTTCATATGACTTTGATATAGGTCAAGAGGAAACCAAGGATAATGGCTATGCTATTTACTATCTCAATTTCATTAGAAATGATTTTCTACATAGATTTAAAGAATTAAGAATGAATGTGACAGGTTATTACTTGGAGGTTAAGATGACAAGGTGGATCCAGTAATGCATCTCCATGGTTCAAAGTTTCATCCATGCTAATTTCTAATTTGTTGCCCCAATGGAGGTTCTTTATAAGTTTTGTCAAAAAGCATGATCAGCAAAAATCTAATTATATACAACAGTCAAAATAAAAATCCACCTAATATTAGATGATTCGGTATTATTATCTCTTTCTCATCCAAATAATTCTTGATGCACTTTGAAATGTTTCTTTACTCGTGTGGGCTTGCAATTGAATCTTTTCTTACAATTTCAGGGTAGGTGGGCATATTTTAATTTTTTACAACTGATGATTTGATCAATATTCATGCCAATATTCTCGAGCTGTTCTTACAGCATCATTGACATGTTATAGTCAGTTCAATATGAAAGTACACAATATTAATTATAACCATTTAAACCTCGAACTTCTTCTTCAATAATCAAAAAAGTTCTACCAAACTGAGAGGAAACAGAACACAAACATAAGTAAAAATATTAGAAACCTCAACTACTTTAGAAATTACCTAGTTTTTACACTAAGTCAATTCAACATTCAATAATAAGTGTGCTGCAGAAATTTTATAGAACTTCACCATAACATCACAAAATAACCTTTTATGTGGCTGTGGTGAATGAACAGGAGTTTCCATCCCTACTTTACCAAGACCTGATAAAGAAGAGATCAACATATCAAATAATTGCAGTGTTGACCTACTATTTATATTTGAAATAATTCTTTTCAAATACTGAAAGGAGAATGATCACACTAACGAGAATTAACCTTTCTCTATTTCTTTGATAAGTTCACTGACAACATTCTGAGATACCATTCTAAAAACTGCCACAGGATACATTACAGTCATAGTAGGGGTTCTCTTGCATCTACTTTAGGGAAGTCAACTACTAATTTGAGGACAATTTGTCCACTTATCATACCCCAATTCAATCATGTTTACTAACGTAGCACTCTCCTTGCCTATCCCAAAAGTGGAAGTGAATCAAGCTCTTTCTCTGATAAACAAATGCTTAGGCTGCTAAGTTCAACTGCATTTTCCATTTGGTTTAAGATGTTTTTTTTTTTTTTTTTTTTTTTTGCTAAACCGGGTGATCTATACAACACGTGTACGGATACACCCAATAAAATCGGAAAACAAAACATCCCGGAGCTCCCGAGGCAGCTCCCCGTCCCCAGCCCATAAGGTACTACCGGCATGGTTAGCCACATACGTGGCCACCCAATCCGCAGCCCCGTTGGCTTCTCTAAACACATGCTTCGCCTGGACCACCCCTCCGTCCCTCATCATCAACCAGATATCGCGGATCAAGGGATGGTCGGCAGCACCGGCTCTCAGACCCCCCTGGATCCAACTAATGACCGTAGCCGAGTCACCCTCCAAGATGACTGATCTAGCTGAGAGCACATGCTGAGCGTGTCGAAGACCCGCCCAGGCAGCTCTCAGCTCCGCTCCAGGAACCGTGCAGTCAAATACCTGACAGCATCCCGCCGCCACTACCCTGGAGGTCGGGTCCCGAATAACAAAACCCGCTCCACCTATCGTGCCGCCATCCAGCACGGACCCATCAAAATTGACTTTGAGGAAGCTTGGGGGTGGGGGCTCCCAGGTGAAAAACACCGTGTGAGAAGCTGCCGAGGCAGAAGGGAAACCCCAGATATCCCGAGCTATCAAAAGTCCATTTAAGGAGGAAGCACGACTAATCTCTGCCGCCTGCGCCCGGGCGCTCTCCGCCACGAGCCTTGGCGACTTGCTCTGCTCACCAAAGGTTCGAGCATTCCTGGCCAGCCATATCTGGTATGCTGTGCAGGTCGCTCTAACCGCCTCTTGGCGTGTCAATGGGTTACCCGACCACCAGCGGATAGTTCGTAAGAACTGGTCCCCACGGGTCCAACCCTCCCATGGCAGCCCTGCCGCACACCACACCGCCCTCGCCCATATGCACTGAAACAGTACATGGTCCACCGACTCATCAGCTCCGCATGCCCCGCACTCTAGGGGCATCCTCAAGCCCCGTTCGCTCAATACTGCTCTTGTCGAAAGCCGAACCCAGGCGACCTTCCATAAGAACAGTGCGACCCTCGGATGGAGGCCTAGGCGCCAGACCCAGGCACACTCCGGCCCTGGCTCATGCTCTGGCCGGAGCACACGGGAGAGGTCCCCCACCCTCACTCCGGTCCTGCACGACGTGCTCCACACCCGGATATCCGGACCCACATACCCCGGGATCGGAAGGGACCTAACCCTCTCAGCCAAGTGTGCCCCAAACATGTGACCCAACCTAACCTCATCCCAGGCAACCCCGCCCGGGACAAAGAGGTCACAGACCCGCAGTCCCTCCACTGCCTCAATGTCAACCATAGTCGGCCAGAGTCTCAAGGGTAGGGCACCCACCCATGGATCACCAACCACATCAATACTCTGCCTATTGCCTATCAACCATCTAGTGTTCTCCTCGACCGTGGGAAGATATCTGGCGATCTCTCGCCACATGAATGAACAGCGACGCCCACTGCGAATCGCCCCTGCAGTGCCAGTACGGCCATATCTGGTAGCCATGGTCTGACTCCAGAAACCCTGTGGCTCCAGCGTGAATCGAGCTGCATGTCGGGCAATCAGCGCCTCACGTCGCTCCACCAGAGACAAGACTCCGAGGCCACCCTCACTCACTGGTAGGCAGACGCTCTCCCATGCCACTAGATGCATCCCGTGACCCCCTCCATACGACCCCCACAGGAAGCTCCGAAGTAGCCGCTCAATCCTCATTAGCACTGTTTTCGGAACTACTGTGTTGGCCATGAAGTGGACAGGCATGGAAGCTAGCACTGACCTAATCAGCGTCAATCTACCCATCATGGAGAGTGAAGATGCCCTCCAACCCTCCAGTCTGCTCTGAATCCTCTGCACCAGACCAGAACACTCCGCCACCCGTAACCTCCGACCCGTGATGGGTACTCCCAGGTAACTCCAGGTCCCGTCCTGATCCGGCATCCCAAGTAACCCCCGAATCTCCTGTCTGACCCTATGCTCAGTGCTAGGGCTGAAGGAAATTGTTGACTTCTGAAGGTTTACCTTGTTGGTTTAAGATGTTTGCCTTGCACGAATTATTTCACGCTCCAAATCTATGATCAGAACTAGAATCTGATGAGTGCAGTTTTTCACCATCCTTCAACCACAAACTTCATTTCCACAGATATGAGGTGTCCCTTTCTAAGAGATTTTGTGTTTTGCCATATGTGACACCTAATAGGTTACTCCATCATGTCCAACTTTCAGGTACTATTACAGACCATGATTCTTGTCAATTTTATGGGCACCTCAACCACCTCTATTTCTTTATTCTAACAGAGAGCATCACAACCCTGCTTACTTAGATAGCCCTCCTTTTGATGAATGTCCATTGTCATATCAAGACACACTCTTCGTTAACCCTCCTATCTTAGTAACCTCTAGACAAATTTTACAACAGAAAACAGCTGAACCTACAGGATATCCCATAAAATGGTGCCATTTACATTCCCATATCTTTCCCTTGGCATGTGTCTAAGACAAAGCATGTTTATCTGATAAATAGATATGACCAATCATCCTGTATTTGTTCTTTTTCCATAGAATGCTAGATATCCCTAACTTCCTTCATTTTCAAACACCCCAAGGGATGGGATGAAATAACATCAACAAAATACATACGGTAACCAGCCATACATATTGGCTGACCTATACATACCTTACTTCATTACATATGGCACGCAGCTATTTCATAAATTGATCAAAATTAAGCACCATGTCAAAGATGAACCAAATTTCCCCACATCTTGCCCAAAATAGTGTGTAATTATAGCATTCATCTTGAATCATTCAAAGAAATGCTGCAAGAACCGACACCAGATGGACCATCTTTCACATGCATACCACCATGCCCAGTGTCTGCTATGTTGGTACTGAGCCTCGGACCGGTTGCCCGGCGGCACAAGTCGAGTACAGGCCCGCACCGTGCTATGCTTGTACTGACACAGTAAAAGAGGCGGGGGAGAGGAAGGACGAGAGAGAGGAAAATAGAGAGAGGGGGACGCCGAAGAAGGCCAATAGAGACCAGCGAAGGAGGCGGAGAGCTGCCGTGGAGGAGAGGCTCTGCCTCCGGCCCCCCATTTCATTCGAAACAGGGGCTCGGAGGGGGAGCCCCTCCTCCGCGGAAGCTCTCCGGCCTCCACCAGCCGGCCTTTGTCTTCCTCTCTCTTCCTTTCTCCCCCTTTCCCTCCCTCCCCCGCTCTCTCTCTCTCTTTTTCTCTTTTTTCTTCTCCCCCTCTGTTGCCGATCTCGTTTTCGTTGCCGAAACCGTCCTGGTCCGCCGCCGGTATGGTTCGAGACGGTTCCGCCGACCATGATTATGCCTATCCCTATATGGTAGTTGATGAGAGTGTGTTTAATTGTTTAAATAAATAACAAAAATTCATCCTAAAATTTATGTCAATTACACTTACACCCAATAGTTTGTAAAACCTACACTTACACCTAGTTAAATTAACGGCGTTAATGAAACCATTTACCTCATGTAAAAGTAAAAATTGCCCTTAGGTGGTGAGGAGGATGCACATGTTTTCTTATATTCTTACGTAGTTGTTATGTCACTTAAGGTTATTTTGGTCATTTTAAAAAAAAAATTGATGGCGCATCTGCGTCCCATATAAGGTTAACGGTTTGATTAATGTTCTATTAAGTTATGGGTTAAAATGTTGGATAAAAATAAACCTCAAGGGGTAAGCATGGGTTTTTCAAACTATTGGGTGTAGATGTAATCTACCACTAATCTAAAAGAAGGGGGGGGGGTCTTTGTAATTTACTCTAATTGTTTTCAAGAATTAGAAAATCAACCTTCTTGTTCAGTTTTTGGAAAGTGCAAACTACTATTTCTAGCATTACTCCAACCAGATATCTCATTGCCAACCCTGCATATAGTTCTACTGGAGTTTGCATGTTTGGACAGCAACAACTCCATGATTTTGAACAGCCTTTCCTCTAATCTCAATTCTAATATGATGCGACTTTTCAATTTTTAGCAATTTCTTGCATATGTTGGAGTTAAAATAATTTTGTGCTGATTTACCCACCATTATCAAACATTACATTTTAAATAGAAAAAACTGAAAAGTCTAGATTTTTTTTAGCATTAACCCTTCAGTTGCCACATTTTTTAAATAAAAAACCAAAATGATAACAACAATTTCGAAGAATAAGTCGATGCACCTCCTTAAGATGAGGGCTTCCCAACCAAAGACTAGGGCCCTGTTTGGGGGAGCTTTTGGAGGGCCAAAAAGCACTTTCTGGCCCTCCAAAAGTACTTTTAGGTAAAAAAGTGTATTTGGTAAAATTTCCAAGAAGCTGTTTCAGCTTTTGCGGAAAGCTGAAAACAGCTTTTTGGCAGAAGCTCAATTTTGGAGCTTTCCGAAAACGCTGTTTTCAGCTTTGTCGAGAAGCTGTATTTTTGACCAAAATACCCCCATTTAAAAGTTTCTTTTTCCTCCCAAAAATCTCAATCGCACCGCCTCTTTCTCTCTCACCATCCCCCCTCTCTCTCTCTCTCCCTCTCTATCTCCTTCTCCTCAATACCGCCGAAAAAGAAAAAAAGAAAAAGAAATAAATAAATAAATATGTATATAAATGAACGAATAAATAAATAAATAAAATAATAAATAAATATATTTCAATGAAATAAAATAATAAATAAATAAATAAATAAAAAATATTAGTAATTATTTAACCAATTTTTTCACCTAGTTAGAAAATTTGTTAGAGAAATAAATGGTCATCAAAAGAGTAAAAAATTAATTTATACTAATAATTATAATATTTTATACATTTATTATTGTATTATACTATAAATATAATATAATATAATATTATGTTATGTTAAATAATTTAATATTATATTAAATTATTATCCTATAGTATACAATGTTATAGTACTATATTATAATAATATTATGTTACATTACATTAATATTATACTATATCATATATTTATATATTAATATATATTATATTTTATTATGCACTATTGTATAATACTAGTAATGTCCTTTATGGTCATTTTGTTATACAAAAGTACTTTCTCAGTTGTTTACCAAACAAATGTTAAAGTGCCACAGCACTTTAGAAATGTAGTTACCAAACAGCAAACAGCTTTTTATAACAGTTCTACTTCCAACAGCTCTACTTCTAACAGCTCTACTTCCAACAGCTCTACTGCCAACAGCTCCCCCAAACAGGGCCTAGGTCTGAATCAGAAAAGGGAAATTTAAATTTTAGGCCCTTACCTTCCACCGAAAATGCAACATGAGCTTCAGGGACTGATCTTCCTTCAGGCTTACCTTTTGGTCCATCATCACCGAGTAAATCAAGAATAGAAACTTCTGCAAAAAAGATTCAAAACAATTAAAAAAAAAAGCAAAAAAATCTTAATTATCAAATACTAAAGTTTCCAGCAACAAGAAGAAAAAAAGCCCCACAATCACTTGAAATTATTACAGAAACTAGCAATCCTTAGGAAGTTATGATTACTGACATTGACTTTATAATCAACAGTCTATAACTGCTCTGATACTTACCATTTTGGACCTCTTCCTGCTGTTCTTTTGATTTACTGCCAGTATTATTGGAAATAAATTCACATGGAGATCCTGGCATCTTACAGTCATCCAATTTACTGCTAAGACTATGACCAGCTGGTGCATCTTGAGGAGAACCGGCTGCAGAAAGCCTGTTGAAAAAATAAACTGTCTTCTTTTCCATAGCAAGATACAGACAGAGTTTATAGAGAAAAGGCAGAAAAGCATTTTCGTGGCACCTACTTGTTTAGGAATGCAGTAGAACCTGAATAAAACAGTAAAGAAATCACCGAACAAGTCATATCACAGCATCGAGAGTAAATCAGAAAAGATATTTTTGATCCAAACATAGAATATATTGCATTTCCAGTTACCATTAACATGTAAATATATGGGTAATGCATTCCTTACATGTTTCCTCCAAATTGTTGAAATATTGACAAGTGATTTTCTTCAACATCATTGCAGGGGAAAGCTCTGACGGTTTACAATCCACTTGCAGAGAACCAAGATCTGAATAAACAAAAAGAAAATTCCAATTAACAAAAAGGCCAACGAAAAAAAAAATCTTAACAATCAAATAAGCATATGCAGGTAGAGACTTCATTACATGGATGTGGCTCTAAACCATTCTGCCAACGATGTTTTTTTCAGAAAAAAAAATACAGAGACCCTCTCAAATCACTAGAGCACTATACTTGAAACCACATATAGTTCAACAGGGACACCTAAAATGATTTATATTGGCATGTATCATCCTGCATTGACCTGTTCCCTACCATTCTACGTTGATAGACTAACAAGCTAATAGACCAACACATGGTTGAACTGCATAAGGATACAACCAAACCTAAATTGATTACGTTATTCAGGTACACCAGATGCCATATTATTAGATTGCCCAATATCGTGCTTGAGTAGTGCTCAAAACATATTTCCTACTAGAAAGGAAACAAAAGGAAAAGATGATTTCCAGGTATATTTATAAACCTATCTACAATATCATGTATCCTTCTAAGCAAGTGCAATACAACTACTGACTCCATCACGAATGAACTAGGTCCAAGAACTTGCTTCTTTGGACTTGAAAGAAGTTAGCCATGCTTCAATTCAGTTTGGTCCCTCCAATTTTCATTAGTGAAACTAATGACCAACATCTGTTGTGCCGATACCAGGCTCCGTACCGGTTGCCCGGTGGCATAGGTTGGTACGGCCCCATGCTATGCCATGCCGGTCAGTAGAGGTGGGGGAGAGGGAGAACAGGAAAGAGGAAAAGAGAGAGAGCGGGGGACAGAGAGAGAGGGAGAGGAAAGAAGAGAGAGGCCGACTGGGGCCGGCCAACGGAAGCTGGGGAGCCTCCGCATGGAGAAGGTGGAGGCCGGGGAGACGCGGAGGCAAGGCTCCACCTTCGGTCCCTTGTTTTGTTCAAAATAAGGACCCGAAAGGGCCCATTTTATTTTTTCATATTTTAAATTGAAGTTCAAAATGGACAAAAATAAAAGGGGCCCCCTCCGGGCCCCTGTTTTGAACGAAACAGGGGACTGGAGGCGGAGCCCCACCTCTGCGTCTCTCCGGCCTCCGCCTCCTCTACGCAGAGGCCCCCAGCCTCCACCAGCCAACCTCTCTTTTCCTTGCTCTCCCTTCCTCCCCCGCTCTCTCTCTGTCTCTTTTTCCTTCTCCTTCTCCCCCTCCAGCGATGGGGTCTCGATTTCGACAATGGAATCGTCCCGGTCCACCGCCGGTATGGCTCGGGACGCCCCGAACTAGGCGGTTCGAGACAGTTCCGCCGACTATGCTAATGACATTAGAGTTCCCTTCTGCATACCACAATTTAAGCCAACAAGTCCTATGTCTGTCCGTCAAACCCCTTCAAGAGCAACCCTTTAGCAACAAACCATTTCCAAAGCCACCAAAGGTCATTGAGCCAAACAAAGGTAATACATATAAAATTAAGTAGCCTTCTAAAGGACCTTCATGAGTTTTACTGACCTTTAATTAGCATGCCAAACTATGTATTTAAATAAATAAACTTACTTCTCTAACAAAATTAAATAACCAAAAAATCATGAGCCCCTTTGTTAACCAAAGATGAATAAGAGTTCCATCTTCTGTAGTCTAATTGGTCCTGAAACCAACATATTTGTGAAGTCAACATACAGCCAACTTGTAGCCAATTGGCTACTTACACCCTTCAAAGAATGTATACCATCTCCACTATTTTGCTGAGAGTATTGACTATATCATTCTTAGTACAAACTTCCCCAACTATCTCACATAGCGTACGCTCCACAGCATCATAATTCTGTTTTTCAACATTGATATTTTGATCAAAGTTGGGGACTATATGCCACAATTGATTGTCCATAACAACAACAGATTGCACTTATATTTAGATGATTGTGCTTGTTTAGTCAGCATCATCTTACTCGATGCATCGAGGAAGTTTCATTTGATGTTCTGGCCACTGATGGTAAGTGATTCCCAATCCTGCTAGACATTGTCAGCTAACAGGGGTCTTATCTACTTCATCTCTTGACACTACATTTTCCTTTTCTTGATGAAACATTTTAGTGAACTTGTTCAATACCACTCTTTGTCTGCCTTATTGTTCAGCAATAGCTATGCATTTTGATACCTCCAAGGAACAGTTACTCATTTATTCGGAAGTACAATTACTCAGTTATTCAGTTTCTTTCTTATATGCTGGGACTCCCTCCCTGTTAGACTAGTGATTCACCTCAGTAACATTGGACCACTAGCTTCTGTTTCATACTAGACTTCCTCAATGACAAAAAGCAGGATGCTTCAATGTTGAGGCAATTATCTTGCAAGTACTCAGGCTTCCATCAAAGTTATATGCTTCACCAACTGCTCTAAGGATGGGTTTCTAAATCATTATTTCCCTCTATTCTGACAAATAGATGATCATTTTAAATGATAGGAATTTGGCTTTCGCTAGCAGGAAAATAAATCATCATTATGATCCAAGTTTTCCCATCAACATCGGTTGGCTATGGAGCACGTTCACAACAAGAAGCAAAGAAAACCAAGATAAGTTGTTGTAATGTCTAACAATTCTTCCAAATAGATCACTTTTATCGCCCACTCCACAGTGTTCCTAGATTCTTGGTCCATGTGCCTAGTGCCTAGGTGCCCTAAAGTGTACAAGAAAGACAAGAGATGGCAAAAGAATAACATTATCTATTATCGCCTATTTTGATTATTCAATAGTATTGTTTTACATTTAAAAAAAAGGCATACTGTGTCTTGCGTGATATGTTATTTCAAAGAAAAGGAGAAAAGGTCCTGACAGTCTAATACAAGTATAGAGAAACTTTAGATCAATATTTGTTCAAAACTTGGAATAGTTGAGAATTGAAGTGTCGTTATTTGCCTGGTTGCCCTGAAACAGGAGAGTACAGGACACTGCAAAAGTGTCATTCATTGGCACTTCAGGCTTATATCATATAATTACAACACGTCATTTCAAAGAGTCAAGTAAGGCTGTGGTATTTAAGAGCCTAAAAGCGTCGACACCCTAAAATTTCTAAAATACAAGAGTTTCTAGTGTAGCATCCATTTGCACCAAATACCTAGTGTCCTTCACAGACAGTCATACCACCATGCATTTTCCCTATCCATTGGAAATCTTCGACTTTGAATCACCTCTATGAAAAGATTTTTGATTAGTGATACATATTATTGAAAAATGTATGTTTACAAGGTTAATAATGTATTATAACATGCTATAGGATATTATAATCAAGTTCCAGAGGCATCGATGTTAGACACTGCTTCCATCAGTCAATCAATTGTGTTCTACTATCTCTCAGCATATGCTCCTTGAGTTTCAAGTAAACATTGTTATAGCTTCCAACAAATTATATCCTTCGACATTTTAAACTCCATCTATTATCCAATTAAGCCCATTCTGGCTTGTCACATCTAATTGATTATTGTGGCTAGTTGCACCTTATTGCTTCAAATAAAAAAACATTTGCACTAGACTAACAAAGAGAAACAGGTGGGTTTTAGTTAATCAAAAGAAAGCATAAAATTGGGGTGAAAGATATTGCATTGGTGGGAGCTTAGAAATGTATAGAGGCATGTATGATAAGATCATAGGGACAGATCAGGAACATTAAGATGTCCATTAGTTTTGCCGACATGGTAAGTTTTCATTTACAAATAGGCAGCCTTAAGCCATTATCTACATAAACTTGCGATTTATGAATTAAACATATGTATTAAAGAGGTGCAATGTTAATGATGTTTGCAAACAGCATTGTGTTTATGGTTAGAATTAGTAGATGACTAAAGACTAAATTGAAATCATGGAATTTGTAAAATGAAAAGCAAGCACAAAATGTTTTGAAGCACAAATGAATGACAATCCAAATTGGCAGCAATGGAATACCCTAGTTATGAATTGTTTTCACCATATTCAATCTGCAAACAAAAAGATAACATGACTAGGAAGATCTAATTGGCATTGTAGAGATGAGATGATGTTGAGGTATATGTATGGAGAACTAGGATATATAGAGTTGAAAATGGATTACTTTAAAGCAAGCAAAGGAATAGCAGATATTAAAATCATCATAATATCAATTGAAATTGTAGGAGCAAGTTTAAAATGACGTAAGATAATGACAAGAAAAGGAACTAACAAGGTCAAGAAAGAGGAGAGGCAGACCTCAGACAATATGGACGGAAATCATGGAAGTTATTTTTAAGAAGCTTGGAGTGATAGATTATGTAGCCATTAACAGGAATAATATGACTAAGATTGCATCATTGTTAGCAAGAAGAAATGTCTAAAAGGTTCTATAAACATGATTTTTAAATAGTTGGGATGAGGCTAGTTAATTGTGATCAGAATTTTTCAAGAAGACTCATATCTAAAATCCACATTAAATCAGTCTACATAATGCATAATAAAATGATTTCTTCTCAAATTTATGCATAGGAGTGATATGCTAGTTCCACACTTCATGACTTCTAAGTCAAAAGAATTCTACAAAGGATGATAAAGAAAATGAGATCATAATATGATATTGTTAAGCTTAGGATTACCTGCTTTCTTACCATTAATATGACTAGAATAATCTCCATGAGCAATTGTTGCCAGATTTGTCAAGCTTAAGATATCAAGTGATCGAGGCTCCTCTTGGTAATGAGCTCGCTTGTTTCTTACATCATTATGATTTTCTAGCCCAGGTGCTTGTTGCTGTCTTTTTCTTTGCTCGAAGTATTGCTTTTGCCTTTAATTTATGATTTTCATTAGTGCTGTGCATTATATCAAGGAACAATCTTCAAGGAACTCTTGAAACTGAGGGTGCAGCTGAAGATATTGGACTGGAGATACAACTTACCTGTTATGCATTGACTTTCTGGACTGATGATTCACCATCCCATCATAATCAAAACAGTAGCATATCATTACCAAGTTTAGAAAAACGCAGAACTAATGCAAGTAGACTGTTAGAAATAAAATCAGCATTTTGGAACTTATTGAACTGTCAGAGTTCATACATGTTAAGATGACATATAACAGGTACCTTCCTCCCTTAAAAAACGGGGGAATGCTTAGTAGGCATACAATGGGAAACTGAATATATAAAATACTTGAGCAAATCAAAGGCGTACTCAGCTTCTAGGAAAAAGAAGAATTTTAAAACTCAGTAGACAGAATTAAATCAGCTCAAGTTCCCGGTCAATCATGAGTTAGACGAGTTCATTGTAATATCTGTTATTAGACCATAAATTGTTAGTTGAAATCCAATACTTGTGCTTGTGATGTCAATAAATGTTACATAACTTGATTAACAGGAGAACTGAGAAAATAACAGTTGAAGAGCTTTAAGCAGCAGGCCTTTTAAAGAAGAATTTCATTCATATATACCAAAAACTTGCATACAAAGGAAAAACACATGAAAAATCATGGTTCAAAGTTCAAACTAATAAAAAATTCCTAAAACTCACTGAAAAAAACCTATCACCGATCAATGGAAAAAGCAGGATTCGAAGGCAGCTGCAGATGGCCGAAAAGAAAAGGTGAAAAAAGCTTAAAACACATGTAACAAAGGTTAGGGGAGAGAGGAGATTTTATGAACTGCATAGTAGGGACAATTGTTATGATTTTCAGTGTTCAAACAAATTAAAGAAACTGCATAGAGATATACAATATATCTGACCCTCATAGAAATCGCCTGTCATGCTACATAAACTTGCAGACACAGCAATCAATTCTCTTTATACATAGTTTATATCCTGAATGGTCATATTTGCTTTAACAAAAAAAAAGACAAAGCTGGAGGTTTTTATGTTGACACCAGTACAATATAGTTAAAATAAGTTCTCAAAAATATTATTCTATCAACTTGTTGTATCATATTTCTTCCCAAAAAGTCACTTTAACGTAAAGAAATGATATATTCTATCAACTTGTTGTATCATATTTTTTAACAAAAAGTCTCTTTAACGTAAAGATCTGATATTTGTCCAACAAATGCATAATACTTTGTTTTCAGAAATAAGCCTCCAATACCTGAGCAGAGTTAAAACATGATGATGAATACTTACAGCAGTCACCTTGCGCCTAGAACCTCCCATCCATTGTAACATTTTTGATGATGTGATTTGTTCATACAAATAAACTGTAAATGAATGACAACTTCCTGTCATAAGGATCCAATGATCTGTAGTAAATAACACCGCATATATCATTTCAAAGTAAATGTTCCATAGAGAAAAGAGATGCATCTGAAAACAATCTCATGTAGTATATGAGAGCCGATTCACATCCAAAAATGAGTAAATTAAGAAATGAATATAAAAAATAATAATAAAATAGTTCAATATAATAAGTGAAAAAGTTCAGGCACCAAGAGAGAAGTGAGAAGAAAACTGAACTTGATGTTACGCCATGAACGCAAATTTACCATAATCAATTGTTCCACGTTCCAAATCATAATTAAGATGACCAATGCAATCACAAAAAGATCAGATGATCAAAGACCACTAATAGTATAAACAATAATATTTGACAACCTCAGCACACAGAGCAGAGAAGCTATGTTTATTTCTGTAAATCCAATTTTAGAGGAAATAAAATGAACCATGATTTTATTCACGCACCCACGCGTTTTTATTCACGTCGTCGTGCCGAGGCCCACCGGCTGGCGCATGAGACCGCTAGCTTTTCAAAAGATCCCATCATATATGGAGCTATTTGAGGGCACGCAAATTTCCATTAACACGATAAAGCGAACAAACTGCAAGGTTAAAACCAACAGTTATTAAGTACCTAACAGTCATTGCAGGCCTTTGACGTACAGTCATTATCATATATTAAGACTGGTATTAATTTCTTCCAACCAACTAAGTTGTTAGAGTCAACTGAGTAATTAATTAATATTATAATTTTGGAGGCGTCTTGCTATACTATATATTTATATATATGTGTGTGTGTGTATTAAATTTAAAAAGAATTATTGGTATATACATGGCTATGCAGCATGTCGAACTTTTCTTGCGACATGGGATTTTGAAATCTCCAATTTCTAGCCGTACAAACATTGTTCTTGAGGATTATAAATGGAAATAAAGAAAGCCGATTATAAAGTATATACAGTTAACTTCTCTGTTATATTTAATCGAAGTTTAGTGTTGTAAGCGAAGTGTAGAGTCTGATGGTTGCGGTAGGATTGCAGTGTCTGTGCTTCTTCTCACCCCCTTGTCTTGTTAAATCTTTAGGATGTCTTAAGTGCTGTGTTGCTCTGATCCTGAATGAGTTGGTTACTAGAAATGGTCCTTGCTTTCCCTGGGTTTGCATTGTGATTATGGTGGCCTCATTTTGTTACTAGTTCATCCCTTCACCTGGATATAGTAACAGAATCATAGAGAAGGCTATTTCAGTAAAAATGACAAAACAATGAAATTTCAGAAAGAACAAACGGTCTAAGAGCACCAATACTATAAATAAACTGATATTAACTTTGACACATACAGACTAGAGGGTTCTGTTAAAATAATCCTAGAAAACAACTCTTAGAAGTTATAACAACCGATCAACTATCAAATCAAAATAACACCAGTTCACCAGAGTACATGTCACCTGAATTATCAAAAAATATTCTTCTGAAACAAAATCTTGCACCAAGAAAGTTAAATCAGGGCATCTACCGTCTGCCAAAAACCCTAATTAGGAATCAGGAAAATGTAAATAAATCTAGAAATACGGAGTCCAAAAACCCATCAAGATCCCTGATTTAAAATAGGCGTACATAAAGATAGAAATGTTCAAAACGTTTAGCTAAGAACACTGATAAATCACCAGAATAGGGGAGCCTGGCTCACCTATGAATCAACTATTATGCCAGCCTAATATCATTTCATGTCATCGGATTTATAACCAACCTCCAATTTGATCAGCATTACAAGATCCATACACTTCACAGCACACCTAGCATCAAAGCCCTAATTTCTCCATTAAACCCCTAAATCTCCCAAGAATTAAGAAGAAAATTGGATCTATATCAAAATCCAAGCAAGAAGATCGGAAACCTAAATTTTCTTGCGAGAACTCAACAACGATCACAAGAAGCACCAAGAACGAACGATGGAGAAGACCAAAGAACTAAACGGAGCTCATACTTTTACCAAAAGACGAGCGTTGGATCCGTAAGAAAACGGGTTTCGTCTCCAGAGGGTGGATCGATCCGATCTCCGTCGCTCGGAAGTTCCTCTCGCGGACGAGATCGGAGGAACGAGAAACCCACTTTCGAAAACGGGATGGAGGGAAACGCGGACAAAGCTGGCCTTGGCGGGGCTTTTATAGGCCAGGGTGGGATTCGGTGTAAGTCGCGTATAAAACGTTATAATGTATAAACTACAATGTCGGTTAATGGGATACGGTGTAAGTCGGATCTAAAGACGTTATGATGTATATACTTTGTCCGTTGATCGCTCCTGGAATGGACGCAGAGCCCGCATACGAGAGGATACGGTACGAGTCGTATAAAAAGAGTGTCATGGGATACGGTACGAGTCGTACGTGCAGACCCGGTGAAGCCTGACGGCCAAGAGTTTTGTAATGGTCTCTGCGTCACCTTGTCTATCCAAGGGCTAAGAGTCGATGATGGTTGATTTGAGTAGAACCTGTTACGTGGGAGGCAATATGAATACTTCTGAACCTGATCTGATAAATTCTTTGTTGTTACTATCATTTGAGAAATCTTCTCGTAATGATAGTTATGATATTTATAATTTAGATTTTTTATCTGAGTACCCTTCTAAATATCGAATTTTTCATGAATATTTTTTCAAAATTGATATTTGCATATATATCCTTAAACACTTGTTCTGCTATTCTACTTTTTTTTTTTTTTTTTTTGCATATGTACCTGTTGGGGGAATAAGGTTTTTCCCCCAAATGACACGAATGCCCCAAAGAAGCCGCACAATCGTCGACCCTGGAAGGCCGAAGTCGGCACCCGAACTCGGAACCTCCGACCTAAGAGAAACCCCAATGCCCGAGGCCTACTTTTGTCAGCCACCTACTACGGCTATACGTCTCCGAGGTCCGGCCAGAGACCGTACTATGACGCCCCTCCGGCATTTATTGCGCATGACCACTGTGATCCTCCGGCACACTCCACAATAAATATGGATCTCCAGCTTACTCCACAATAAATATGGATCTCCGGCTTACTCCACAATGAATGCGGATCTCCGGCTTACTCCACAATAAATATGGATCTCCGGCTTACTCCACAATGAATGCGGATCTCCGGCTTACTCCACAATAAATGCGGATCTCCGGCTTACTCCACAATAAATGCGGATCTCCGGCTTACTCCACAATAAATGTGGATCTCCGGCTCACTCAACAATTAATGCACGTGACTCCTGTCATCTACGGACTCCCAGCTCTCCACGGCAAATAAGCCCAGCAGAGTCTAGTCAACTGTGATAAGTCTCTGATCTCGGCCATACCTCCGACACTGATGCAATAAATTCGCCTGGTAGCGTGCTAGTTCGGGTTGTACAACGCCCTCATCGCCGACATCAGTGCAATTATTCGCCTGACCAAGCGCCGACCTGAACGACATGCCGAGCCGTACTACGGCTTCGCCCCGTTACATCGCAGGTAAACCGACCCCCGGTCTATAAAAGGGGGTTGGAAAATCGATACTGAGGACACGCACCGTTTACCTCTACTCTACACGATTTGCCCCCTCCCTGACTTGAGCGTCGGAGGGCCGGCGCCGGGAGACCCGGCCACCGGCTCGTGTGCAGGCACCCAGACGGAGGACGCCGCCCACTGTCGGATCGTCGCCCAGCCGCGGGAATCAGCCGCTCCTTCTCGCCGATCGCCCCAGACGGAGGACGCCGCCCGTCGACGAACCACCGCCCCACCGTGAGTAACCACCTCCCGCTCCCTCTCCTCGACCGAAGATTGCCCCCGGGTCCAATTTCCAGCAACAGTTGGCGCTAGAGGAAGGGACCGAGTAGCAGTCATGAAGTTGAGAAGTAAGGGAGCCTCTAACGTCTCCCGGCGTCCCCCGCAAAGTCCTGGACACTCCGTCCAGAATTTCCCAACTCCAGCTGACCCAGGTCCTCAGGTTCAGCTGGAACAGTTCAATGCCCTGGTACAGCAAGTCCAGGCCCTGGCCGCCGCCGTGCAGGGCCTACGGCGCGTGGAAGCTTCATCGGCGCTTCCCCCGCAGGCCCAGGCCCCGCCGGAGTGTCTCCCCAACGGCCCGGTTCTCCCCAGTCAAAATCTGCATGGCTCCTCCAGAGCCAACAACGGAGAACGGGCTACTCCCCGTAGGGAGTTACCGAGAGAAGGTTTCGATCGGAGACCCCAACTTTCCGAGGCGGAGTCAGCCCCGGACCGCCAAGGGCCGGCGCAAACCACAACGACAATCCCACGGGTGGGGGAGCTCGACCGAAAAGTTGAGCATCTGGAGCGCCAGATTGCGGCACTCCACGGCAAGAAGGCAAGACAGGAAGGGGACTTTGAGTTCACTGCCAAGTCCCCCTTCTCCCGCCAGATCGAGGACGAGCCGGTTCCCGTGAGATTCAAAATGCCTCAGGTGGAGCCCTACAGCGGAATCACCGACCCCCTCGACCACTTGGAGAGTTATCGGGCCCTCATGGCCCTACAAGGGTCCTCGGAGGCCATACTCTGCAAAGCCTTTCCAGCGACCCTCCGAGGGACCGCTCGGCTTTGGTTTTCTGGACTGAAGCCGAACACAGTGTCCTCCTTTGAGCAGCTCGGCAGGCAGTTCGCCACCAACTTTGCTGCCAGCCGGCGCCAGCGACGGACATCAGACTCCCTCCTGGACATCAAGCAGAAGGAGGGGGAGTCCCTCAAAGAGTACCTGGACCGCTTTACCGCCGCCACATGGGAGGTCCGCGAGCTAGACCAGTCGATAGCCATGTCGGCTCTGAAAACTGGGGTTCGCTCCTACCGATTCCTCTTCTCCATCGAGAAGAGCTTCCCGGCCGACTTCACCGAAATGCTGGCCCGAGCCCGGAAGTATGCCAAGGCCGAGGAGGCAGTCGCCTCCAGGCGGGGAGCAATCGAGCCCGCCTCTAAGAAGCAGAAGAAGCGCCGCGAGGAGCGCGGCCGACAAAGGAGCCGGTCTCCCCGCAGAGAGAAAAATCTCCCCAGACTGAGGAGTCCGCCCCGTCAGCAGGGGCGACCTCAGCAGAGGACACCTCCTCGTCCGAGGTCTCAACCACGGCCCCGGACGTACCAGGCGAGGTACGAGAACTATACACCCGTCAATGCTCCCCGGGCCGAGATCCTGATGGAAATTGAGGGTCGGGACTTCTTCCGACCCCCGCCTCCTATGCGAGACGCGGGATTTCCCCGAAATACCAGGAAGTATTGCCGCTTCCACCGAGACCGTGGGCACGACACGGAGGACTGCTTCCAACTCCGGGACGAGATAGAAGCGCTCATCCGACGGGGAGTACTCAACCGGTTCGTGAGGAATCGACCTGAGGAAAGAAGGCCGGCGGAGAATGTCGCACCAACCGAAAATCCAGGCGACAACAGGCCCATCGCCGGCACCATCAACATGATCGGGCGGGCCTCGGCAGGAACGGCCGCCCAGGGAACACCCCCGAAGCGCCCACGTACTGATGAAGTCATCTCGTTCTCGGACGAGGACTTAGAAGGGGTCGAGACCCCTCACGATGACGCTGTGGTCATCTCCATGATTGTAAATAGGTTTGATGTAAAGCGTGTCCTAGTTGACAATGGAAGTTCAGCCAACATTTTGTACTACCATGCCTACCAAAAAATGGGGTTGACAGGAAGACATCTCCGGAGAATCAATGCCCCGCTAGTCGGGTTTACCGGAGATGCGGTCTCGGTTGAAGGTGAGGCTAGCTTCCTTGTCACAGTTGGCCTCGCCCCCCGGGAGAGCACTGTGAGGATGGACTTCTTGGTGGTCCGTCTGCCCTCGGTCTACAACGCCATCCTTGGGCGCCCAGGGTTAAACACCCTTCGAGCCGTGGTTTCAACCCGCCATTTACTCATGCGGTTCCCCACCGGCCAAGGAGTAGGCGAGGTCCGCGGAGACCAACTGGTCGCCAAGCAATGCTACATGGCGGCCCACACAGTGAAACAACCAGCTGAGGCGCCAGACCGCCCGACGCGCCCCTCACTCCCCATAGAAACCCTCGATGCAAGGGACACCCCCTGGAAGAAGCAAGTAGAGCCCGGTGAGCTCCTTATTCAAATCCCACTACGAGAAAATTTTCCCAAGCTAACCGTGCAGGTCGGCTCCGGCCTCGGCGCCCATGAGAGGGATCGCCTCGTCAGCTTCCTGCGGGATAATGCCGACGTCTTCGCCTGGTCGCCCGCGGACGTGCCAGGAATTGACCCTGAGGTCATGGTCCACCGACTTCAGGTGAAACCAACCAGCAGGCCTATAAAGCAGAAGAAAAGAGGCTCCGCCCCCGAGCGACAACGAGCTGCGGCCGAGGAGGTGGACAAACTCCTCGGAGCCGGCTTCATCCGGGAGGTCTCCTACCCGGACTGGCTCGCCAACATAGTCCTCGTAAAGAAGGCCAACGGAAAATGGCGTATGTGTGTGGACTACACCGACCTGAACAAGGCCTGCCCAAAAGACAGTTTCCCCCTCCCGAGCATCGACCAGCTCGTCGACTCCACCTCGGGACACCAACTGCTAACTTTTATGGACGCCTTTTCAGGATACAATCAAATCCGAATGGCGCCAGAAGACGAGGAGAAGACGGCCTTCATCACCGACAAGGGCACCTACTGCTATAAGGTGATGCCCTTTGGCCTGAAAAACGCTGGGGCCACCTATCAGAGGCTGGTCAGCCAGATTTTTAAAGACCAGATCGGCCGGAACATGGAAGTCTACGTGGACGACATGTTGGTAAAGAGCCGAGCGGCGGAACACCACATAGCCGATCTCGACGAGACGTTCGCCAAGCTCAGAAAATATCAAATGAAACTCAATCCGGCGAAGTGCGCGTTCGGGGTCACCTCGGGCAAGTTTCTGGGTTTCATAGTGACCCAGCGCGGAATTGAGGCCAACCCGGAGAAAATCCGGGCACTGCAAGAGATGTCGCCTCCAAAGACAGTTAAGGAGGTGCAGCGGCTTGCGGGGCGGGTAGCCGCCCTGGGAAGGTTCGTCTCTCGGTCAGCCGAGCGTTGCCTCCCCTTCTTCAAGAGCCTCAAACGGCCGAAAGACTTCCGGTGGACAGAAGAATGCCAGCAGGCCTTTGAAGATCTTCGGAGCCTTCTGGCTTCTCCCCCGCTGCTCACCAAGCCCCGGAAAGGCGAGGTCCTTTACTTATATCTGGCCGTCTCCCCAGCCGCAGTGAGCTCAGTTCTCGTCCGGGAAGAGGACAAGCTCCAAAAGCCGGTCTATTACACCAGCCGGGTTCTCAGGGATGCCGAGACCCGATATTCTAAACTTGAGAAGACCATCTTCGCTCTCATCATCTCGGCTCGGAGACTCAGGCCTTACTTCCAAGCCCACACGATAGTTATATTGACTGACCAGCCCATGAAGCAAATATTGCAGAGGTCGGATCGTGCGGGGAGGATCGCCAAATGGGCGGTCGAGCTCGGGGAATTCGACCTCGAATATCGGCCCAGGCCGGCTATCAAAGCTCAGATACTCGCCGACTTCATCGTGGAGTGCACCCTTCCGGACGACCCCGACCTGCCATCTGGACTCGCGGAGGAGGCCCCGAGGCAGCCATGGGTCCTGCACTCGGACGGGTCTTCGACCTCGAGGGGTAACGGGGCCGGACTTATCCTCACTAGTCCAGACGGAGTGGTGGCTGAGCAAGCCCTGCGCCTCGAGTTCCCGGCCTCGAACAATGAGGCCGAGTATGAGGCCCTGATCGCCGGGCTCAAACTGGCGAAAGAACTAAACGTGGGAGACTTGACGGCATTCAGCGACTCCCAGCTGGTGGTAAACCAGGTCCAAGGAGATTTTGAAGCTAAAGAGCCATCCATGCAAAAGTATCTCCAAAAGGTGCGGGAACTCATATCTGCCCTGAATTCTTTCAACATTCAGTACATTCCCAGAACGGAAAACCTCAGGGCAGACCAGCTATCCAAGCTGGCAAGCTCCCGCATGAGCGAGCTTCCTAAGGGAACCGCGCTCGAGTATCTTCAGACCCCCAGCACGGAGGAACCCGAGCCTACCATGTGCATCGGCTCCGAGCCAAGCTGGATCGACGGGCTCGTCTGCTACCTTCAGGACGGAACCCTACCTCATGACGAGATGGAGGCTCGCCGAATCAAGCGCCAGGCCCCCCGATATGTCCTATACGAGAACAGGCTCTATCGACGATCATTTACTTCCCCCCTTCTCAGATGCCTCCGCCCCTCCGAGGCGGACTATGCTCTCCGAGAGGTCCATGAAGGGATCTGCGGAAATCACCTGGGGGGCCGGGCCTTGGCCCATAAGATCCTGCGGCAGGGATATTACTGGCCCACACTCCAAAAAGACGCAACAGATTTCGTCCGCAAGTGCGATCGGTGCCAGCGAAACGCCAATATCCAGCGCCGACCTTCAGCTCTGCTGACCTCCATCATCGCCCCCTGGCCGTTTGCCCAATGGGGGATCGACATCCTGGGGCCCTTTCCCCTCGCCACCGGACAGAGAAAGTTCCTGGTCGTCTCCATCGACTATTTCACCAAATGGGTCGAGGCCGAACCTGTCGCCCGGATCACCGAGCAAAGGATGCGGGATTTCGTATGGAAGTCTATAATCTGCCGATTCGGACTACCCCGTATCCTTATATCTGATAATGGTCGACAATTTGACAATATTCATTTCAGAGAGTTTTGCTCTGAACTCGGCATTGATCATCGCTTCACCTCGGTTGCCCATCCCCAGACAAACGGGGAAACCGAGGTAACTAACCGAACTATTTTGCAGGGACTTAAAGCTAGGCTTGATCGGTCCAAAGGACAGTGGGTCGAGGACTTGTACAATGTCCTTTGGGCGTACCGGACCACGTTCCGACTACCCACGGGAGAGACCCCCTTCAACCTAGCATACGGCACTGAGGCCGTCATCCCGCTGGAGATCGGCCTGCCTTCTCCCAGAATGGAGCATTACGACCCCGACACCAATTCTTCCCAGCTAAGGAGCAACTTGGACCTTGTCGAAGAAACGAGAGAGGTCGCCCGGGTTCGCATGGCGAGATACCAACAGCGAACGGCCCAATACTACAACTCCAGAGTCAAGCCCAAGCTCTTCAAAGTAGGGGACCTCGTCCTCAGGAGAGTCGAGGCTTCTCAACCGACCGAGCAAGGAAAGCTCGCCCCAAATTGGGAAGGGCCGTATCAAATCGCCCGGGTACAACGACCAGGGGCGTACAAATTGAAGTCCCTGGAGGGGACTCTGATCCCACGAAGCTGGAACTCCGAGAATCTACGGATGTATTACCAATGAAACCCTAAGGGGTTCAAAACAATCAGGACAATGGACTCAGCTCCTTTTTCTGCAAAAATTTCTCTCACCTTGATAACTGTAATCCTCTTTTAATATTGGGTCGTCTGTGATCCTCAGATTCCCCGGCCAAAATCGGGATGCCTCGAGGCTCGACCGTAGAGTCCCAAACTCCCTCGACCTCGGGAAGGATCGCAAGACGACGAAACGTGGAATGGAGCAGGATTCCTCGACTAAGGCCGAGATGCCCCGAGTGTCGACAGTGCGTGCCCAGACCCCTCGACACTTCAGGAAGACGGGGTAGTACCTTCGCGGCCCCCCGTAGCGCCTCCTCAACTAAGGTCGGGATGCCCCGAGGGTCGACCGTAGAGAACCAGACTCCCTTGACCTCGGGAAGGCGCCGTGAGGGGTGGAAAGGGTGGCTCCACCTGGGGCGCCACGAAGTGGACCCCCAGGAGCGGTCGACGATCCCCGATCCCCGAAGCGAGCGATCCCTCGACTAAGGTCGAGATGCCCCGAGTGTCGACAGCGCGTACCCAGACCCCTCGACACTTCGGGAAGACGGGGAAGTACCTTCGCGGCCCCCCGTGGCGCTCATCACCAACAACGGGGTAGTACCTTCGCGGCCCCCCGTAGCGCCTCCTCGACTAAGGTCGGGATGCCCCGAAGGTCGACCGTAGAGAACCAGACTCCCTCGACCTCGGGAAGCGTCGCAGGTCGACAGTGCGTACCCAGACCCCTCGACCTGACGAACGATTCCTCGACCAAGGTCGGGATGCCCCGAGGGTCGACCGTAGAAAACCAGACTCCCTTGACCTCGGGAAGGCGCCGTGAGGGGTGGAAAGGGTGGCTCCACCTGGGGCGCCACGAAGTGGACCCCCAGGAGCGGTCGACGATCCCCGATCCCCGAAGCGAGCGATCCCTCGACTAAGGTCGAGACGCCCCGAGTGTCGACAGTGCGTGCCCAGACCCCTCGACACTTCGGGAAGACGGGGTAGTACCTTCGCGGCCCCCCGTGGCGCTCATCACCAACAACGGGGTAGTACCTTCGCGGTCCCCCGTAGCGCCCCCTCGACAAAGGTCGGGATACCCCGAGGATCGACCGTAGAGAACCAGACTCCCTCGACCTCGGGAAGCATCGCAGGTCGGTAGAGCGTGCCCAGACCCGCCGACCTGACGTATGACCCCTCGACTAAGGTCGGGATACCCCGAGGATCGACCGTAGAGAACCAGACTCCCTCGACCTCGGGAAGCATCGCAGGTCGGTAGAGCGTGCCCAGACCCGCCGACCTGACGTATGATCCCTCGACTGAGGTCGGGATGCCCTGAGGGTCGACCGTAGAGAATCAGACTCCCTCGACTTCGGGAGGTACCACAGGTCAGCAAAGCGTCCGCGGACCCGCCGACCTGACACAAGACCCCTCGGCCAAAGTTGAGGTGCCCCGAGGTCCGACCACAGGGTCTCAAACTCCCTCGACCTCGCAAAGAGCTACAAATCAATAAAGCCTCCCCAAGCCCTCTCAACCTCGGCGGGTGCTGTCGGGTCCGTGAGAAGCCCGAGCCCCCTTAAAGTCAAAAATGACTCCGCAGGTCGACGAGGAAGGGAAGCAGCCTACTCCACCATGCGAAGCATAACTCTGAGAATGAAAGAAGTACATTCAACTGGACGCCCTCCTTGTCAAATTTTATTTACATATTGCTGAACGGAATCTTAATGTTGAAGCCTTATCTCGCCCCAAAGTCGGGCCTCTCTAACGGGTCGGCTTAGGATCGACCTCCTAATTACATTATGCATGCACCGTTCGTCAAGTCTCCGAAACTGGTACAGAGGATTTCATAAATTAGTGCCCGACTTGGCTCTTCGACGTAAACTCCTACGTCCGGCTAAAAAGTGGTCCCGGCCACGAATGCGCCAGCCAAACACGGGTACCAAGGCAATCTCTGGAAACCCCAGCCTTGCTCACCGAAGCCTCGGCAGAGTCCGAGAACAATAACTACGAAAACCTTCGGTAATAACCTGCCTATTGGCCCGCGCTCCCTCTGAGGAGTTTGGAGTTAAGTTCGGAGACCCGACTAAACTCTCCGATTAGCGGCACATACAGACCTAGTCCGGTCTTAGTTAAAGGGCTAAGGCCCGACCTCGACACCTTGGGACTTCCCTAAAGGCTAAACGCGATGACCTCCACGTCTCCCAAATCCGAGCTATAGGACTTAGGGAAATTTTCTAAAAAACTCAAGACTCGGAGCTCCTCTTCGTCGGGATGACTGGAACCCGAGAAGGCTAAGACGTAGCCCGGGAAGAAGGGCAACTTCGTTAAGCAGCCCGGAAATTAAAATGCAAAGCTAGGCCATCGAGGCTGTTCGCTAAGGCCCTGGCCTCGGTCACGACAACAGAGGGAAAGATGAACACGGAATGGCAAAAATACTTTTTCATTAACAAAGGGCCGGAAGGCCAATTACAAAATTGGAAGTCGGCCGCTCAAGGGCCGACCTCGGATACAATGAAAAAGAAAGAAAAATACGCTAAGTCCTAAGCGGCGGGAGCCACATCCGGGGGGTCGTCCGGCACATTGATGACCTCAAGACCTTCCTCCGGAACAGGCTCGGGGTCGGGAGCGGAAGCTTCGGGCACCACCTCCGGGACGGCGTCCGTCTCGGCCGCCAGAGCCACCTCCATGACACCGTCCGCCTCACAAACCAACCTCGGTAATCCAAGAGACACCGCCCCCGCTATAGTCGCCTCGAAAGACGTAGGGATATGGACCCCATCATTAATTCGCCGAACAAAGTAACCTCGAAACGCCCAAGGGCGCAGGTCCTACCACGAAAATTCCAAGAAACATGAGGGTGCGGACGAAGTTCGCCCCCCAACTTTAACGATGGACTTTACTTCCTACGTCCGAGCCCACAAGCCGCTCGAACTCGGAAGTCGGGGGGTAGTGTTGGGGGAATAAGGTTTTTCCCCCAAATGACACGAATGCCCCAAAGAAGCCGCACAATCGTCGACCCTGGAAGGCCGAAGTCGGCACCCGAACTCGGAACCTCCGACCTAAGAGAAACCCCAATGCCCGAGGCCTACTTTTGTCAGCCACCTACTACGGCTATACGTCTCCGAGGTCCGGCCAGAGACCGTACTATGACGCCCCTCCGGCATTTATTGCGCATGACCGCTGTGATCCTCCGGCACACTCCACAATAAATATGGATCTCCAGCTTACTCCACAATAAATATGGATCTCCGGCTTACTCCACAATGAATGCGGATCTCCGGCTTACTCCACAATAAATATGGATCTCCGGCTTACTCCACAATGAATGCGGATCTCCGGCTTACTCCACAATGAATGCGGATCTCCGGCTTACTCCACAATAAATGCGGATCTCCGGCTTACTCCACAATAAATGTGGATCTCCGGCTCACTCAACAATTAATGCACGTGACTCCTGTCATCTACGGACTCCCAGCTCTCCACGGCAAATAAGCCCAGCAGAGTCTAGTCAACTGTGATAAGTCTCTGATCTCGGCCATACCTCCGACACTGATGCAATAAATTCGCCTGGTAGCGTGCTAGTTCGGGTTGTACAACGCCCTCATCGCCGACATCAGTGCAATTATTCGCCTGACCAAGCGCCGACCTGAACGACATGCCGAGCCGTACTACGGCTTCGCCCCGTTACATCGCAGGTAAACCGACCCCCGGTCTATAAAAGGGGGTTGGAAAATCGATACTGAGGACACGCACCGTTTACCTCTACTCTACACGATTTGCCCCCTCCCTGACTTGAGCGTCGGAGGGCCGGCGCCGGGAGACCCGGCCACCGGCTCGTGTGCAGGCACCCAGACGGAGGACGCCGCCCACTGTCGGATCGTCGCCCAGCCGCGGGAATCAGCCGCTCCTTCTCGCCGATCGCCCCAGACGGAGGACGCCGCCCGTCGACGAACCACCGCCCCACCGTGAGTAACCACCTCCCGCTCCCTCTCCTCGACCGAAGATTGCCCCCGGGTCCAATTTCCAGCAACAGTACCTATACCATCTAACACCGTTAAAAAAATTAACGGTTTCAAATTAAAATGTCCAAAATATTCTTAACGGGTAGATGTGCAAACAAAACATTTATAAGATAATCGCAATTGAGGACAAAAAAAATAATGTTTAAATTTTATTTTATTTTTAATTAAAATAAATATAGTTTTGGTGTTAGAAGAACCATTATATTAGGGGTACTTGTGCAAAAATAGCATTTTTGTGAGAGCATGGAAATAAATATAAATTTTAAGAGAGTATTCACATAACTTTAAATATTTAGAAGGGCATTCATGCCCAAAAAAAAATTAATTTTTACTGTAAACAAGAATTGGAAGCCTAAGTATAAGGTGAAAAAAATTACTTCTAGTATATATTGAGCGAATAGTATATTTCTATTTTGATATTTATTTATTTTTATTAATTATTTAAATAATATTATTTATTATATCAAATATAAAAATAATCATCTACTAAATGGACAAATTAATACTATTTATATTAGCTATTTTCTCAATATTTAAGTAAAATAATAATACTCATAATAATAACTATTGTTTAATAAATTATTATTTATGTAATAGATATAATAATTAATTTTTCAATAATAGCATAACCTATCCACCAATCTCTAAGGGCTCGTTTGGTTCGTGGGAAAAGAAGGAGGGAAAGTGTAGTCAACGGGAAAGTAATGAGATGCCTCTTATTTGGTTGGAATTTTCAAAGGAAAGAGATGGAAAAGTTGTATTCCCATGGGAATATGATTCCCATATTTCATAGGAAAGTCTTTTCCATGAGAAACATTGGAAAGTTACTTTTCCATTAGGCGGGAATCACTCCATTTTTATTTTTTCCCAAAAAGGCCTTTCAGTATTAAAGAAGCATTAAAGAGGCATTAAAGACCTAATTTTTATTAAGGGCATAATAGGAATTATACATAACTTTCAGAAAAGTGGATGGCGAACCAAACATAAGCACTTTGAAAAGTTGTTACTTTCCCATGATCAACCAAACATGCTAAAAGTACTTTTCTAGGCATCTCTTCCTAAAAATTTGTTTCCCAGAAATCATATTCTTAGGAGGAAAATACTTTCCGCGAACCAAACGAGCCCCAACCTTCTAACATTGATTTTGGCTTCCTTGAGAGACAAAGTTAGTTTCGATCATTTTACTTTAAAATGATTTCAAAGTGACTTTTGGATTCCTAAAGTTGAAATTTCACTTTATAAAAATATTTTTCTGTACTTTAAAGACCGGTCAAATATGCTTAAAAGGACAACAAAATAAAAATATGTACTCTGCATATTTATATAGAGAGATTTCTTGTATCTGCATCAACTATACTACCTACAAATAATAATAATAATAATAAAAGCAATGCCTTGAAGACCCACCAGAAGATCCCCAGAAGAGCTGCCCTCTCAGCTGAAAATTAGATATATCGTTTCCATATAATTAATAGAGTAATCGGTAAACTGACATCATTAGTTCCAACTAAGGTGTTGCATCCAAATTTAGGAACGTGAGAACCTAAATAAATGTCCAATCCTCATAATTTTCAGAAGACCCGTGTCATCCTCTTGATGGCAATATCTGGGCACAGGCTGAACTAGAGATTGCTGTGCCAAGAAATAATTGTTGATTGAGTAGGCCCTTGCACTGTCCTTCCCATGCCGCATCATTTGCAATGCACAAACATTTGATGACAGGAACCGAACTTCTGGAGTTTAACCTTGAAATGGTGAGTATCCATATTTAAAATTCAAAAATATGCTCACCAAAAAATGCTGAACCGGCACGTATCGACCGGTTCAGTCCATACCAAATCGATCCGATTTTTGACTAGTCCGATTTGGAGTTAAAAAACGGTATTAGTCCGTACCGGCCTGAATCGGTCCGTATCGACCAGTACCATCTAGAAACCAGTGTGAATCAGTTGGTTTGCACCGATTTCAAATTTTTTTTGTACTTTTGGATGTATGAACTAGGCCGAACTAATGATACCGATTTGGTTCGGTCCAAACCGGTCTAATGGCCGATCGGTACGCCTATTGGTCGATCGGTACGCCTATTGGTATTGGTTCAGTGATGCTTGATGCTTATACACACATGCAAACATATACATATGATTGTTATATATATATATATAAGAAAAATAATTACATAAAGCTATATGAAAAGTCTCTTGAGTAGCAATTTGGAGAACAGTGACGCACCAACCACTTACACGAGTTCCACAAAATTCATCACCAACATTACTAACCCGGAACGCCTAATTATAACTTGGAGAAAGGATCAAAATATTATAAACAAATTGAAGGACAGCTTGCCCGAGGAATCGAATCAAATCAATGGAAATGGCTGTGATGGTTGTGGTGGTGGTGATGCCTGTACTCGTCCAATCCAAAGCACTGCAAGATGGGGAAGCAGGCCACAAAGATGCACCTCCCGAATCCCCTAATGACGGAGGAAACCGGAAAGCAAGGGCAGCAACAGCAGGCAAAAAAGGGATCATCATATGGGCTGCGGCCTTCATGGTGGTGGTGGTGGTGACGACGACCCATGATCCTGAAGCAAATTATCGGTACCGCGTTAGAAGCGAAACAATACGAAAATTCCAAATCAAAAATGTAACAAACTTCTTTCTTCAATTGGGATATAGGAGATAAGAACCATGGTCTAAATCCCAACTAATCAAATATCCTTCAAGGACTGATATAGAAGCGTTAAGTAGTTTAGTTTATGGGACTGGAGTATCTGGAAGAAAGCATAGATGACATTATATGTCAGGAGTCCAGGTCACACTACCCCAAACGAGCTTGTTAAGGGAAAGACTTTCTTCAGAAAAAAACGATGACAATTAGATGAGGAAACAAGGAAAAATATATAGCATACCTTGCACAGGTGAGCCTTGGGATTTTGGGGAAGGCAGTCTCCAATCCAAAGTAACAAGGAGGCTCTATATTACTATATGGCCTTCAAGTTTCAACCACCAACAAAGCCTAAGAAATATGGCCTCTATCAGCAAGAGAAGAAAAAGATGGAGCCGCTTCTATCTTGTTGGGTAGCCTAAACAAGCTGGTGGTTCCGCGTATATGAAGCGTCTCTTGCGCGTTTCGCTGTCTTCTCTTAAAAGTGTCAGTAAGGGGCATAATAATATTTTCGCGCCTATACCATCGTACAACGGTTACGGAAAAGATTAGAACTTTAATCTTTACACCAATTCGAAGTGTGAAATTTTGTTCGATGACGGTGACATAATTGAACAATATTACTGGATTAGTCAAATTTCCTGTTTGGTTGATGTGTGAAGGTGAGTGCGTTACGTCGTTAAAAAAAAAAGAAAGAAAGAGAGAAGTGAAAGTTCTACAGGTTAAACTTATTTCACCTTGGAGAGTTGAAGTAAATTTAGCTTTTTTTGGTTTGCTGATGGTTAGAATGAACACCCGCTTTTGAAGGTGAATTTTGATGTCTCAATCCGTCCCTTTTGAGTGCTGGTGCTGATTTCGTAGACCGCAATTATGGAGGTTGGGTTTTGATAGAGAGCCATTTCATTGACTACGAATTCAGTCCCCGGGACAGAGTTGTCAGCAGCCGGGCGTGTGTTAAATGCTCCGGTGCTCTCAAATACAACCGCCTTTTATTTTCGCTGAAGCTGATTGGAGCCAACAAAATCAAAAAAAAATACAAAATAAAACACCAACATGTAGGCATATTCCCCCAGATGAAGACTCCAGAGTAATGAACTGCAACTGAGGTTACCCAATCAGCCATGCTGTTCGCCTCTCTATAAACATGTCTGATCCATGATAGGCCTCCCTCATACATCGTAGATCAATGGATTGGACCTTTCATCGAACTCCAGATCCCGAATCCACTCAATCATCGAACCGGCTTTCTTCACTAGAGTATTCCCCATCCCTGACAACACACACGATTTCGACATTGGTTGGTTAAAGTGGATAACCATCAACCAACCACCACTAAACCAGCAACCTGGCATTACTTAATGTCCCGTTTAAACGACCAATGACAACAATTAACTAGAGTGAAAGAAATGAATGGAGATCCTCTCGTGCACACGAAATTTTTTCCATGCCACTAACTTGCACGAGTTGTTGGAAGGTCATTTAGAATTAAATTGCTAGCTCAGCATGGACAAACTAGAGAAGCTTTCTGATGCGACGGGGCTAAGTGTGAGACTTACATATAAGTGGCTGCAGATTACCAGCCAGGTTAAGCACAGGTCGCCATAGATTACAGTTCGCCGTTGCACCCAACAAAGAAAAATAATGAGGCCATTAAAGGCCTGGTCAACATCCACATCCGGCGAGCTACAAGTTGCTGAAAGTCCTAGCTCCTATATTGAATGAGTAGTGTGTGGATCATGCTTACCGAGCCAGGCAACCAGCTTTCAGCTCCACTTGTGGAACGCGACCAGACTCATGATACCTTAGGATACCGTAGGAGATTCCTAAGTTGCTTGACAAATGCCAATAGCAAAGCAGCATACCAGAGACCAAGTGGCAGATGTGATCTTATTCCTGATTAATAAACCTTGATCATTGAAATCTTGATACTGGCGTCTGAATATAATTGTTAGGTTTGACTTGGTGGTGTAGTATATTTATGCGTCTAAAGGTGACACTAGCATTTGGACAATGCTAGTACTGTAACTTTATCGCCCCCTTAAATAATCAGATAATACAGCAAATAAGTAGTTAAGTACCTCAGTATACAATCATAGCTTCCTCTTGCAGGTGAACACTTCAGCAAATTCTGTCTTCTGACATGGTAGCCAGCTTGTTTGGCTGCCTTCAAGACTTTGGATAGCTGCAGGCAATACTTGGCTTAGATAAAAAGCAAATGGTTACAAGAGATGCATGTCAGTTATTCCAAACCAACCATAACCCATTCAACACAACCACATAAGAACTTTGATACAGGAGTTATTTCAAAAACAACAAATGTTTGGTCATCAACGAAGCAAGAAACAGCGCATCTTTTTTCAGTTCATCCTGCCATTTGCAAAGGAAACTGAAACATAAGACAGATATCCTTAACAGGGTACCAAATTTCTCACAGATTTCTACCGTGCACGTCGAGACAAAATTCAGTTCTCGGGCTCTGGTTCCTCCAACAGCTTCTTCTTCAACCAATCAAAAGGCTGAAAAAAAAATAACTTTTATGAAAAAAACTGCTGCATAACAAGAACATGACTATCATTGGTTATAAAGAAAAATAATGAACATTTCTTTTTTTAGTTATTCACAAGCACAGCAAGAATGTAGGAGGAACAGTGTGCAACAATCTTGCAACTTGCAAGAGAGTTGGAAAGACAGCCAATGGAAATAGTTGCCCACATAGTGCTCGCTCCTATGTCCACACCTTTTAGACAAGGAAGTCTGCCATCTCATTAGCACTCTTCATATGTAAATTATCCCTCTAACACCATTAAAATATCTGGTGGCAACAGTATTTGAAGAACCTGCTATGTCATGGATCATCATTGGCAAGGTGCTGTTACAAGGTATTAGTATGGGCATCTTCACTAGTATATTGGTGTATATTCTATACAATGTGAATGGGTCCATGTATGTGGTATAATAAGGTAGGAAATTTATTAAATGTAAACGCGACATCAGTAGGGTGTCACAGAGCATAAAACGTTGGTAGAGATTTGGTAGACAATATAAGCATTAAGCACTTGATAGAGGAAAAGCAAGAATTTGATATGTGATCAATCAGATAATACAGAATAGACCCAATAATGATAGAAAAAAGAAATGAAGAGATATTGCAGCAAGATATTACAATACTTGACATTTTAAAACCAGCAACGACAGAGTGAAGAAAAAAAGATATCAGCTTTAACAAAAGATCTAGCAAATTTGCTAGCAGCATTGTTACTGATCTTGTGCTAAAATGTGCCTAGAAAGTTGAATATTGTGTTATGATATTCAGTCTTTTATGCTCTTTCTATTAAACTATACCAACAACCCAAATCAAGCTGCTATCTAATATTACTATTATTCTTTGCTAATAACCTGATGGACCATTCATTTAATGCAATCTTGTTTTTTTTGCATGAATCCATCTATCAAGTGAACAGTTTGCATTCATTAAAAGTGAACAGTTTGCATTCACTATGAAATACATACATACATACATACATATGTATAGAAATTGGTTAGCAAGCAACCCATTATTAGTCTCTTTTAAAAATCATTATATGGAGCGAAGTATGTGGGATCTCATTTCCATGAAGATCTAGACCTTGGTAACAATAAGTGGCAAAGGAGCCATAAGACCAACTCTGCATAGATGCGGTAGTGCTGTTGTTTATTGTTAATATTACTAGTTAAACTAGAATTTCTGTTACTACAAACCCACAACCTCCTCTAGTGTACTGAGCTTCCTTAGCGTACTCAACTCTATCTGCATCATTAGATTTCCTTTGATCCAATCGGTATCACTCTTACGAATCAAGATTACACATTGGTGAACATCCTAAATAAGCATATTCACTTCAAAGTAATTGAACAAAGACACAACTTCGAGTCACTCTTTTATCAATTCTTAGACCGCAGTCTTTTAACACATGTTTATGCAATCATATCAGATTATTTATCACTCTTACAGCGGGGACAAATCCTTAACATACTTGCTTGAATAAGTATCCTTCATAGTTGTACTAGATATTCACCTTCGAAATTTTGCATGGAAATGCACATCATTTGTGCTAGGTTTTAGTCACAAGAACTAGGCAGATCCCAAATATAACTTGTTAAAAAGTTGAATATAATACTGAGAAGTAGAAAGCTTTTGGGATGTGTTCTCATCATTAAGAGACAGCATTACACATTCCCACTCCTGGATTCAGAATTTCCAATCTTACAGAATCGTATATTTATTTACCTTCCCTTGCTCCGAAAAATATATGCAAGTACACTATTAGAACATCATATACCAATCTTCTACTCAACGAACAATGTACAAATAAAAACACTATAATCCGTTCTTAAACTCCATAAGCAATCACTTGCATGACTTTTATATCGTATTGTATACTGGATCCAATTGATGTAAGGCTCTCTACGAAGCATGAAATAACACATATTTCATTGATTATGCATTTTGCAGAAGCAAGACTTGTTTAATTCCACATGAGCTATCATATCGGACTTAACAACTGTTAGCAATTCTGAATGAATAAGCAAATACCATACTTTATAGATATTTTTTTACGTGCTACAGACTCTTGGCATTTTGTTTATTTTGATTTCTATTTCTTTTTTCTGCAACAATAGCCATGATTTTTGTGCTTGTTGGTATTTCGACATAGCCGCAGTTATTTTTTGTCTTCAAAAGCTACCCAGAAATCTCGTGGGCATGCAATCAGCCATCAATCACACTATACTCTCAAAGCATATGTCCACTTTGACAATCCTTGAAAACCTACATTACCTATACTAATGAACCCTTACAGTTAATTGTATGTAAAAAACACATAAGAAAAGGCAACAATTCATGCATATTTTGGCCATCAGTTCTAAGTAGGTCTAAATTATTGCGGCCCCAATGAACTCCATCCACATACTTTCTTCTAGTTTAAATGCCTTGAGTTCAACATCAATGAGCAGTTATAATAAAAAGATAAATTACAATAGTTGACGATGAAGGTCAAAGCAATGTCAAAAATACATTTTTGCCAGTCGCCTGTGAAGACATGATAAGTGATTCAAAGGCCACAAGTAGTTTAAATAACCAGTATAGATCAACAGATGAATTCAAAGACCCCAAGGCTGCAAAACTACGAAACTGTGAAAAAAATGATTTCTTTAATCAAGGGATTAGCAGATTATATCTTAAGAAACAAAGGATAAGCACAGAGGAAATAAGAAACTATTACAGAAACCGATCCAGAACGACAAGAAATCACTGCCACATCCACCCCAATAGATTAAAAACAAAGTGTCGATGAATAAAAAAAGGAGGATCAATGGCAACCTTGAAGAAAAACATGTCCAGAAGGATCATACACATGAAAACGATGGTCCATATAACCATAATCTTGATGAAATGAAACAGATCTGGTATTGTAGGAGGTGGAATCCAAGGAAATCCGAAAGAGTGTATGAGGCCAAGAACTCAAATTTAGAACGAATCTTCGTATAAGAGTAACAGACATTGAAAAAAAAAATGATGACGAGAAAAGGGAAAGGCGTCCCTTGACCTGAATGAGCCAGAGGGCGGTGGCGGTGGCGGCGACTCCCCAGGTGGCGGCGGAAACGATGTCCGTCGACTGAGGGCGGAGGCGTGGCCGCAGGAACTTGAACAGCAACGAACTCGTCGCCGGAGATGCCATCGCTATTTTCTCGCCGAACTCACGCGATCTACTATCCAGATGCAAACCCTAAGTGGAGGAAGAAAGTTATCCCTCGCCCGCCGTAAAAGTCGCAAAAAAAAACGAATAGGGAAGATCCGACGAGACCCAGCCCAAACTCCATAAGCTCGTCGGGCATGCATTTGGGTTTGGGTTTTTCCCTATCAGATTTTATCGAATATTTGACTGAAAATTCTAATTCTACTCAGAATTACATTTACCAAAATTATTTTATTAATATTGTGAGCATGGATTATTTAATGAAGAGATCTAAGATACTTATTAACTTAAATAATATATTTCAACTTATTTTTTTTTGGATGAAATCTTGGTTGAGATGAATATTATTCTCCAGCATTTGTAGTTGAATTTTTATGCTTGCCATACTTTTGTATTCATCCTTGGCACGGTTTGATGACGACAAGCTTAATCAAAATATATGATAAGTATGCTTGTAACTTATTATTGAGTTGTACCCTTTAAAAAATTATTATTGGACAATATTTTCTATTTGTCATTTTAGCTGACCAATTGGCATGTTAGGTTCTGAGCCAATAATATAGGCTTGTTCAATCTAGCTTTGGTATTCGAATGTGATTGATGTTATTTCCGGATCCACCTAACTCCACATTGAAAATTTGTCACAATATATATATATATATATATATATATATATATATATATATATATATATATATTATGGGATATGGACATAGCTGTCATGGTGAAGCGATTTTGAGAAGAGCATATAAGAGTTGCAGTGATTCTAAATTCTAAAGCACAGCTGAAAATGTTCGAGATTAAGGCCTACATGGTTAAAGAACATGACCAATATATGTCTAAAACAGTGAAGCACATTATCTAAGAGCCCATTTGATAATGTTTTTCATTTCTGTTTCAGTTTTTGAAAATCTGAGAAAAATAGACTAGACCGAACAGCAGGTATGATAAAACTCTTGCTTTTTCAAATTGCTTATAAAATCTTTCCACTTAAGTAACAAAGATTTGTGACTTTCCAAAAAGGGTGAAAATTACAAGTGTTGCAGAAATGTTGCAAAATGTCGATCTTTAATATCAATCAAGATGCGGCTTTTCGTTAATTTGCAGAGAAACAAAATACAAAAACAACAAGGGGCTTTTCAGCCTGATGTTTTACCATGGATAATTGGTGATGGAGAGTACAGGAGCTTTTCCTTACCTTTTATGGTAATTCAAGGAAGACCTATTGATTTTACACTGACGTGCCCAGAATCTGAAGAGGAATTAACCACGTAATTATTTTAAGACCTGAGGTATGATCTGACTCTGTTAAAGTTAGCTCCACTCCCAACAATATCATTCAAGAGAGACAGAAAACAGACAGCCACAAAATAAAAGCAATGATACACAATATCATTATTATCTTGCTGGACCATCAGCTCCCTCAGGAAATGCTTCAAAACTCTTGTCATAGAGCTCTGAAATTAAATCAAGCAATCAAACAACATCCAGGACTAGTCTCAGAGTCAAAATTTTAAAGGTTCGTCTAATTTAATATCCTCATCCCCATTATAGTACAGAATCCTTAATTTGACAAAGCCATCATTACACAAAAGCCACAAAAGTTCAGTACCTTTCTGTTGATAATGATCTTGAAGCTAGATTGAATTAGGACGATGGTTAGCCTTTCTGTCATTGTCAGTCTCAAATCTAGCAGGATCCCGACGACCCTTATCAGGTCCACCAATCACTCCCCATGTCACGAACTGCCTTTGCCGAGCCCTTGCTCTTTGTTTCTCCTCTTCAGATTTTGTTGAGAAGCAATATGGACACGATACACCATATTCCCATTCTGGGGCCTCCATATCTGCATCACTTACCGGTTGCTTGCATCCATAGCAGAGTTTGTAAGTTCCTTGAACTAAGCCATGCTCAACAGAAACCCGTTTATCGAACACAAAGCACTCGCCCTCCCAGAGGCTCTCTGCCTTGGGGATTTCCTCAAGGTATTTCAAAATCCCACCCTCCAAATGATAAACCTGCATGAAATAATATGCTGAGAATTAGGAAGCATTACTGAATTAGTACAATTAGCACTTCCAAAAAGAAAGCATCATCTTCTTCTCAAGGTGTTCCTCACATCAACAGGAAAGATAAGAGAAACACTAGAAAAAATATGCAGGAAATGAAGGAAAATCAACATGATCAGCTAAAAACCAGTAAGTCTTTTTAAAGTGGGTATTTTAAAATTAATGGAATGTTTTGATTTTCTTGAAATTTTATATGCCAGCAAGGCAGCAACAAAAAAAGGTGGAACAAGATGAAATATATTATTTACAGGATCCTTTAACTTTATCACATCAACTCTAGTTCAAGAAGCAGCATACTAGTAATCTAAAAATGATATTTGAAGTACTATAGGTATTTGAATTTTTCCAAAACCATGTATACATCATCTGAACTACTCCGTCATGACCAGAAACCAGAATAGGACCCTTACCTGTTCCCACATGTCCTAGATGTAATTACTGTCTATATTTAACGGATGAAAAGATCACTGTCTATCAGTTTATCTAACAGATGAAACGGCCACAAAAGGGTAGCCCAGACTGGATTCAGCCCACCTCTTTAAAACCTTTACTAAGGAGAAAGCTTGAAGCCTTTTCGCATCTGATCCCACCAGTGCAATACATTGCCACACGAGGTAGTCTTTTGGGTTCCCCAAGCTGAGACTGTTCTTTAGTGCTATCATCTTTAAAATCTGATTGCTCGCTGTCTGATTTAACCATATCAAAGGTATTATCTACCCAAGATGGAAATTCCCGGAATGCTGTGCTACATGGATCAACTGCACCTTTAAACTTTCCGATGCGAGTTTCATAAATGTTACGCACATCAATTACCATCTGCACAAACATAGGACCAAGGCATGTTCAAAATCAACAAATAAGAAATTGAGGATAGCTATAAAGAGAATGTCAAAAGGTTCCTTTTATAGAAATCTGCAGAACCATGTGGCTATGAATGTGGCAGCATGTTACAACAAGAGAAAACACCTAGTCAAATAAGAACCATGATTTTCTGCCCACCTAAGTTTCTTTAATGGATATAGCAACATGTTCATAAAGTGAAACGTGAATGGAAAAAAGGGCAACTGCCAGAATTAGCATTACTTCATCAGCAGATTACTTAAAAAAGCTCCACTTAGACACTGGGAAATGTGACTACTAACCTTCAAAACCACAAACATAGTGAAGTTTAATAGTAAACATGGTTTCAATAACGGCACATTAATTATATCTCAGAAAATGGAACTTTGAATCTACAATAAAATGCTATCAGTGTTGATATCATTGCAACATAATAAAGCTAACTGACACCTTGGAAGACACTCAACATACATAGAACTAAACATATGTAGAAACCAAGTTCTGAGCAATCACGAAATCAGAAGTTTCTGAATCACAGTCAAGATTAAGCATGGTGATGCACGCGGAATCAATCTGCTGCTAAAAAAAGCATAAGGCCAAGGAAGTTCCACAAAGGAACTCTAAGTGGTGGGCTTGACTGTTCTAGACTACCTTGCTAAGATTTCATGATCTTGCTATACGTTTCAGTGGCATGTTAGGTGCATCTTTAAGGCTATTATGTCATCTAAGAAGCCTGGGCTCTTTAGCAACTAAAAACAGAACAATTATATGACATGCTAGACTATCTTCATTTAAGGTCCAAAGAAATGGTTAGATAAGATAACAATACATAATTAAGTCACTTATAATGCCTCAACTGTTTTATCAGCTCCATTAGGTAACATAACCAAATAATACTTCACATGGTAAAACCAGCAATATGCAGCATTTTATTCATAATAAGAAAGAATAGTGTACTGCTGCAGGTGAATAAACAGATGGATTTCTCGCTTCAAACTACCCACAGTATCACGATCACTTATCAATGCATTCCAATCTCTTGGCTTCACATATTTCCCAACCATTTTGGTAGGCAACACGCTTGGATCCCCAAAAGAGACAATCTGCTTGTCCAAACATTAAAAACAAATGGTTATCATCCAGAAAGCACAATGAGTTCCATTGGCAGGTCCTCAAATCAAAGAGTTCCAAACATTTGAAAGATTAAAGTCAACAAATAATACCTCTTTCTTCACCTTGACCCGCACATGGTCCCATCGGAAGGGTGCATCTTCCCCTGCTCCAAGGGGTGAATGGCTAGTATGTCCATGATGGATAGCCTCATCTTCTGGAGTAACAGGTGACTCTATCTGTCTAAGGCCTTTCAGTCGCTCATCAGCTTGAAGAAATTTCAGAACCTTCTCTACTGAATCCCTTGTCCCACATATGCTACCATTGATCCCTTCTGGTGCAAGAATAATACCACCTGAAACACGCTGAACAAAATCAGCCATGTGAGGAAAATGTAGTTAAATCTTGTCCCTGCACAAACGTAAATTTACAGGAAGAAAAGAACCTGAACACCAGCTTCAAAACGTTGATGAAATTTAACATAGCTATGTGCAGAAGGAATTAGAATAGCAAATTCGCTACAATGTTTACTGATATACAGTGCAAGGTGCATTCAGAGCAGAGATGAGTACACGGATAATTCAACTTCAAACAGTTTAATAATTCACTGCCGTTATTATGTCAATATGTTATACAATATGGTGACTTTCTTTATATCTTTTACTGAAAGGCACGTTTTACAGTGCAGTTGATTTAGTTACTTGATTCTAGCAATAAAGTTCAGTTAATGCACAACGTTGTCTTCAAAGCAGGGAAAACACCAACTGATTTCTTCTTCTGAGAATCCTGATTTTAACAACCCAAAGTTTTGCTAAAGTAGTTTCAAAAGAAACAGCACATACACTGCTTTACATTAAAGTGGCTCCTTGTTTTCTCCATACCAAGATTTTTCTTAATTAGACCAACCATGTTCCCCTAAAGTATAATCTTTTAAGCATTAGTATCATGCATATGTAGGTAGGCAAAATGCCAGACAGCAATTTAGTACCAGTTCAGTTATCACAAACCATGCACATAGTTTGAAGAAACTGTTGCTTTGAAACTTGGAGTTAAAATTGATGGAGACGATATCAGAATTGACAACAAGCTATGATAGTAACTATTTATATATATTTACACATTAAAGATGAAATCTAATCCAAGTGATTTGATAAAAAACTACATTTTTTTGGCAATGGCAGAAAGGCTGATGCAGCTGCCCTGCTGTCACAAATAAATTTGTTTAACAAAAAAGAAAAATTAATTTGAGTGCAATAGAAAATGTTTATGCCACTATGTAGCAAGATTTTGGTGTCAAGCTGTTTCATTTATTGGTGCATTGATCAATCTCAGTTGGTTCTAGTCATACTTCTCAGCCTTTTCTTTTGGAAACCACTTTTGGCTGATTCAGCTATCCTTACATTTTTCTTCTTTTTATCATGTAAATTTTACCTCTCTTTTGGTACCAAATCTAGGAGTCTCCTTCAAAAATTAACATCAAAGCACTATTTGTTCAACACTAAATGTTTGGCAACCAACAGGATTGTCATGAACTTCACGTGTAACTCATACATAGTAATATGGTCTCCCATGCTCACTTATATTAATATCTTGAGCCACGGACCGTCACGTCCAATAATCTATCGTATTTCATATAGATTCATGTCTAAAACTATGAGCTACAGCATCCTTTTCTATGAGCCTTGAATATGCCCATCATATAACCGTGAACTTCACTGATTATACCGATGAGATATCAAGTACAAACAGCCATGTTGGTACAACTTATTCATAGAGGGGGTATCCTACAACCTCTAACTTTCATCATGCCTGTTGGTAATACCATTTTTCTACAGTAAAGATGCTCATATCCGACCAAATAAAACAGAGTTCTGCTTTGATGAGTGTCAGAGTTGACTACCAAATCCATATAAATTGCACTTATCTTGACCAAGAAATCTGGAGTTCCTGCCCAAATTGGAATCTGGTTCCTTCTAGACTGAGTTTCAGGTTAATCCAAAGTAAAATTCATCCACGTTTATCAAGGACTTGCATGTAAACCTAAAATCAAGATCCTAGTCCTCTGTAATGGACTTTTCATATCTACGTCCAAATCCAACGGACCTCCTATCTAAATGCCTCCTACTTTCAAATGACTTCCATGCTTAAGTTGGACCAAATCAACCGGTCTGCCCCTTCATTTTCCATCTTCATTTTCTTTTACCATTAATAAAAGATGTCGTACAGGATTATATTATCTAGGAATAAAGCAAATAGCTCACTTCTTTACATATGGCCTGAGGCTTACCAGTTGAAAATCTTCTTTTAACTAGACAACCAAGATGAGTTATAAGTGATCCAAAGATCATAAGGGTAAAAATAACAAATAAATGGAAACTTGAGAGTGAAATCTAAAGATTCTCATATTTCTGAGAGAATAATAATATATCTATATCATGCATGCGTGTGCTCTCGAATAAACAATGAAATTGTGTAGCATCCAATACCTAATGTCTGTTTGAACAAATAAACAACCATGCAGCATCAATAAGAAATCGTTGTCGAAGCGCAGATCATCCAATAACACAGAAACTATTCCACAGTAAAATCTTATTCCACACTAAAATCTGATAAAGCACAAAGTCTGGAATTGCAAAAACTAACAGATCGTATTTTATAATAAGTACCTAATAAAAAACACTGTGACAGCGTAAAACTACAAATTAATTAAAGAAGTGAAAGAAAAGGAAGAAAGTTGGGATTTTTCTAGGCACCAGTTCTTCGCAGAGATCTTTCAGCGGCTGGCGCATTGCTGTGTGGTCCGGGAAATCCGCAAATTTATAGAACGACACGACCACGAGCGACAGGTTCGAGCTCTCCACCTCTGTTCCGAGGCCTCTCGCTTCTGCGGCGCTCTGAATGGAAACGGCGGCGCTCCGGCTGGGAAGTAATCGCAGACCATGGAGAGATTTGGGAGCTGAGGTCTGGAGGTGTTGGGGATTGAGAGGGAAAGCGTTAGGGTTTGAGAGGTGGGGGAGGTGAGGAATTAGGGTTTTCTCGGTTCCCGCGGCCATGGCGCAGAGGAATCTACGGTTAGGGTTAGGGTTTGGGGAGGGGCGGTAGAGCATCCTCAGTAGCGCCGCAGCAGCCGCTCTGCTGCCGTTGGCGACGCCGAGAAAGGGCAGAGATGGCATTTGCCAGATGGATGACTTCCCCCAGAGGACAAAATGGCCACCGTATCTACAATAGAGATCTAAATGGGCTGGCCCAGTAGACAAGCCCAATTATCCTGGATAGCTTAAACTAGGCCCTATTTGGGAGAGCTGTTGGCAGTAGAGCTGTTGGAAGTAGAGCTGTTAGAAGTAGAGCTGTCTGAAGTAGAACTGTTATAAAAAGCTGTTTGCTGTTTGGTAACTACATTCGTAAAGTGCTGTGGTACTTTATTTTGTGTTTGGTAAACAAACTGAGAAAGTACTTTTGTATGACAAAATTACCATAAAGGACATTGCATAGTATTATACAACAGAACATAATAAAACATAACATAAATTAATACATAAATATACGATATAGTATAATATTATTGTAATATAAAATAATATTATGTTAATATAGCATAATAGTAATATAATTATTAGAGTAAATTAATATTTGGTAATATAACATAATATTAAATTATTTAACATAACATATTAATGTATTATGATATAATGTAATATATATTATATTTATAGTATAATACAATAATAAAAGTATAAAATATTATAATTATTAGTATAAATTAATTTTTCATAATATAACATAATATTAAATTATTTAAAATAACATATTAATGTATTATAATGTAATGTAATATAATACAATATTTATAGTATAATACAATAATAGAGGTATAAAATATTATAATTATTAGTATAAATTAATTTTCCATTATATAACATAATATTAAATTATTTAACATAACATATTAATGTATTATGATATAATATAATATGATATTATATTTATAGTATAATAAAAAATAAAAGTACAAAATATTATAATTATTAGTATAAAATAATTTTTCATAATAATTTTCCATAATTTTCCATAAAATAATTTTTCGCGGTCCAGGGGCTCTTCTTCGTGGTCCACGCTCGAGGAGGACCTCAGCGTGGGCCGCGAGGTTGATGATAAAAAAAAATAATAGATTGATTTTGGAAGGTATGGAAAAGGATTAAAAAAATTTTCTTCTAAAATGTGGTTCAAGAGATGCATACAAAAATTGAAAAAAAAAATACCTTTTCTTACAGAAGGGAGTCTGACGGCTAGGGTTCTTGGCTCCAGCAGATTTTTAGGTTTATAAAGGGACAAACTATGTAATTATGTTATTTTAATATGGGCATTTTTGTCAAAAATACAGTTTTCTGAAAAAGCTGAAACAGCTTCCTTCCAAAAGCTCCAAATTGCAGCTTCCTCCCAAAAGCTGTTTTCAGCTTCCCGCAAAAGCTGAAACAGCTTTTTGAAAAATTTACCAAACACAGTTTTTCATCTAAAAGTACTTTTGGAGGGCCAGAAAGTGCTTTCTGGCCCTCCAAAAGCTCCCCCAAACAGGGCCCTAGTCTTGGAGACCATGCGCTGGGGTTGGGTTCTAATAGCCCAATTTGTTCAAATTGGGGTTATATATGACTGCTCTTAGGTGCAACAGACGGAAATAGTTGCCATTTTGGCCAGAATCATTTCACAGTAAATCGACATGCGTGCAATATAAATATACTAGTATTTAGCATATGAAATATATGTGAGAGAAGGTTTTTGATGGTAGGGTTTCTCTAGTAGGCCACTAGATTAAAAGGCTTTTCATCTAGATGCCTCGATGATTTCACTAGATTCATTCCTACTCGAGAACCGCTTCACCGAAAACATGGGGCAAAAGCAGTCTTTGGCGGTCAAGGGGAACAGCCTTGGAATTGGTCATTTTTGAATGACCTCTCCAATCAAGAAGAATAGTTCGCCTTTTCCCGTTTTGAATTGTTTTCGAATGCCTTGAATTCCCATATGGGTGGAGGACTAGAGAAGCCGGATGCCGGAATAGAATATGAAAATCAAAAGAAATGCATATTTTACTATATATATTTTCCTATTAGAGGAGGTTCCGAGATAATGAGTTGATGCATTCCAGTTGAAAAACCTGGCGTAGCAAAGCTTTGAGTAAAAATAGTACTCTGCGGTGCAGCCCGCGCACCATAGAAGATCCTTATTGGTTGGTGCATGAATGGAGAGATTTGTAATGCGTGTGAGTATCTTAAAGGAGCCATGCGTCATGGACAGCAAGGGATCCTGTGAATTACCTTGTGATGCCAATCATTTCTGGCAAATGATCAATGGCATATAGTGGTCTAGATGACTAACTATTAGTTTGTTGATATTGTTGTTCTCAACGGAGGTAGATGGTACCATCAGGATTTTTGTTGGTGCATGGAAAAATAGAAAATTACACGATGGATTTGTTTTTTTATTCTTCAGTTCATTTCATATCGCATTACTTCTGTAAAGTGATGAGTAAGGAAGCATCACCTCTAATATTTTATTTTGAAATTGATAGAATCTTTGCTCTTTTTTATGGTAGTGCGCCCCAAAAGGGCACTACAAGATAAGAATGAGTTTGGGTTACCTTTTGTCATTGGGGGTTCATGCTGACCTTTGGAATGGATGGAAAAGACGGATCGTAATTAAGACATACATGAGAGGGATGAGCAGTAATTGGATTTGTGTCAGAGTTTATCTGGTAAACATTTTATATACCAATAGAAGACAGAGAGCGTATAAATGTTTTATATGCATTGTGGTTCATTATAGTAGTAGTCTGGTTGGTGCATAATTCGAGGAGTGAAGGTCATCCAATACAACTGAATAGAAGTGGATTATGTCTGCAAGAATTTTGCAGAAAGAGAGAAAGCGTATATGCCTTGGATGTATAATATAATTTTGAGTAAATTATAAAATTTTTCTAAGATCGAAGTAAATTATATTTATGAAAAATTTATGCTTATCTTTCTAAAATTTATTTTTATCCAATATTTTAATTCATAACTTAACAGGACGTTAGTCAAACTATTAACGTTTAGAAATCCAAGTTAGAAAAAGTTTAAAAATAATAAAAATAATCTTATGTGACATAACAGCTATTTAAGGATATAAGAAAATATATATATCCGCTTCCTCATTTGGAGACAATTTTGACTTTTCACACGCGGTAAACAAATTCACTAACGCTGTTAGTTTAACTAGGTGTAAATATAGATTTTACAAACTAATGGGTGTAAGTGTAAATTTGAGAGAGATTTACAATTTATTCTATATTTTTTTTTGGAAGAAAAACATAAAACAATCTCATATTTATTCATATTTCAGTCTAAAAGTGCAAATGCTCTCCTTATTTACATAGGTTGCCTCCCAAAGAAAAGAGTGTGCTTCAATTTATAACATTTCTTCTTTATATGATCCCAATTGCTTCAAGCATTACAATTACGTATTTACTTTGTTTTTTTATCCTCGCGTCACTGCTTTATCTTATGCGTATTGGATCATAATTTATGTGAAGTTAGTTTGAATTGATGCCCAAGTAGGACGGTACCAGCCCCTCAGCTAGGGGTGGCAATCGGGTCGGGTCAGGCATAAACAGGTCGGGTCAAATACAGGTCGGGTCAGAAAATTATAAATCTGAACCCGACCTGTTTATTAAACGGGTCAGAAATTGCAAACCTGAACCTAACCTGTTTATTAAACAGGTAACCCGACCCGACCCATTTAACCTGTTTAATAAACAGGTAACCTGTTTACCCAACCCGACCCGACCTGTTTAACCTGTTTGCCCAACCTGACCCGTTTAACCTGTTTAGACCTGTTTAATCTGTCCAACCCAATCTGTTTAACCTGCCCAACCCGACCTGTTTAGACCTGTTTAGATCCGTTTAACCTATTTAGACCCGTTTAACCTATTTAACCCGTTTAACCTGTTTAACCCGTTTAACCTGTTTAGACCTGTTTAACCTGCCCAATAGTTAAACGGGTTAAACGGTTTAAACGGGTCAGACATCTAAAACTCGTATCCGACCCAATTAATAAACAGGTTAAACGGGTCGACCTGTTTACGACCCGAACCTGTTTAGGCCGAACCCAAACCTGTTTATGGCGGGTCGAACACGGATCGGATTGGCGGGTCGGGTCATATTTTGCCACCCCTACCCTCAGCCTCTTTGCCGCTTTTGGCTTGTGGCCGGCCAGCCTTTTCCCCATCTGTGAATACACCATAAAAGCATCTGCGAGCCACGAGGGAGGTACTGTTACAACGTGTGGGGGGAGAAATAAACTTCATGACTACTTTTCAAAGTGAAACACGGTGAGTTCTTTGAATGGAATTCTTAAACGCATTATGTTCAAATCTTAGAATTAGTCTCCTGGCTTTGTGCATGAATGTAAAAGCCAAAGACAACGAACTTTTCAAACTATAAACCAGCATGCTTTGCATCGACCGATGGGACAGTCTTAAACAGTGAAAATGATAGGACCAGCTAAAAATCCAGGCTGGAGAAAAACAAAATCAGACCGGTAGGTCCCCATTTTATGGGAAATTATTCCTCACACTACATGTACCATACGGTCAGAACAATGCCGCCAATCACGGCTGCTCGTTCTCACAGCAGTGCACCCTAATGCGCACTTCATTAATAGGGTTTATAGGAATAAGCAGTTATGATCGGTGGCGTGCATGGCTATATGGTGCATACAATATGCGGAATAACTTTTTTTATTTTATGTATCCAGCTAGGGCAACATCAATCGTATCTAAACCTAGCCCGTTGACATCTCTAAACACTACTTTGGGGGATAGGAAGAAGAGGAAAACAGTATCAAAAGAATAATTTAGGCTTGTGAGAAAAAATCTTGGAAACATAGCCCAGTGATTCTTTTGCTCCCCATATTTTCTCCATTTGTATGAGGCCATCATAGGGTGTACACGAAACCAGTCTCCATGACGCCGCATGTCATGCCCTAAATTCATCATCCAGATTGATCATATGACACGGATACATAATCTCTAGAGATCATAAAAGGCCTAAGATGAACAATATCCACATAATATCAACAATTATAATCAAATCAATCCAATAAAACTACTGACTTTAAATAATCAACTAGTTCAATTACAAAGATTTAGATGTCCATTGATATCAGAAAAATAATAGAGATAACTAGATAACTAACTACTAGCTGCATAAACTCATCCTCCCTCCCATTTGAAACCATGCCTCCTGTGACTTTAAAAAAAATGCAAGGACCATCCTAGTAAAAATGCCAAATCATTACACCATAAGTAACAATCAAAAAATGATACCAGATAAAATGAATATTATATCAATACCTAGAAAAACTCATACAAATTACATGCACATAAGCCCTCATTATCACCTTACCAAAGAAGCATATATATACATACCTCAAATGTAACTAATTGTTCAACCATAGTTTTTTATTTCATGTCATCTATTTCTTATTAACTTGATTTTTAAGTTTCATAGCAATATTTTTTCAGCTTTGGACTAACTAAAATCATGGCCTAGTCGAAGACTGTTAAGCAAAATTCCATGCATAAGCTCGCGGAGGCTATTACATGCATAAGATTACGAAAGCTATTTCATGCGTAAGCCCATGGAGGCTATCTCACATATAAGCTCGCGGAGGCTATCTCACGTATAAGCTCGTGGAAGCTATCTTATGACGAGGTTAGTCCAAACCAATATCTTATCCATCTAATTTATATATTACTCTTATCAAATCAATTTTCATTTACACAATGTATTTCTATCAAATTCTAGATATCATTGTTCACATAATCATGTTTTCAATATTTGATACATATAATAACTATACAAGTATATTCATATTGAAAATCATATGAAACATACCATCACATGCCAAACCAAATCTATCGATGTAAAACTCACGATATAAATCCAGCAGTACAAATCAATAATATGTATATATATTTATAATGATAACCAAGTATAGAGATCCATACCTCTATTGAAGACTAACTAAGTACAGCAATTACTGATCAACTCCACAATCTACAAGCTGGAGTGCAAGGTACTTCGATTAGAACTTTCTTGCGCAGATGACTCCTACAAAATCAAACTCGATCATCAAAAAAAATCATATTGTGGACTAGTAACCTAGACCGCCTACCGGTGTCCACCATGGGTCCATCACTAAGTCCCTCGAATCCCTTCTACTAATTATCCGAGTCAATTAGAGAGAGAGAAGAAAAGAGAGGAAGAATCAAAGAGAGAAAAAAGAGAGAGAGGAGAGAGAAAGAAGAGAGAGACTCTCTTCTTCTTCCCCAAAATAGGGGAGAGCATGTCTCTCCCTTTCCTCTTCGATTAGATCTAGGGGTAGCCATGAGAGCTAGCCTTGACAATGGCAGCCACCGCCGACAGCGGCATCCATTGAGACGATGGCCATGGAACAAGTAAAATGAAGGGATACTAAGAAAGAAACTTAGCAGGTCGCATGGCTCGGGTTCCGGTCCACATGGTAGAGATGAGAATAGGGAGAGGGAGGCTAGGGTGGTGCGGGTTGCCAGTATGGTGGCTGCAGCCCGTGCTACAAACGGCACAATGCGGCGAGGCGATTGTGGCCTCTCATGCTGTTGTGCCCCAATCGTGCATAGAATCGAGTAAAGGAAGAGGGGCAACACCCCATGCTATCTCAGTGGCATCTTTCTTGGCCACAAAGCTCGGTCAAATCCAACGTCCAACAGCAGTGACCACAAAAGAAAGGGACGGAAACAAGACACCCCTATTTCGAATGAAAATCTGGCAATTTGCTAGCCTAAATCAAGGTGAATCATGGCTAAAACACTAGGAAAGAAAGAGAAAACAGCGTAGATTACTCACCTTGGTCCAGTAAGGTGGTCTGATAGCTTCTTCGGTGAAGATCCAAGGAAGAAAATCTGGAAAAAAACTTGAAATCGGACGCATTGTTTTGGGCGTTTATGAAGGATTCAATAGAGGAGAAGAAGAAGACTTTAAATAGGTGAATTTACCCCTAAGATTTGGTCGGTGCTTGGATCACCATAGACTCTCGGAGTCCAGCAAGATCAGAGAGGTTGGGAGTCTTCTTCTCTACCTCCCATGATCGGTCGACCACGATCAACCGCCAATGGGCCTGGTCTCTTCAGGCTGGCCATTAGTCCAAAGGAGTTGGCTATTACACCGCATGCTCCTTCTGGTAGAAGAATAGCGCCATTTTTTTTGGCGCACATAAATTGGAGCGTTTGTTGTGCTTCTTCGAATTATTAGGGCCACAAGGGCTTCACCATTTTAAGAATAACTTACATCCACACCAATTGATGAACTAGTCCTGATATGTAGGACCTTGATCCAAATTAAATGGGCTAAGTGGGTTTCTAATTTTTTTCTCTTTGAACCGGATAGTTCATACACTCTAGTATGGGTACATCTAAGGAGATCGGAATGCAAAATATCCCTCAAGTAAGCTGGAACAGCACCGAACCTCTCCTATCTTATGTTCGTTGAAGAGGAAACGAGTGATTCGACAAAGCTTTTTTTTTCTGCAATAGAACATATTATAACATTTTATAATATATTACAACATATTATAACATATGTTTCAATAGAATATATATAGTATGATATTTTTTTTTTTTGCAGTAGAATGTATGGATGATTAATTCATTTGTATTCATGGTGCCTTTTTCAAGCCCTATATATTGATGAGATATAAAATCATATTATAATATTTAAATTCTGTATTATTAAACAAGATAACTATCCAGATTACGAGTAAGAGATTTTTCAACTAAACATAACTTAAGCGGACTTAAACCATCTGGCTGGAGCAAATACCAGCCCTTGATGATTTGGTGTCACCTTCCTCTAAATTAATCCAGATTGTCAAGGCTAGCAAACTCGTCCGGCTTAGATCCATGTTTTAGTTTTTCGATTTTAAATGGGATTAAAAAGGGAAAGAAAAGCTTACTATTGATCCAAAAAAAAAAAAAAAGGCAAAGTCGCCGAGTTCTTTCCCAAGATTCTACAGTATCCAACCGAAGTAAACGATAGATTACCAAACAGCGAGTCTACTTTCAAGTGAGCAGCCAACATGCACGCTGTCCCCACCTGACGACCCCACGAGATGCCTGCAGCCAATATAATCCTTGCCGAGCAATTCCAAAGAGCCGTGAAGTGTGCGATGGGCGATAAAGCTTATTGGGAAACTTCTAACAAGCTTGGCAGGGGGGGAGAAACCCAAAGAAGGGTTCACGTAGAGAAAGAGAGCGGGACCTTTTCCAAGGGCAAAGGAGTACTTGAAAACTAGACGGCAAAGGAGTTTATATGAAACTAGAAAACGAGAGAAGAAAACGAGGAGGACAAGCGCCCCCACGTCCAATCATTGGAAATTTCCCAGGAAGATCGTTCAAGACTTGAAGTTCTGCGTGTGAATTCGGAATGAGAACGTAAGGAGTGAGAACAGGGTTCTGGGAACATGTCTCGTGGGATGAAACCGCCGCACACCACATTGATGATGTCCTCACGATGATTACGACATCACCGTCGGAAATAATAGACCCTGTGGTGGGTCCGGCCGCATCTAATGATAGACTTTATTAGGAATTTAGGACATTGAACATTCTTTTAAATGCACTTGGGCCCTCTACAAACTTTATTCGAATTTGCAAACAAACTTATCATCATTTGATGCTTCTCAGGCGAGACACTTAATGTCAAGGTACGTAAATGCTGTGCGTACTCTTAGCGTAAAATGGATAATAAAATCTTTCGTGAACCACCTACCTCATCCATGGTGCACAAAAATCCGGTCTCACGCTTAATCCTGGTATGTTAAGGGTAACATTTAACCATGGCTCAAAAGAACTTCACCTCATTTCTACATGAACTGTCCTAATTTCAAAGTCATTCTTATTGGCAATATTCCCTCATAAAATCAAATAAAAGACTAGAAGCATGTAACCTGCGACAGGATGATATTAATGTCTATGATCTTCTAATTTAATGCAAGCCTAGAAAACCTGCCTGTTCTCTCTGAAGGATAATTTTTTAAAAGATGATTTTATGGTTGCACAGGAATTAACAGGATTTTCCAAAATCTTTTTTTTGGGAAAAAAAACGTCTTCTTATGATGCATGGTAGACTCCAAGGCTTCCAGATTATGGAGAGATATTGAGCGACCTCCCCCCAGGACACCTCGAGCCTTAATTAATATATACGCACAAATTTATTAATGCCTCAGAAATCTGTCTCTATGTTCACTTTGTGACCTTTGTAATGGTCATTTGGCTCCTAATTTGATCTTTACTAGGGCTGTGTATATATAATTTCATGATTTCATGAGGTTATAGTAAAAAAAAAGGAGGTAAAACAGTAAAATTAAGCTATAGCTAGGAAGTGGCTACCATTTTTGAAAGCAATAGTGATAAAAAATGGATGATCTTTAAAGCAAACAATAAGTTGTGTATTTTCTTTCTTTAAAAAAAATAAGCAGCCCATATTTAAAAAACCCCAAGACTCATCGCAGCTCTATATTTACCATAAAACTCAATATTTCAACTTCTTCGTTCAAATTTCTAATCCGGAGGTACAAAATTGTTATGTATAACATGCAGCACACCTCATCGATCGTAGTACAAGGCACTTGCGACTTAACCAAAGCCAGAAGGGTGGCTAAAAAAGAATCATGTGAATCCCGTCCTACTCCTAATGTTCTAATCCTGGAAATACAAAGAGGTTAGAAAATGGCGTTGATGTTCTAATGGCTTCATATCTGCCTCTTTTTCTCTTCAATTGTCTTGCGACGGTTGCGAGAAGAAAGCATCCATGCTGCTCCCGCTGCTGCCTGAATTGAACATGGCATCGGCCAGGTCTGCCACGGGACAGTCGACCTCCCTTCCACCTTGCAAGTGAGAAGGTCCAGCTTGTGTGCTGCTGCCCTCCCCACCATGAGGAACGATGAGGGGTTGGGTTTCCCTTTGGCCATGCTCGAACTCCCTGGAGAACCAGATACCCAGTTCGGTTGAAGCGAGTAGGGAAGAATGTGGCTGTGCGGGAGCCTCGGGCATCAGGGCTTCCCCTTGTGGGTTGCTGCTGCTGTTGTCGTTGGTGGGTGCCATGGAGGGGATGAGGAGTGGTGCGGTGGAGGTCTGGCAGCTATGGGTGCCGCAGTACTTGACCTCGTATGTGTATGGATCATCGTCGAGCCTCTGGACTTGCTTCTTTGCCTCACAACCATAGTAGCTCTTGTGGGTGCACCGGTAGTAACTCCTGCCAAAGGCATGTATATATATAATTTTTATGGTGCTAGCTTCTAATTAATTAGTTGTAAAAACCAGATAGATATTTAGGATACAGATAGAATTATAAGGAGCCAGCGGAAGGCCGAGATAGATTTGAGAACATTCAGATGTAGCTCGCTAACTATATTCTTTTGATGTTTGCAATTTGAATGATTCTGATTCACCAAAAAATAAGGAGTACTGGAAGGGCCTGGGATTTGTGTAAATGAATAAGAGGAAGGAAGGACTAAGATGACCCGGTTGGATCACAGATGTTCCAAGGAAGAATTTGAAATGCTTTGATTAATAACAAGAGGCAGCTTCTGGGGAAAATAGCAAAGAAAAATCATTAAGCGGACCCTTAATCGCTTTCATCAAAAAAATGAAAAAGGTTTCATGCAAGAGAAGAAAAGAAGAGAAGAAGATTGAAGGAAGAGAAGTAACAGTAGTTAAAAGAAGGAAAAAGGAAAGAGAGCGGAAATTAACCCTCCCGAAGAGACGACGTAGTATTCCATTACAACCCAGCATACAAGAAACCCTTGATGACTTTCTGGACTCGAGGGAAAAAAAACGATGCTTTATTGTTATGGCAATGGTATAACATAGTAAAACCAAATTTTATCCAGTGGACCATATGATATGAGAAGGTCATTCATAAAACTAATGATTAATTTATAACCCTGAACTTAATATATCTTCTGCATCCCTCTTCTTATGGATGGGAACCGGGAAGAAGCCTCTGGTAGCTGATTCCATTATAAATCCTCAAGTTTCCATTCCTTATTTAACCTGATTTACAAGTCTCAAGGGCCTACATACATACAAGGTATGTTCACAATGAATGTATGGAGCTACCAAGTCATCACATCTCACTAGGCCTTGGTGAGAGTATGGAAGCAATACTACATCGGCTGGAAGCATGGGATAGCCAAGTTACTGGCATTTCGCTAGTTATTAATTCTGTTTTGCTTCCTCAGAAAAAGAAAAAGAAAAAACACTTTGCTGCCTAAAAAAAGGGGGTTAAATAGAAGAGATGGTTACCTTGGAAATTTGGATCCCAGGATCTCTTTCTGGCCATACTTCCTCCAGGTGTATCCGTCGTCGGGCGGAATCTCCATGTTTCCTGCTCGGCGGGCCGGCACCCTCACGATCATCCCGCCGGTATCCCTCCTGACAATTCAAATAACTACAAATATAACTCCAACATAACCACTTTCAAACCTTTTACCGTGATCATTCTGTAGTAAAAACTTTCTTCTGGGGTACGTTGTTATAATAAAAATATGGTGAGGTAAGCAAGTATGTGTGCAACTTCTCTGTGGTTCTCAATCACTATCAAACCCACATGAAAGGAAAATTCCTTGACCTTTCCAAAGAGAAAATACCAGTGGGAACTCATCGAAAAGTCTAAAGATTGGAATTTACCTCCTCCTCGAAGATCTTTGAGTCAACGACCCGGCCGGTCTTTTGCCGGAACCCGACGAGCCCTCCGTCGCCACCGGAGCCTCTCCACCCCCCCTACCGAATGCCTCAACATTCGTCTCAGTGGTGCCACCGCAGCCGGAGCCACTCCCGATCTCCATCATCTCCATGAACGCGGATGTCGCTTGGATTTCCAACCCCAGTTGCCGCAAATCCAGCACGCCCGTTTCGCTCTTTGGCATCCCGCGTCCAGGGAGCGGACTGTCTTCTTCCATCAATGGCCCTCGGATAAGATTGATTGCTTGCATGGAGCTAGCACCACCCGAGCTCCCTTCTCCGGCGCGTATACCCGTAGATGACCCTACGCGGATATCCGGAGGAGACCCCGACGTCTCCCCAAAGGGCAACTGGAACTGGGTGCTATAGTGTGGTGCGCATAGAGAGTGTAGCCCATGCATGGCTTTGTGGAGGGCACCAAGAATCTCTCCACAGGAGCTCAAGATGCGCGGGGGATTGTCTACGAAGTGTGGGAGGCTGGTTTCTAGGTCTCTGGCTAGCTCGCATGCACGATGGATTTGGTTCAAGATGTCTTCCATGGCTGCTGGTTTTGGGCTTCTGTTAGTGCTGCGTAAGTTGGGATATAAAGTGGGAGAGGGGAAGCATACATAGGATAGGGGTATGTGTATGGGGGAGAGCACAATTAATTAAGGGCTGAGAATATATGTAGGGAGGAGGGCATTTCAAAGGTAATGGGACCTATTTCATACGTTAGGTACACTGTGGTGAGGAAGGGAGGACTGGGTCATGGTCCTTGAAGTTTGTCTCGCTGTCTTGGGGTCTGAGGGAAGACCTAGTTAGTTGAAGAAGCGCTTAAATTTTACTTGGAAATATTTTTCTCTCGTTTAGGGGATGACTGCGTAGACTTTTCTATTGAGGAGTCTTCCGCACCGAGTACCGGTTTGGAGGCCGGATCCGGTATTGGGTGCATACCGAAACTCTAATAGAGTGAAACCGAATCCAGTCTCTGAGCTTATAGATTACAGGACTATACAGGCATATATTTAGTTTCATATTAATATTTTACTATAAAAAATTAAATATTCATATAAAATGAAAAAATAAAAAATATTTTTTACTTATTTTTTTTAAAATAAATTTTTGAATTATTATAAATACTATCAGAGCCGATGATAAGCTGATCGTCAGCTGCAAGAGATCTTGGGTGAGGAACAAGTAATCTAAAAAATATCTGCTGAGACCTTGGGTGAGGAACAAGTAATCTAAAAAAATTCTGCTGACCAAGTGGGGCCTAGCTAATTCACACAAGAGAATGTTGGCCCTGTCTATTTATATTGAAGATGGATTAGATACAGTAGCAGCTATACGTGGCAGGCTTCCATTAGTGATTATGATGGACAATATGAAAATAAGGCTTTGGACACGAAAGTATGACTTTAGCATACTTTATTTGTTTCTTTTGAATGAAAAGCATAGTTTATTGGTGGTATCATTTGTGAAACGAGATATTTGAGGGACTTTACTCCCAGTATATATAGTATAAGTCTGCTGATTCCCCCTAATACGTTGTATATAGACAGGAAGAGCTCGATCTAGCCTTTCCCACTGGTTGCATGCATGCCTGGTGTCACATTAGACTATGTTCTTTGAATCCCCAACCACCCAGACTCCTGTTGGCTTGAGAATAAACATTTTTAAATAAAAAAAAATATATACATATAAGTATAGATTTGTAAAAAGACTTTAATTAACAAGGCGACGATATTAAAAAGAAAAGCAATAACCTAGAAGTACTTTACATCATCAACATTAATAAGCCGTGAAAACTCCAGCACGAGGAAGAATTCCACACTCCCCTCTATGGTCAATGTATATGTATTAGACGGCTAGCTATATATAGTTCTGACTGAAAGAGAGCAAAATTATGATGCGAGCTGCTTCATTGGTTAACTAAAGATTTGAGGAATCTGGTTGAGCAAAGATGGCGGCTATATTGTATGACTGAATTAATAATGGTGTAGATTCAGAGTACTTATGTTTTAGAGGGCTATTCCATTAGAGAGGTATGACCCCTCGAACAAAAGACAGACTTGTGAGCATTTCAGTATACCACTTCTAAGAGGTCCTGAGGAAGGAGCGTAAGCATGGATTCAGACTACTTGTGTCTCACGTTTTAAGATTTTCTGTTGATTAGTATATTAAATGACCGAGCGTAAGCACAAAGTGGGTAGGCCAAGTCCGACCAATAGAATTATATTTGGTGATCTTGTGGTCCTCATCAAGACAAGCATGGATTGTATTATATAATGCAAGCACTCTACTTTATTAGGTAATAGAAATAGATTTATAGGTTTGTGCATGTATACCGAATGGGCGAAACTTCTTGTTCTCATTCTTGTCCACCGGTTTAGAAACTTCCTGTTCTCGTACAGCAAAACTAATAATTCTTTAGTTATGTGATGATGGTGTTGCAAAGAAGAACTTTGTCTTTCATTTGTTGCCCAATTCAAATAAGAGATCTTGTGGATTCAAAATTATGGCGCAATTTACGTACGTGTCAAGTCCCAATCATAATGAAAATGGAGGCAAAACCATGTATTTGAGAAGGATTGTTTTGTCGGGCCTGGTGGTGGAATTTTCATGATTCCATGGGAGAATTCATTGTACCGTAGTAAAGTCCTCTGAAATTTTGTCACCTAACTACAAGAAAAAGGAAGTTCCTAAAGCACACCAAAATATCGCAACGTTTTTCTATAAGTATCAAAAAGTGACAAGGCTTATAAATGTCAGAAAGCATAAAGTATAAATTTTCAAGGCACTTTTTAGATATCGACAATTTCTTATACTAGACCATGCCAATAAGCATTATCAAAAGCGTTTTATATAAGATGACGCTTTTAAGTATTGTCGGATGCCTAATGACATCCTCCTCTTCTTGCTTTCGCCCAATTCACCCATCTCAATTCTAATTATCTTTGCCAATGCCACCTCTGCCTCCTCTCTTGAGTGTCCTCATCCGGCCTTCTTTTTCTTCTTCATGCTAGTAGACAACTCATTCACACGGGTAGATATCATTAGTCAAGCATGCTGGAGGAATGCTTTCAGACTCGTTCGATCACTCCTTTGTATTGCTCATCACCACCCTTTTCGTCTTTGCCCCCCCAATCTCCTTCAAGCACATGGACGAGTGCTTTGGTTGTCTTGACCTAGATATTTTCTTAGCCATAATTTTAGCCTATAATTTCAACTTCAAAATATATATTAACAATCAAACTATCATTACCACAAGATCAAAGAACTGTTAAAAAGAATGCAAGATGAAAAAAGACTTTAATCATTCAAGTATCAAATTATCGTGTTATTTACGTATGTCCCTCCAATCCAATTTAGATCATTTAAAAGGACCATTGAGTATGTGCAACTCATAGCTAGCGAATACATGGGAGCATCACCTCCAAACATGCATCAAATTATATGACACGTGTCCTACAGATCATTATTCTATCTTATCCTTATGCCCAACATATTTAAGCTTCTTCTGCTGTTGAACTGTGAAAGAAAAATCCAATTGTTGCAAGTTCCCAATGAATAATAGTGATATCCATTTATTCGTGACAATTCAACACCTTCCACCAAATCACAAACTGCAAGAAATTGAGAAATATAAATTCTAAGAAAAGTTTATTTGGCAAAATGGAAGGACACAGGTTTTAGTTTTGTCTCTTTTTTGTGAAGGAAAAGTTCCTTTTCAGCACCCTATTACCCACATTTCACTAACTGATCGAGAAATCTACAAGATCTTGTCCAATTTCTCACAAGATTATCCTCAAAAAGCTGCAAGACGTGTTCCAGTTTGACAAGCAGCAAACGTAATTAAAGTTGTATACTCATATCCTCTGTCTCAGCAAGAATACAAGCACTAATATAATATTTTAAAAGATGATTGCTCCAGCAAGGCTCCTATACTTCAAATAATTTATTACAAGCTTATCCTGCCTAAATTCTAGAATGGAAAAGGTAGAAATAAATCAAAGTAGATCACTGAATGGCAGATTAGTAACTCAAGAAAGTTCTCTTCAGTAGTTGGAATGAAACCTTACTGCAAATGCACACTAACATTTGCAGCTGCACATATTTGGGGATGCATGTTCGAGCATAAGTGGACTCCAAACTTATTTTTCCATAATGAAGTTTCTACTGATTTTATTTACATATAGCTGAAACATTACTCGTATTGTTTCTACTCCTAGACACCAACTATTATAAAACAGAGTGGGAAACAACTCTCCTATCAGATCAAAACATCTAATTCCTGTGTTTTAAAGCCAAAAAAAATGAAAAAAAAATGTATTGTAGCCTTCTCTTTTTTGTAAGCAGAAAAATGAAAAGAAGCATATAAAGAAGTATGTGTTGTACGTCAGTCAATAAGTTGGTAAGTACAGTATAATCTCTCCACAGCATGTAACTGAAGAGAATTGATCCAGAGCATAGAAATTGCCCATGACCTATTATTGTCAATTAACTTTATGAGTCCAGTTGCACCTATGCACTGAAACGTACTCCCATAATGAATTGAAAAATGCTTTTATGTCATCTGAATATGCGGAAAAGTAACCTTAACATGTGTTGAAAGTAGAAAAGGGACCAGGGGATCATGCCAAGTTGGAGCATCACTTCATTCTAATTAGTTGTCGGCCTAGCATTGTGATTCTATTCCAAAAATAATTCTTAAACAAAAACAATTTGGATGTAGATTTTAATCTAATAATGATGTTAGGTCTCTGTTTAACAATGGTGTAGATCTTAGTCTAATAGTTTTCAACCAAACTGAGGGTTTGAGATGATAATATCTCTTCATTCCTTAGCAATGCTTAATAGTATTATTGACGACGTGCGACGTGGCAGATTAGGATACCATTTCACCTCATGAAGCTTTCAGGAAACATCGTTCTTTAGTGATGCCTAAAAGTGCCGCTCACTGCGAAAAAGAAAAAATTAAAAAAGCGTCGTAAAGTTTGCTTTCCATGCTTTTATATTTCTTTGACGTTTTTTTTTTTTTTGGTGAAAACGGCTACTCATATCATATAACTCGAACGTGAGTACATCCTGCCAAATCACGGAAAAGTAAAAATTACAAAGGATAGGGAACATCTGAAGCAGACGTTCAAATAACATCCCCAGAATGTCGGGCGACATAGGAGGCGACCCAGTCTGCTGCACTGTTCGCCTCCCTAAACGCGTGTGCTGCCCGAAAGCCGCCGAACATCTGAGCCATCATGCGAATCTCCCGGATAAGGGGATGACCATCACCAAACCTATCCGCCCCTCGGACCCAATCAATCACCATGGAGGAATCTCCCTCGAGGTACACCCGCTCGGCACCAAGTACCAACCTCGCATAGGATATACCCTCCCAGGCTGCCCTCAGCTCAGCTCCCACTACCGTAAGTCCCGGCGTACGGCGACCTCCTGCAGCTATCATCCTACCAAAATGGTCCCTGATCACAAAACCAACCCCTTCAGTCACACCATCCACTGACCTACTGCTGTCGAAGTTAACTTTGATATAGCCAAGGGGTGGGGGTACCCAAGAAATAAGGGCAAATCGGGGCGCTAAAACAGCGTGACGAGTACCCCAGGTGTCCCTAGCCGTCCCAGAAGAAAACACATCGGCAGCCATCAAAACCTCCCTCACATGTGTCACTGCTCTATCCACCACCATCCTCGGTGACATCCTCCTCCCCTCAAACAGACCGGCATTCCTGTCCAACCAAATGTAGTAAGACAAGTAAGCCATCAGAATCCCTGCCTCCAAAGACCGAGGGCCCCGCGTGGAATCTCTCAGCAGGCGGATCAGGTCATCCATTGAAGCCACCGTGTCAGGGAGTGGGACCGGTGACCTCCTCCATATCTCTCGGGCTCTAGGGCAGGTAGCTTATAAGCATCGACAGGTAGCTTAAAAAGCATCGGCTTTTTCAATTTCATGTAGTGCTTGAAAAATATTATTTAAAAAAGAATAAATAGATACAGTAAGAACGCATTTATCAATAAGCACGGTCAGGATAGATACTGCCCTCTAAAGCATTTCTGTTTTAGAGTCTGATGAAAGATTCTGCCATTTTGTTATAATTTAGGAGTCTCCTGCTGCATGTAGACTCCCAACATCATATCACCCAGAATAATTTTAAAATTCTGAGGCTGCTTCATGCCATTCAAACCTAGCATACTAATTGGCACGCAAGATGATGTATTGTATATAGTGCAGTTTATTTGGACTTTGCAGAATCAATATGACTAGGGATTAATAATTTTACCTAATAGAAAGTCTACATACTACACAGCATCAATTAGCCTTGGCAAATTTTGCAACATGATGCACTTGAGCAGTGAAGGACCCAGGCAGGACCCAAGTGGGGCCCGACTGGGTGTGGCCCGAGGTGGGCAGGTGGGCAAGTGGGCAACCAAGTTCCCGGCGCCGCTTCTTATCGAACGCGACCCCTCCACCCTCCTTTTTAGGTATTCTCTCACTAGGGTGCCTGAAAACTATTCCGGGTTGACCGTATGCGCCGGCAGATTCGGGCCCTTAAAGGATAGGCTCCGAGAGCGAGCAACGGCCTCAATTTTTTCTTGGAGCCCTCTTTTTGCCGGCAAATTTTGGAAGAATCGATCCCATCTTGGTTCAAGATGTCGCAAGTAAAACTGTATGACGGCATCTCGGATCATCTGGATCACCTTGAGAGCTTCAAAGCTCTCATGATGCTGCACAAAGCCACCGACGCCTTGCCCTACAAGGCATTCTCTTCAACCCTTAGCAAGGCGGCTCGGTTCTGGTTATGCTTCTCTGGGCTTTGGTCCGAGTCCATTCACTTCTTCGAGTAGCTCACCGGCCTCTTTACGGCACATTTCGTCTCCAGCCAAAAACGACGTCGCCGCTCGGACGCACTGCTTGACATTAAGTAGAGAGAGAGAGAATCCCTTAAAGAATACGTCAGTCGCTTTAGTGGCAACACTGGAGATCTGCGATCTGGATCAGTCAATCGCAATGTCGACAATGAAGAGCAGCCTGTGGCAATCGAGCTTCCTCTTTTTTCTAGAAAAGCGCTTCCCCCATCGATCTCGCTGAAATGTTGGAACGCACCGACAAGTACACCAATGCAGAGAAAGTAATGACCTCCCATTGTGGACTAATCTTTACACTATGGTGGTACCACCAGCCATTGCTTGGCCATCATTGTACGCCATGTTGGCCCAAGTAATGATAAAATTGGCTTCTCTATATAACGGAGGCAATCCAGAGAACCTGAGGTACGTATACAATATTGCTCACAGAGACTACAGTGCTGAAATCCTCTCCTTTCTATATTGTTGTCCTATTATTTTGACTTAGGCATCGGAGGATCTCCGCCGGATACTCTTCGACAAGTAGACTTCTTGCAAGCCACCCAGTGGAGAAGACCAGCACTCGACGCCTCAACCAACCTGCTCAACTCATCTCCAGCCTACCTCAGGGTCGTTTGAGCTGCACTGCTGCCTCTATCTGGATTCAATGGCAGCAATCTCCATCTCCTACTAAAAGATAAAACATCAATATCTCGCTTCAATTAAAAAACAAACTCAAAAATATTGAACCTAAGACTCAACTTAATATAACTCGGACTTGCACTAGAAGACAAACTATTCCAACTTGAATTGAAATAGGATCCTATGATAAACTAGGACTAGAATCCTAGTATAAGCATGATGAGCAATGGACCCCAACATTATTTTCTATTTGAGCATGCAATAAGATAAATCCTAACCCATAATATTTTAATTTTGATAATGGCATGGATTTACGGAAGGATTAAAGAAACTTAGTGTTGGAGATCTTTCTTCTAAAATATTATAAATCTTTTTTATAGAATTCTATTATTTTATCTTTAAAATTTAATTAATGGCTTCTGCACACCCTGAATAAATAAAATTAATTTTTAATATTATCCAGTTTGAGGCAAGCTATGGAAGGTGCTTTCTTTAGAGTAAAATTCATCCTACTTAGGTACAAATAGTTGATAGTGGTCCACTCTCAAGATATAATGAACTACTTCATATTCTTCTTAAAGTATATTCTAATGAAGGAGAATCAAGATCGGACTCGAACTAGCCAAATCCAGATATGCTGAAAATCAGAAAATTTGATTGAAGCAATCACTCTCAATCCTTTTTTATGCGGACATAATCTTCTTCTCAAATGCTTAATAGGTGCATTTGAGTTCATTCACTCACTTATTGCTCTCAATTCTTTTCTATGTGGTGTTATTCAGATAGAAGGAGATATTGTTTTGATGGATAGAAAATGCGATCCCTTTGCTATTTATAAATGTGAAAAGATGAGTATGATTGGATGCTTAGACACCCTTTCTTTGAATACATCCCCTCATATAATCCATTTATTCATCAAGAGTTGTGCCCATTGGAATTACCATCAGATCAAATGCATCTTTTCGTGAAAATTCATCTCTTCATTTATGAGAGTCTTCCAAGAGTCCATTTGCGAAGCATCAGTTCAAGATGTTTTGCAAACAAAATGAGCATCTTTACGCTTCATTTTGAAATACCGCATGAAAAATAATTAAAAATATATCCACAGAAGTTTCTTAGAATTTTAAGAGAGGAAAGATAAATAAAGACAAAAATCTAAATCTTATCTATTTAGAGAAGTAAGTTATTTGGGAGCCTAAGATAAGATTTAATATTTAAGTATACTTATATTTAGTTAAATATCCATCTTGCAATTATTCCAAATATAACAAAAATTTGAATTAAATATTTATTAATAAACCAACTCTTAGAACTAGGACCTCATGGTCATGCCTAAGATATTTAATTGGATTAGATACACTATTTTGAGCAATGAAGTTTTAAGCCATGTGTAGATTGATTTGCATATCTTGTTTAAGCTATGTGTAGCATATTAAGAGCAAAAGTCTCTCTTACGTGCTTCCTTCTAGCTACGTTGTCCTCTACCCTGTTATCTTATTTCAAAAATATACCTCAAACTATCTTTATTATCATTTTATAACGTCATGTCCTGCAATATATGTGGTCATATCTAGAGCCGGAACCTCACCATCCAAAACCAGTGCCGCAAACATTTTTTCCTCTTAGAAGAAAAGGCCTCGTTTCCAATGGCGACCAACGTAAACAGAAAGCAGAAAGAACACACCTCCTTTAAAGTGTGGTCCTTCAACACGCTTAACACACGATGGAGCCGAGTCTGAATCCACATGGAGACACAGGAAAGGGAGATATCCAACCAAGTTGGCCACAATCTACGCCCTTGAAACGCAAACAGCGAGCATTTGCCAATTGCCCTGAGCAGCGGCAAGACTTTTCCAACGCTCAGGGCCCAGATTATGGCTACGGAGAAAAGGCTGCTGAAGACTTCAAAGCGTTGGGTTGGGCTGATCTTTTCAACATGCAAGGAAAAGACTGAACAACAGTTTTGAGGTCTGGAAAACTAGTCTTTGGTCTGAGATTCCCATTCCCTTCGCCCCACAGTCCGCATCCACCTTCCCTTCTCCGACGGAAACTCCTGTCGTCCCTTCGGCCAACCGCGGTAATATCGTCGGGCAGAAGGCCGACATGGGGATGGAAGACTGCGAATAGTCTTAGGCGTGGTCGTAGGCTTTGGCCAAATCTTTGAAAACTGGAGCAAAAGAGAATCACGGAGGACGAGGATGATTGGCTGCTGGTCTTGGCCTCATTTATCACTTAGACAACGGCGACTTCTGCATGAAATTCCACTGGAACAGTATGCTCGGCTTAGGATCCAGGACAAACTTTTAAAAAAAATAACAGAAAAAAAAAACGCTGAAAGAGAAAAATAGGCTTGTTAAACGAGAGTAAAATAGAGAAGTAGAGAAGTTTTCAGAGCCGTGCACCAAGTAGTGGGACCATGTTGATTAAATCAAGGATCGGAAGCTTCAAAATCATGGTCATTTATGAAGAAAAGCTCAGAGTCTTGTGCAGGGGCGGCCCAATATATTTGGAGGTCTAAGACAGATTCAGTGAATGAGGCCTTTTTTTTAATAATAAAAAATTTAATATGTATAAAATATTTAAAAAAAGATATGAAAATAGATAGCCATCAAGTATATTATTTTAACAAAAATGCATGTATGCAACAAAGACATATAAAAAAAAATTTTAGTTTAATATAATTTTTGAATGAAAACACGGAAAAGTAATTATGCTTAAGGAAGGGCCCATAAAATTGATTAAATAACTGAGATAATGCTTGATGGTGCTGTTTACCATGTCAAGCAAGAGCAAAGTAGGAATAGGTTATCCCATGGCACTTCATGGTCAAGGTAAAGGAAAGAATTTGTCCAGGAAGGAACCTCTCTATAGGAGAAAGTAGAGGCATTATGGGAAATTCACTCCATCTAATTAATAAAAGTCCCATCCCACCATCCCCCCTTCAGGTGAGTACCCAAGCAGCCACTGCAACATCACGATTCACGGCACAGCAGCCATTCAACCCCCCCCCCCGTCCCTCCTTTTCTTTCTCTACCCTCCAAGAAGTCGATCTCCAATCCCCCTATCTTTCTTGCTGATGGCCCAGCTGGATCAAGAGTAATGTGAGGGAAGGAAAACCAAGACCAAAACCAAAAAAGAGAAGGGATGAAAGATAAGAGTGGCTTCACACGTGTATGAAGCCAACCAAATCCCTCCTCTCTTTTTCTCTCCACCCAAAACAAAACTACTGTCCCCAACTTCCCAAATTGCCCCTCTGCAGGCCAGAAAACTCTCCACCTCCCTTCCATCAAGGGGGAAGACTCGTAGCCAGCTCCTGTTTCCATTTTATATGGGGCCTTTGCTTCCTTTGGGTCAGCCTCCCGGAGGCCTTCCGTTGGCCCGGGACCTTAGGCGACCGCCTCGGTCGCCTAGGGCTCGGGCCGGCCCTGGTCTTGCGGAATCAACCCCTCGTTAAGAACCAAACACTTTAAATTCTTGAACGGTTTAAGCTTGTGGTGTGTGTCTTGTGTCATTTCATGGAGTCACAGCTAGCCAATCGCCAGCGGGGAAAGCTTGTGGACATAAGATATCAGCTGAAGAATTCAAAAAGAAAGGGTTGAAGGACAACATTCGGAGAACAAAAGGTTGCATTCAGGGGTTCGGGTTGCATCTTTCGCAAAAAAGAGGCCAATAATTCCTTCTTCCATCCATCTGTACAGATCTCGAAGTAGTTATTATGAAATCCAGCGGCTGACGCATCATTTTTTGTATGCAAAGATACAACATGCATGAAACCTACATTCAGAGACCAGGAATTGAAAAGGACCAGCTAGCGTGTGCGTAACAGGCGAGGGCTAAATTTCGTGGAAGAGCAACGAAGGAGGGAGACAAATGCACCAAGACAAAACATTGGGCAATATACGTACGGCTCCATCGGAGAAATATCCCACGTAGATTTGTCCAAAGGCTTGGTCGGCCCAAAACCTTACTGCAAAGATATTTGTAGCATTTTGTTTGCTTTAACCTATGGGGTGCTCAATGTAAGGCCGTTTCTTTCGTTACCAAAAGAAAAAGACACTGCAGCATCACTTACAAGATATATAAATCGTCAGCATGCATGTCTTAATCCTCATCTCGTTTTACACATTCCCATTTTCTATATGCCCACTTCATGGAAGACTCTAAATTAAGGACTCCTTTGGTTCGTAGAAAAAAAAATCGCTAAAATATTTTTTCCAAAAAAATAGTTTTAACATGTTTTGTTGATCATAAAATAGTGTCACATCTTAGAGTGGCTTATGTTTGATTGAGCATCTATTTTTTTGGAAAAGTTGTATGAAATATCTATTATATCATTAATAAAGAGAAAGATCTTATCCATAAATTTTGATGGCTTAAGAGTAGTTTTGGAAAAAAAAAATGACGTCAATTTTCAACCGATGAAAAAGTATCTTTTTCTCATCTTTTATAAAAATTTTTTCTTCCATAAAACATGAAAACCTTATTTTCATAAAAATATTAATTTTTTATCGCTCTTCTTTGAAAACTTCAACTAAATAAAAAATATTTTTTTAATTTTTTCGTTGATCTTATCCTTCTTCTCTCGCTAGGAACCAAACAAGTTTTAGGTGTCTGAAACCTACCCCCATAACGTCTCCGCAGTTGGTCGCGCTCGCGGGGGAGTGAGAGTGATTTGGCTCCCAGATGTCAAAATGGGCCGCCTCCCAAATTCGCCCATTCACAAACAAACGTCACCTCAGCAACTCAGCTGCCGACCCACCAATAGATAAAAGCCCATTTGGTTGGCAAAACGATTCAACATGGTTCCCATCGCTATTGGCCACAGCCAACCATCCAACTTTTCCGAGCACCTGATCCACCTCCTCACCCAAGCTAGGACCAATGGCTGCAATGCAACTGCCATGGCTCATGGCTGTCCCAACCTTGCAACATGGTGGCCGAGGGAGGGGAAACGCGATGGACCCGGAATCCCATACCGTGCATATTTTTGCACCGCAGAGTGATGTACAGTGCTCGATGGCCTTTATCAAGAGATGCATGGTTATCAACAGCGATGCACCATGTATGGCATGTAAAGCTGTTCCATTTGATAGCCATCTATCTCCATGATAGGGTGATGTAGTGGCTACGGAGAGTTATACAATACTCAGCGATGTATACCATGCACCAAAGAAGATCCGTGCTTAATCCGATGATGGAGATAGGAGACAAGGATGAAGGTGTCCTCTAATGAATTGTTCATATCTTGTTGGGAATTTCTAATGTACCCAAACCAAGTAACACAGGCCGCATAGTTCCTAGATAGATCCCTACATGGATCCGGTCAGTGCACAAGCCGAACTAGAGATAAATTAGACGTAAAGCGAACACAGCAGGCCCTCTTCAAAACTGAGATGAACCCAACAAGATCAAAGATGGATGTTCCAAGTCCTTTTTTCTATTGATATCAATCCTTATGAAATAGACACTCTATTGGTGAACTTTACTAAAATCAAATGCATAAGATATTAAGATACCTACATCCGCCGCCTAAAAATAAGCTAAATATTGAACTTGTATTTTAATAATGAAAATTAGGAGGTAAAAAATTCTGAAAACTGATTCAGAACGTGTTCTACTGGACTGATTGGCTTGGTCATGTTACTACTGGACTGGCTTGTTTCAGGCAAAAAAAGCTTTCCTTTAAGTTTGGATTACAATGGGCCAGAAGTTTGTGAACAAAAAAAAAATGTTTCGTATTGGAAGTTAGCAAAAAATGGGGAAAACTCGGAGTAATTCAAGTAGAATAGCAGAATATATCTTGCTATAACACAATCCGCTTCCCCAATAGCTAATCTTGCCCATAACTGGACTAGTCTAAGCTCAACCATGATAACTTCAGTTGAGCTTGGGGCATAGAGATTGGACTTACCCGTGAAAAGTGGTTCCCCCTACTTACAATACTATGGGCGGGAAAAGATTGGAAAAAAGTGTGGCTAACAAAAAAATAATAAGATGCCTATTGTTTGGTTGAAGTTTTCAAAGGATTAAGAGGAAAAAGTTGTATTCCTATGAAAATATGATTTCCATGTTTTATGAAAAAGTGTTTTTCATGAGAAACATGGAAAAATTACTTTTCCGTGAGCCGGAAATCACTCCATTTTTATTTTTTTTTTAAAAAATCCTTCAGTATTAAAGAGGTATTAAGGACCTAATTTTTATTAAGGGTATAATAGAAATTACACATAACTTTCTCAGAAAAGTGGATGGTCAACCAAACAAAATCACTCTGAAAATCTATCATTTTTTCATTGTCAACCAAACATGCCAAAAGTACTTTTTCAGACATCCTCTTTTCAAAAATCTGTTTTGCAGGAATCATATTCCTAAAAGAAAAAAATACTTTCTGTGAACCAAACGAGCCCTATGTGTGTATTTCTAGATTAGTTTAGGTCGGGCCAGGGTAAACAACACAAAGGCGGAACCCGGTTCGACTTGATGGGCCAAAAATTCCAGCCCGAGCTGTAAGAATCAAGCCAGGCTGGACCGTACTCCTAAAAAACACCATGGACAAGGAGAGACGGAAAATTCTATTTTTTAAACATGCACAAACGAGCGGGAGCAATCCATCTACTTTTTCTATAAATAAGAGGGTGGCTACAATTGATAGAAGAGGAGGTGGTCGGGCAAATCCCTCCCCATCAAGAGTACAAAATATGACACAAACTAATACCAAATGTGCAATTTGTTGAGTATTATAACTCTTCACCATCTATTCATATTCACATATGATTCATAGTTAATTTCTTGAATCAAAGAGCTCAATGCCTATATGAGTAGAAGTTGGTACAAAATTTCTCTCGATGAGCTGCTCATTGGGGGAGAAACGATCTTGTATGAAATTTCTTGATCTCGCACAGTAGGAAATACCTCCCATCTACCCAAAACAAATTTTTCGGTTTAATTTGAGCTTTAACTCAATAGCACCAATTAATCTGCCTGCCACATATTCGCAGCTTAAGACACTACTTTCTTGCAATAGAAAAAAAAAAAAAAAACAATACCAAGGTATGATGAAACGAATATCTTTGGATAACGAATCCCCTCAAAACTCTTATTATTGAATGACAACAACCATTTTTTTTTGAAGATTCAACATTAGCTGGACAAATTTGGAAATGACAAATATGTGCATCCATTTTTGGCCATCATAATAGTCCAAAACAGCTAGCAATAACAATATATATATATATATATATATATATATATATATATATATATATATATATATATATATATATATATATATATATATATATATATATATATATATATATATATATATATATATCATTATTTACTCGAAATCACTATTATCTAATGCATATTATTTTTTATCATAAAAATATTGTTTTTGTAAACTAAATATTAGAATTATAAAATAACCATGGTTAAAACAAAATAAATATTTTAATATAAAATTTTGTATATATCATTTTAGCAACGAGGCACCTTTGTAGTTTACTATTTTATATGAAGCATTTTTACAGGTATCTAACTAAGTTGACTAATTATCCCATCAAGTATATATACTCAACCCTGCGGAGAATAGGTGGTAGTGTAAATTTAGTGAAAAGAATAAATTCATAACTCAATATCGATACAGAAAAATATATCAAAGTAGAACTTTTTAAAATATAATTCAGTTTATTAATAGTTTTTCTAAAAAAATAATCAAGCAAATATTATTATTGTTATTCTATTATAAATAGGTATTATTTTATTCATTAAAAAAATAATATCTTAAATCATAAATCCTAAAGCCTTAACAATAGATAGCGGTTTTGTTCGAGTCCTGTTATTTATCTTGATTTGTTGTCATCATTCGATTTCAATTGCAAACTTGTGTTTTTTTATTTCTTAGTTGTGATATAAATATGCAATAATATTTCCGACTTTTTTTTCTTTCTTTCTTGACCAATTCTTCCCATCTCGGGTGCCGGTGGGCAGCTCTCTAATGTCAGGCTCATGCATGCGGTGACATCACGTGGCCCACAAATGACGTCGCCCAACAAGGACAGCCGTGCGAGATTAGCTTGCTTGCTTGCTTGCTGCTGCTGCTTTTTTTTTTCTTTTTCTTTTTTTCTTTTTTTTTTGGTTTAGGCGGCGTCTCAAAATACGTAAACCTCCTTCTTCTCGTCCTCCTTTTTTTTCTTCTTCACCTCTCAGTACGTAAGTACAAATACATCCAAAAAAATTTAAAAATAAAATATCATAAAGAGCCGTGGGCAGCTCTATCTCCGCATCTATGGGCTCGTTTGGTTCCTGAGAAGCTTTTTCCTTCCTAGGAATATGATTCCTGAAAAACAAATTTCTAGAAAAAGAATGCATAGGAAAGTACTTTTGGCATATTTGGTTGGCCATGGAAAAGTGACAAATTTCCAAAATGCTTATATTTGGTTGGCCATTCACTTTTCTGAAAAAGTTATGTATAATTCCTATTATGTCCTTAATAAAAATTAAGTCTTCAATGCTTCTTTAATGCTGAAGGGTCTTTTTAGGAAAAAATAAAAATAAAGTGATTTTCGCCTCATGGGATAGTAACTTTTCCATGTTTCTCATGAAAAAAACTTTCCGTGGGAATTATATTCCTATGGGAATACAACTTTTCCATTTCTCATCTTTGAAAACTCCAACCAAAAAGAGGCATCTCATTACTTTCCCGTTGACCATACTTTCACCCATTCTTTTCCTACGAACCAAATGAACCTTATAAGGTACCTTCTAAGTGACTAGCCACGTAAGAAGCCACTAGCAGTTTTTATGATAGAGAAGTAGTCAGCAACTCCTCCTCTTTTACACCGCCACCGGCCCTCTTCAAGAGGCAAATGTTCCCGAGTAATGTCTTTTGCCATGCCATCCTGCATTTGAGGACTGGTGCAACTCGGATGAGTCCACACTATTTCACACCATCTGGATGCAGTGACCCGTTCGGAAATAAAGGGTTCATTAACGTTAAAACAGTCATAATGATTAATGGAAGAAGTACTGAACTAGAGTTTGGCAACATCAAGATTACTACAGATATCTAATTCGTAGGGTAAGCAGAAATATCTAAATTTAAAGTCTTAACTATAACTGAGGGAGTTCCATGTCTCACAGCACAATGATAATTGTGATGCATCAACTCTTGTTCAATTTCTTGAGTGTTAGGTGGATTTGATCTAGATACATGGAGAGTGTATGGTGATTAACAAATATGTCGTCTATCTTTGGTTTAACCAAAGAATATATATAAAATACCATGAAAGAGATTGTTGTGAGTTGGATTGATTGCAGACTTTTTTTTCATTGGGATACAAAAGTGGGGTCCCATAGACTTGCTATGTTTTTTTATATAATGGAGTATCTAATTCGATATGGTAGAGCAAGTATTGAGTCGAAATCAGCATAGACTTGCTAAAAGATCAGCAGATTAATTTGCTTCTCTTAGAACATGGGAAGCGTTGAAAAGCTACAGAGCAGCTGAGTAGCGAAAGACATGATAACCCCCACCTTGTGGGATATCCAACCATAATCATACTTGATCTCCTGGTAGGGTCGTGCCTTTTACCGGAAAGAAGGATAAGCATTCTTTCACGTAAATCCACTGTTGAAACGATTATTATTTGACTGGATCGCCTTTTTTGCAACACATTACACCGAAACTTTTTTATGGGATGGCACCACTAGCATTTCGCAAGGTCTAGCCTATATTTTGTGTTTTGATGTTTTGGAAGGCGTACTCGCAATATATAGTGAGATACGGATTTACCAAAAAAAAAATATATATCCACTGCTTACTTTGAGATATGTGCAGGTGATGAAAGACCGCATCGGGAGTGCTTTGAGAGATGTGCAGCAGGTGATCCAACGGTAGATTTTCGTAACAGTTACAACCCGTTCCCGATTCCACGGCCTAAGTCACGGGACTTGACAGCGTATCCTTCATTTGTGGAAACCGGTAGTTGCACCGGCATTCACGTGGGTTGGTACAAGGTGGAGCTGTGGAAGCTGAAGTTTAAAAAGTCGTACGACGGAATAACAGAGTTTTTTTTTACACATCAAGTCCGAAACTGCACTTGAAGCCAGAAGAGCCGTAGGCCGTGGCTAAAAGTTACATGTGGCAATCCGAGCCAAGTTGAGATTATGGACACCAAACTAAACAACTTGCTGATGAAAAATTGAATCTATCCGCATGACATCTGCAGTTAATTGATGTATCTCGATGCTTCATGACCAGGATAGGCTACCAACCAGAAAATTTCCTTAAAAAAGTGTCATAGCATCCATCATGTGAGTAATCTGTCCTTCCTATTGTTGCTTTTGATCTAAGCATCACATGCACGATGAAGCCACCTCGAAGGAACGGCATATTCTATGTCAAGCATAAAAAAATAGCAGCTTCATGTGTAGACAAAGGTGGTACGATCTTGCTTATACTCTATGATGAATCCTTAAGCAAGTGTAGGATATATGATGTATAACACCTCATTAGCAGAAAAATCATTCTTCAGGGGAAAGAAATGGCCACCGAATGGTTACAAGCTAGTACTGGCCGAAGAGCGTGGCTCGGTGCCACAGATTAGGTTGCTTACTTTATGGCTTACCATTTTAGAAATTTTTTTTGAGCCATCTATAGTCCATATTTGATTTTTTTATTATTCTATTGGCTCATTCACATCCGTATCAAAAAAAAAAAAAAAAAAAAGAAGAAGAAGAAGAAGAAGAAGAAGAAGGAGGAGGAGGAGGAGGTTACAGGCCGTTACTTTGTCTTTATCAGTAAAGCCAGCCAAAGTTAATGGAGGCCACGTCTCTGTGAGCTAAAATAGTATTTAATATGTGACCGAACCCAAGGAGGGGTGGACAGCAACCCCGGCTCTTCCCCCACCTACCCCCTCCATAACGCCACCACCACCGTAGTCTTGATCTCCGATTCCAAACAAATTGGATATAGTATCTGTGGTTTTTAAATCTTTAAAATATCTGTTATCTCACTGCATGATTGAGATTAAGATGGACATACGGTTTATCTTGATGGATATGATAAATGAGAAAACTTGTAGTGAATCAATATTTTCCAGGTCTAAATTGAAATATAGATTTACATAATAAATTTAAAATTTAAAATTGTATTTAAACATTCCATTCGAGATTTATTAATTAAAAATTTATTTAAGGAAGTGAAAAAATGATTGAAAGATATTGATCATTATAAATGTATTATAGTATCTGATAGCATCGGATTTCATTGATTTGCATTGAAAGATGTTCTACATTGAAACAAACAGAGATCTTGGTTAAAATAAAAATGTTTGATGGTACTAGTTGGAGCTAGGGCAAGTCAAAATCTTTGCATGTCTTTCAACAATGCAATGCATCGAATCAAAGATCCATAGATCCTGATCATGGCTTTAGTTTTGACAGCCAAGGTGGTTTTAAGTTTCAATGAGATAAGGGGCATCCCTACAGTACTGCCCTATATCTCATTCCTATTAAAAAATGTGACATGATAAGGGTAGATTTTCAAAAAAACCTATTTTACATCCTATAGATGCTATAATTAAAATTCTTCTTGTTTCTAGTACAAAATTTTCTAGGTTAATGGGAAATACCCTGCTTGCATCCATGTGGGAAAGAAAAAGGAAGAAGAAAGAGAGGAAAAAAAAAGAAAAAAAAAGAGAAATAAAGAAAAGAAGAAGAAGAAAGAAAGAATGGAAGGAATGGAGAAGAGAACAAAGAAAAGAAGGAAGAGGCTAAAAAAAGAATAAGAGAAAAGAAAGAAAGAATGAAAGGGAGGAGGAAAAGAAACAAACAAAGGAAGGAAAGAAGGATGATAAGAAAGAAGAATAAAATAAATAAAGAAAAAAATAAAGAATTGAAGAAAACAAGATTAATCAAACATCAAAATGGATCAGGATGGCAGGACTAACCTATTCCATAGAGAATTAGGACACCACTATCCGATAAGTTTTAAAATCTTGTTTACAACATCCATGACTTGCAACTAATTGACCATAAAATATTCCAAGGGATCCCTATTTCGTGGCTGTCAAAGTTTTACGGCAGACTCAAAAATTATATGGCAGCTCACGCCATGGTGATAGTGGGCTATGGTCATGTTTTATTTAATAGTATAGTACTGGATTACCTAAACATTGGTATAAGTTTCGACCTCAAGATCTCTAATTAATCATTGATTGCCAATTAATATCATTTCAAGCTCAAGACATGAATTCTGATGAATAATGATAATGAGCAATACTTTGGTAGCTCAGAAAAATGACTTGAAAAAACACTCAGTTGACTTTGCTTCATTATACGAACCAATTCAAAGGGAGCAACCAGAATACAACATGCCAACTATCTGATCTTTTTAGTTATATTTTCTAATTATTCAAGCATATTAGTAGAATAATGTATATATCTCTCATGCATTTCTGTAATTCTTCTATGACATGACTGCATATATACTTTTTCTCAATGGACGAGAGATGTGCTTGGAATGAGCTGCAACTTGTTTCAAGCCACATTTGTGCTAGGATACCAAAGCGAACTTATTTCAAGCCCATCAGATAGATCATTACCTAGTTGAGCATTAGTGACGAATCAATAAATATACTGGCAACACATATTATCGCATGATACTTTGGAATTATCATGCTGCTCAAGCAGTTGAATTTTAGAAATATGAATGAGTTGAGTGGTATCATGAGTAGAGCAATTGATTGAAGTTGCAGATCATGTGCACTTGCATCAAATACATCTCTTATATGTTTGCATTTGATACTGTTATGATTAGGATTTCAGTGCATTGTAGAAATAGAAGTACCCTATCAAAATAATAGCATTACACAGCCACTCAAGTGATCAATAGCACATACCTTGGGTGCCCTTATGCCTTGTACATGCTAATGAGATTCAAGAAGAATAGCCCAAAGCTAGCAGGCAGCTCACATTTAACAACTGTTTCTTATCAAAGAGCATACCATTTCACGAAGGAACGATAATATTAGCAAAACTCGATAGGGATGGACACAGAATCTCTATAAATATTAGCAGATTCTTTAGAAGATCCTTATCTCATAATATTGCACATCACTTATTTTTAGTTAGATGTGAAGCCCCATTGTATAGTCTTGGAAAGGTTACATAAAAGCTCTAACATGCTATTTTTGAGAGAGTTAGCAAAAGCTTAAAGGTTGCCGTACAGAATGGAATGAGGGATATATAATTTCACAAGGTACTAGCTAGGTGATGATATATCCAAATTCGTATCATATCTTCAAAGAGAGGAAAGGAGAGAGACCCACTTGCATAATAATTGATCAAGTCCAGATACTTGAGAATGCACCATCCAAGATTGGAGCTTAGAACATATATATCTGGTTTCTAGGCATAGAAATATGACCATGAGACAAGCCCCAATTTACAGCCAATGTATTTCTTATCAATCCTTTTATGACATGATTTATATCCTTCTATTTACCATTGCATTATTGTAGCTAATTATAGATAACTTCAGAATAAGATGGTGTATCTGATTCTTTCTTAAATGTAAGAAATTGTCACAAAGTGGATTACGAACACTTCTAAAGAAGCATCGTGTTTAAGCATCAGTTGAATTTGCAACATCTAGATTAAATGTTGTGGACAGAACATTTTGGGCAAAATATATTGATGCAAGTCAATGACCACCCAAGACATTTTTTCCTTCATTAAATGGTCATTGACCTTACATGCAGTTGCTATCATGTAGATCAGCGTCGATCCTCCCATCATACACAACCAATTCGTAACCATACTTTATACTTCATTACCTTTTCAAAACAACCAAGAGTTTGCAGCAACACGAAGATACCAGAGAAAAGAAAGAAATCAAATTTGTTGATAAATAAACTATAAGAATCAGCTCAAGTAATATAACTAAGAATAAGCATCAGATTATTTTATTATACAACAGTAATATACCTAAGCTAGTTGAGAGGAATATATCAAGACATACTATCCCATAAGATAAAATATTTTGACTAATTTGATTGTTCACTTCGATGGCAATTCCATAAAATCGTGTGATCTTAACCAATTTAATCATAACTTCCACCACCTCTTTATGCACCCTACTTATATTCAATTGCATCTCTCCAAAGCAATGCAATAAAAACTTAGAATAACCATCCAAAGAAAATAGTACGACTTCCAAGAAGTGCTCATGAAGGAGAACGCAAACATATCATATCCGACAATTAACAAAGCAACCATACTCTAATTGAGTATCTAACAATGCACAACTTTATAAATCCCATGCCATCTTCTTGCTAGTATGCAATACCAAAGGTGGCTTCATCCCAGAAGTTTGGGCAATTTGCATGATTTATATACTGCCCACCCCATTATTTATTACTGTAGACATCCCATGTAATAGTCAACTTAAGATGATTGCTTTGTATTAGCTATGAATCCTCCTCCCACACCAATGACTCTAATGGCTAGTTTTCCAAACCAGCAAATGTCAACGCAGGCTTTCCAAGATGAGCAGCCACACCTTCTACAATCTTTGTTAGAATATTAGCAATGAATTCTCCTCCCACATCAATGGCTATAACGGCTAGTTTTCCAAACTAACAAATGCCAATACAGACTTTTCAAGATGAGCAGCTACGTCTCTTACAAGCTTTCCAACAGCTAAAAGTGCAATCTCCTAAAATCTTTTAATGGCTAGTCTTCTAATTTTTCCTTCCTAAAATTTCTCAATTATCAATCTTGTAATTATCTTTTTTTTCTTACTTATCCCAGAGCAGGCCTTGTAAATTGCTACAGTGCTTATAAATAAAAGCCCGCTCCAGAGAGTTCAACTTTAATACAATATTTGTTTTCTTTGTTTAGTTACGTACTTAACCAATCAAACGTACGCAAGCTTGACCCAACCAAACGGCCCAATGGAAATGCCAACCACTCCTCTGGTGTCCCGCATCCCACGTTCCCACCTTACCCCCGTCCTCACCTACTCACTCCGTCATCTCTGACGATTGGGTAACGTCCCTCCGTCAACCACCCCCCCACTTATAAATAATAAATCCTCACACCGCCTTCCCCCATCTGCATCCACTTCCTCATCTCTCTCTTTCTCTCTCTCTCTCTCTCTTTCTCGCTCTCCGGTCTGTTCTGGAGAGGTAGCCATGGATTTGGTCCTCGTGGAGAAGGCCCTCCTGGGACTCTTCGCCGCCGTCACCATCGCCATCGCCGTCTCCAAGCTCCGGGGGAAGCGCTTCAAGCTGCCCCCCGGCCCCCTCCCCGTCCCCATCTTCGGCAACTGGCTCCAAGTCGGCGACGACCTCAACCATAGGAACCTGACGGCCCTCGCCAAGCGCTTCGGCGACATCTTCCTCCTCCGCATGGGCCAGCGCAACCTCGTCGTCGTCTCGTCCCCCGAGCTGGCCCGCGAGGTCCTCCACACCCAGGGCGTCGAGTTCGGCTCCCGCACCCGCAACGTCGTCTTCGACATCTTCACCGGCAAGGGCCAGGACATGGTCTTCACCGTCTACGGCGAGCACTGGCGCAAGATGCGCCGCATCATGACCGTCCCTTTCTTCACCAACAAGGTGGTGCAGCAGAACCGGCACGGCTGGGAGGAGGAGGCCCGCCGGGTGGTCGAGGACGTCATGGCCAACCCCAAAGCCGCCACCGAGGGGATCGTGCTAAGGAGAAGGCTTCAACTTATGATGTACAACAACATGTTCCGGATTATGTTCGACCGGCGATTTGAGAGCGAGGATGACCCGCTCTTCAACAAGCTCAGGGCTCTGAATGGAGAGCGGAGCAGGTTGGCTCAGAGTTTTGAGTACAATTATGGGGACTTCATTCCCATCTTAAGGCCCTTCTTGAAGGGATACCTTAAGATCTGCCAGGAAGTCAAGGACCGCAGGCTCCAGCTCTTCAAGACCTACTTCATCGACGAGAGAAAGTTAGTGTTTATATCCTATTATCTTATATCATATTATAATTAAGTTTTAGGACTTTATTAATGTTTGGTATTTATTGGATTCATGCGGCTCGGCGTTGGTAGATGGCTGTCGCCACCTTTTGTTTTCTGGCTTTGTTATTTGTTATTGTTTTCCTACCGTCTAAAGTCGTATTTACGTCCTTCTAAGATATAAGGCTGGTATAGGCTAGTTTCTATTTATTATTGATGATAGCATTTAAATATGTGGGTAAAAAAATGGAACAGGAAGCTGGCGAGTACAAAGGGGGCGACCAACGTGGAGCTCAAGTGTGCCATAGATCACATCCTTGAAGCGGAGAGGAAGGGAGAGATTAACGAGGACAACGTCCTTTACATCGTGGAGAACATCAACGTGGCTGGTACTTTTCTAATTTCTTTTTCATGGATATTTATTTTTGTCTTTATCCTACATATAAGGTGCATGAAGGATTTTTTTATAAAAAAAAACGATCTTTTAATTAGAAAAGGAAAAAGACTTTTTTGGTATGCATTAAAAAGTGGATGTAATACGTTTCTTCCAATGTCTCTGTCTAAAGGATGGATAATAAAAGGGGACATGATGTATGGATAAGTCCTACCAGTGGGCCCGACCACTATTGAAATTGGAAAATATAAAATTACTTTTTAATAAATTATATAAGCCCAATCTGAGGACTTATAACTTGTAAGGTTAAAACTATAAAAATATTTCATGCAAACCCCACTTTTCTTTTTACTCAAATCATGCTGCAAATATGAAATACAGCTTGGTGCTGTAAAAACATAGCAGTAAGACAAATCGGTCCCAATCTCTATTAAACTATTTTCGTCATTTATTTTTTGGCTTTTGTATAAAATATTGATTAAGAAGGAAAAATTTGAAGCAATAGCAATTAATCCAATTGGGTGGCCTATGGTTTTCAACGTAGTAATCCTTACCGCCGATCATTCTGGAATCTTATCCATGAGCAAGCAAGGAAGGTATTATAGAAGTGAAAGAGACCTCAATCTTGAAGTTTCACCAAGAAAAGTTTTAAATAATCACTCAACTGTCATCCATTGATGTGGAGGTAGATTGATGCTACCAAGCCTATCCAATCATTCACTGCCACATAGGACTCTCCACATTATTTTTTTATTTAAACAATTCAATATCAAATGAGGAGTGCCTGTTATCCACCGTATATAAACTTTGAGATTTGGATTGGTCCACTGGACCTCGTCCATGCGATAATTGCTCCTCTTGCCGCTGTGCATGCATGCAGCCATCGAGACGACGCTGTGGTCCATTGAATGGGGCATCGCTGAGCTGGTGAACCACCCGGAGATCCAGCGCAAGCTCCGGCGGGAGCTCGACACCGTGCTCGGCCCCGGCGTCCAGATCACCGAGCCCGACACCCAAAAGCTCCCCTACCTCCAGGCCGTCATCAAGGAGACCCTCCGCCGCCGCATGGCCATCCCCCTCCTCGTCCCCCACATGAACCTCCACGACGCCAAGCTCGGTGGCTACGACATCCCCGCCGAGAGCAAGATCCTCGTCAACGCCTGGTGGCTCGCCAACAACCCCGACAACTGGAAGAACCCCGACGAGTTCCGCCCCGAGAGATTCTTAGCGGAGGAGGCCAAGGTGGAAGCCAATGGCAATGACTTCAGGTACTTGCCCTTCGGCGTCGGTCGCCGGAGCTGCCCGGGGATTATTCTTGCATTGCCAATTCTCGGCATCACCATCGGCCGATTGGTTCAGAACTTCGAGCTACTGCCGCCACCGGGGCAGAGCAAGATCGACACAGCTGAGAAGGGAGGGCAGTTCAGTCTTCACATATTGAAGCACTCCACCATTGTCTGCAAGCCTAGATTGGTTTAAGGTGTTGCTTTCTATTCCTGTGCTGTTCTTCTGTTTGTCTTCTCTTTCAATTCTGCAGTGGCTGGTGGGAAATATGAAAAAAATTGTGACTCTCGCTGAGATTGTATTTTTATCTATGGAGAAATTGCAAGAACAAGCTGTCATTTTGTACTACAGAATGTATGAGATATTCAAGGGTTTACCGTTTTGTTTAAAGGTCTCTTCTTTATTGACTTTTGCTGGTAGATTCAATGAAATGCTTTAAGCCATTATTGCTTTGCTGTTATTAATATAGAGTACCCTGCTAAGGCAACGCTGGAATGGGATTTAGTTAAAGAGCAGAAAAGTTACTTTTGCAAGCGTATTCCTGGTTCATTAAACTGAGTTGAGAAAACGGGAAAGAGACATGCACCTCTATGCGGCGTTCAGTTATTAATGATCTAAAGAAAAACTAGGTTGACCCATGATTGTCTCATATTTCTTGTTGCTTTTCATCAACGACGATGTCTATGTAGCATAATTAATGGAAAACTGGCGTGAGCACCCTACCCAATTTTGAACTCAAGTTTAAAAATTGAGGTCAGGTTCGGCTTGGATTGAGGGGCTTGGATTGAGGATTGGACTATGTTGGGTTCCAGGCAAAAGTCTTAGAATCTTGGTTGGGTTTAGACTAACATCCAAATAGACCCAACCTGCTTGATTCCCTTTCTTGGAACCTACTGTAGTGAGGCATAATAATGAATATCATTGAATTGCTTATATTGTTTTCAGACTCTCCTTAACAAGTGTTGCTCCTTTTCTACCTAAAAAAAACAACTATTGCTCCTCTCCTTGTAGATTTAAGGACCACAGTGGGAAACATGGGGTGTGTTTGGTTTGCAACTGAAAGATGAATCAGAAAATTAATTGAATCAAAAGGTATTTTTGAAAAATTAATTTTTTTAAATAAACCTGATGGAATAGGATTGGAATACTGGGAAGAGAGCCGAGATTGGATTTTGAGGATTAGGGTATTTCCATTTCCTCCGGAAATTGAAATGGGAATGAGACTTCCACCAACCAAATGATTAGAGTTGGAGTAACTTATTTCCATTCATATTGCAAAGCCTAGCTCTCCCAACCAAATATGTACATGGTTCCTCCTTAGGCTTAGCTTGATTAAAGATACAAGGTAACATATTCATGAGGATCACAACACTAAACATAGTCTCATGCCAATCCCATTTAAACTCATCCTTAAGATTCGGAAACATAAAATAATAATGTCAGCATCGGAGTCGAAATGTCTATATTCCGTGGACTCTGCTGAACCTTTATTTGTTGTCCTAATTTATTTATAGATTTTCTACACATATATCATTTTAAATATATAAAATTGTATAAAACTCTCACAAAATTGTCATTTACATGTATACCCTTATACATATTTATTTTAGATGTATACCTTTTATTTTCTTTCTTTTTTTGCATATGTTTCTATACTGTCTAGCATCGTTAAAAAACAAGTGATCTAAAATTAAAAAGACCAAAATATCCTTATGGGTAGGCATGCAAAAAAAAAAAAAAAAGATATCCACATAACCCACAATTTTGAAATGGTATTTATATAATTTCACAAATTTAGAAGGGTATATACTCAGAAAAACTTATTAAAAAATTATTAAAACTTGGATGATACTTGCCAAATCTTTTTTGACTCAGTTGAATCGACAATTTTTAAAAAAATGCCAAGTAACATTATCAATTTCTTTTTGTTCAATATCTTAATTCAGTAAAGTTGGAATTTTGGATGAACATTTTGCTGATTTTATTCTCCAATTTAATTTAATATAATTACTATTATTGTGCCTATGATATCTATACATTCTTCATGATTTTTGGCATATTAATGCATATTAAATTTAAATTAATTATAGATGTTTAGATTAGTAAAATAACTTCTAGTGATTTACAAATTGTGAGTTATTCATTTGTTGAGACAAGAATTTTGTAAAGATATTATGATTTCTTCCATAAGAATTGATGTCAATCTGCCATCATGCAACATAATAATATTAATCTTTTTATCGCCATCCTCAATTAAGAGTGATTGAATTATCTTCACTGTTGCCATTTGAGCATATGGCCCAAAGCTTGTGATGGAATTATATTTAATTTGTGACACATGCTTAAATGGTAGAAGTCAAATCTAGTCAAGATAATTCAGTTATTCTTAACTAAAAAGATGATAAAAAAGGAACAATATTATCATGTCGCATAATCTCACGTTAAAATCAATTTTTATGAAATAAATCATGATGCCTTTATAAAATTATTGTCTCACTAAACAAACAACAACTCAATATTTATAAATTACTAAAAATATTTTACCGATCTAAACAATTATAATTAATTTAAATTTAATATGCTTTAATCCTTTAAAATAACAAAGAATATATAAATGTTATAGATACATTGATGATTATTACATCAAAATCAGATAAAGATTAGCACTACTAAAATGGTCATCTAATTTTTCAACCTGATTGAGTTAAAATCTTGAAAAAAAATTGATAATGTAACTTGGTCTTTTTGACTTATTGATCCAATAGAGTGTTTGGAAAGTAGTCTTATATTAATCTTCTTTTCTCCTAGACAAGCTAAAAGTAATTATAAAAAAATTTGGCAAAGCTCAGCCAAGTTGTGATTATTTTTTAATAAGTTTTATTTAGTATATAACCTTCTACATATGCAAAATTGCATAAGGACTTTTGCAAAGTCGTTATTTGCTTGTATAACTTTGTATTTTTTTACATAAGAATATTTAAGTTATTTTAATTTTAAAATATTTTTTTGATAATGGGTTAGATGGTATGGTATATGGGAAAAAAAAAAAAAAAAAAAGGAAAGAAAAGGATGCAGAAGCAAAACAAATATTTGTTTTATAAGGATGCATGTCTAAATATCAACTTGACGAGTGTGTTTACATAATTTTGTAAATGTTAAAGGATATATATGCAAGAAACCTTTATTTATTCTCGGAAATACCCGCCCGGTAATTCGATACGTTCTGACTTCTGAGCAATCCTTCTTTCTCCACTGCCCCCTTCTGCACTCGCCCGTTCCAGATCGGAGAAGCCCCCCAATTCTCTCACGTCTCTCTCGTTATATCTTCTCCTCTCTCCGCTTCTCCGATAGGAAGCAATGTTCAGATTTCTCAAGGAAGTGGTGGCCGGATCCGGCGCCGGCATCAAGGATCTCCCGTACAACGTCGGCGAACCCTACCCCTCCGCCTGGGGCTCCTGGACTCACTACCGTGGCACGTCCAAGGTTCCCGCTTCCCCATCCCCTTTCTCCCTTACTTCTTGTTTTGTTCATCAAATCTTTGTTTTGATGCCAAGAAAGCTCGCAAATCTTGGTCGGTGCTATAAATAATGCTGGATTTGGTTGTCGTCATGTCAAGAAATCGTTCAGGGTTGAGGGTTGTTTGTTTTACTGATTAAAATTCTTTTTTTGAGAATTTTCGGCTATTCTTTTCTTTACTTCTTTCCTTCTTTCCTTCTTTCCTTCCTTCTCGATTTCTTGATTACTGGTTTTCTTTACCGGAAGGGTTTGAAATTTGGGATTATTACGGTATTTTAGAATTGCTGGATATCTTGATTCTGATCCAAGGGTATAAAAATTCTATGAGATCTGTGATTGCAAAAATGATTGTTCTTTGTTTCACTTGTCCTGTTGAAGACTACTCTGTCAAAGAAGTTGCATTCGATGTGTAGGATCTTTTCTCGAGCTATTTTATAAGTTTGGAGGGATGAATTTTACTTTGCACTTCTAGAAGTTTGTTGTTTTAGTGTGACTAGACGCTCTTTTTCAGTTTGGGGAGTTAGCTTTGGCACACAGTTTTAACGGTTGTTTGGAATGACCGTCTTCCAGTTATTTGTTGGGATGAGATCAGCTGAGGCGTGAATGAATATATTCGACTGTGTTTTTGATTGAGATCCTTAGCAATGATATCTTCGTTTGATAAGATGCCCATAGATCTTGAATCTAGACGGTCAGCCTTTATTATCTTTGTAATGCCGATCAAGAACCGACAACCATTATTCATGTGCCTCGTTTCCACATTTAATATGCTCTTTAGATTATCATATTTTGCATATTAGACTCTTTAACATGGTCTTCTTGCAAAAACTGCTTCCTAGGCCAATATTTGTTTAAACACACTTTGTATCATGGTCTGCCGTACCGGTGCATACCGGCCGGTACGGACCGGTATGTATCGGTCTGGCTTCGGACCAGTATCGGATCAGCGTGGAATTCGGTATCGGTAGCTTATCGTTGGAGAACCGATATGGATCCGGTACGGATCGGTACAGAATCGGTACAGACCGGTACGGAACCGGTATGGGATTAGCGTGGATCAGCATTGAATCCGAAATCGGTACGAACCGACACTGTACCGGTCCCGGCCGCCACCGGTACGCCGACCGGTACCGGTAAGGCGGAACTTGCTTTGCATATTTGCCATTAGTTCTCAACCCAATCCTGAATTGAAAAATATTTTTCAATTCTATTTGTAAGATTTAAGATGAACAACTTAAAGTCCTTAAATGTTAGGTCTAAATCTAAATTGCAATTCAAGTGTCATTATTCCTCTTTCGAAAGGATCGTGATGATAATATTGCTTTATTCTTTCTAATAAAATCACGAGCCAAAATTTACTTGCTTAACTAGTTGCATCATGGCCTAAGGATGCTCATGAGAATCTCTTGATTATTAGATGGACTCTATGATCAAACCCAAGAATTCCTTGCTTGTAGAATTATTAGGCAGTTGGGACCAACTCATCCTAAAGCAGGCTAGCTTTGAACCCTGATAATTTGTTCATCGGATTAGTGCTGCTAGCTGCAATTCTATCTAAAACTATTCCTTTTGCAACTTCTTCATTTACTTTTGCTTCTCCACTATAATGGCTTCTTGAGCAAGGCAATGCCAACATCTTCAGAGACTTAACTAAGACATTATAACACCTTGTCCTCTGAATTGTCCTTCATTTTTAACCTTCTATTAATTTGAGGAATATCATGGCATCCCTTGCTCCATTACCGTTGGTTTTACCACCATGTATCTCCAATGAAGGTTTGTTGTACCGGTACTAAGTATCATACTGGTACCTTATTGGTATGATATGATGTGCTTGATATGGTACGGTATAGCTCTCATGCTGACATAGAGTCAAGAGACTCTTTTCTCATGCCTAGCTATGGTACCACTCGAGACCGAGTAGTACAGGTTGGTACAACACAAAATCAGGCAGAACTGATTGATTCCACCTGGTACAGGTCAATTTGGCCCTGGTCACTCCGCCATACGGAATCTCGGTACCTTATCGGTATGAAATGGTATGCTTGGTATGGAGCGGCATATGTCGATACAACAAACCTTGTCTCGAATATAGGTTTCTTTGCCATTCATGCAACTTGTCTCCTCCTTTTGAATTGTAGTGCTCATGGTTAATCGTTATCTTAGCATCGATCTACTATAAGTTCTCCATGCCTGGATACAGCTGGAATTGATTCATTCGTTCAGAGTCTTCAGACTGCTTGTTGTCGTTCTTTCTACAATGAAGAGCTGAAAGAGTATATACATATGGAGGGCCACTGATGGTCAGGACATTGATGCAAGTTGAGCTTAAGCATGGATATGCTGTACTAATGTTTATACTGGCTTCTTTTTATGCTTTCACACTCACAGCAGAACAATTTTCTAACTGTATAGGTGTATTATACATATATTGAAAGATTTAATGTTTTATACTACCTTGAGAAATGCAGTATTGTACTATATTCTTTTATTCTTATTTTGCTTGTTCCTTAAGATTCTGTTCTGTTTTTCCAGGATGATGGATCGATGGTATCCATTTTTTCTCTTTCAGGAAGTAACAGTCAAGATGGTCACTTGGCTGCTGGTCGTAATGGTGTTAAGCGCTTGAGAACCGTAAGTTATGCATCATTATGCATGTCTGTTGATTGAGTGCATAAGGTAGAATGCGGCTTTGCATCTGTCTCATTTTGTTTATCTACTTAAAGGTCATCGGACAGGGCATGCCTGTTGGCTTTATGAAATGATATGAATATGTATGCTTCTAGGCCTTCAAGTAAAATTAGAATGACAATTTTACACCTTTTCATTTTATTTTGTTTCAGTATATCTTTTAACATGGTTCTCATTAAAAGTTCAGAGCTGCAACGGGACGAGCTTATTTTCCTCGTTGTTTGCTATTTAAGCATGGACCTAAATTATGCCAAGAAATGACTCCAGAGTTAGTATGATCAGAAATCTTGTGGTTTCTCATCTTTTCCTATTACTTTAGACGAAGTCTATTTTTTCTTCGGTTGTCACTATTTTCGATTTTCCAGCTTTTTAATACAAAACCATAATCAGTAAGACAGTGTTTGGTCGGGAAATAAAACAGGCATGAGGCTTGGAATAAGCCTTATGCCTGCCAAACTAACTTTATAAAGCAAGCATATGCAAGGAATAGTTGTTCTGGTCAAACTTGTTTATGCTAGGCATCAGTATTCCAAAGGGGAGCTGTCATAAGCTATTCCCGGCATAAAGCTATCATTTGTGTCTACTTTTACCATTTTTGTGAAAAAAACCCCTTACCCAAAGTTTCCGAAAATTGTGGCCGAACAAGCATTGCAATAACTCGTGGCATAACTATTCCCATAAGCATAACTTTGTGCTATTCTTCTTTTTCTTATTTGCGAACCAGTGCGGCCTAAATTATTTTGGGCAGTCAGGCCTTCTTTTGGGATATGTTTTAGCCTGACTTGTTCTTTACTACATCAACATGCACCTAGTGGATAAGCCCTATCCAATTATATTGGGACAATCCTAAGAAGCGCAATTTGTTTTTGATAAATTTGTTATTACTTATTCCAATCTGCACATCTCCATATAATTTCTAGTGCTAAACTCTCTCTCCATGTATACTCTCATGTCCACTGTATAATTGCTCATGCCAATATGTCTCTCCTGTTACAGAAAGAAGCTTACAAACTTCTCTCCACTTTCCCTTCTTGTTTTAGCTAACTTATTAACCTTTCAATTCTTTCCTTTGAAGTGTATGTCTGGTGCATCTGTGCTAATAATATCACTATCATCACCATTATCTATATTTCAGTTCATTTGTATTAATGCACATGAGAAAGCTTGTGGTCATTGGTGTTCCCCCTTTTTCTGATTCTGTTTAGCTGGTTAACATTCTAATCATTGCTCATTTTACTGTCGTCATTATGTCCCCAGTGTTGAGTCACCCTAAGTGGCAATGCCAGTCTGTTCTTTCGCTGAAACCAACTTTATTCCATTTGGTACGGGAGTCCTTGCTTTTTTTTTTGGGTACATTGAGGGTCAAAGACCAGAAATAACTGAAGACAAAAGAAACTGCTGCCTAACAAATGTAATACCCACTGCATCTGCCATCACTAAAGGTTTGATATGCTGTGGAAGAAGAGACAAGGACTCATAATCAGTATTAACCCCAAGACCGGCCAGTCTGTCTGCTGGTTGATTTCCTTCCCTTAGAACATGAGTAATGGAGAAGAAGCCCAGATGAGCTGTGTTCAGATAGCAAAATATCTGATCGCAAAGGATGCATTAAAGCTGTAGCTGTTGAATATGTGTTCAGATGCTGTGTAATCCAGTTGACAACAGGGAGCGAATCTCCTTCTAAACCAATGCTTGTGCAAGTGCAGATGGTGAACCGCCATTAACAAACCTTCCCAAGCTGCTCTGAGTTCTGCCTCCAGTACCAAGCTGGTTTGAAATCTCCCAGATGCAGCATGAAACACGAAACCTGTAGTATCCCTGATGATATAACCTGCTCCTGCCTCACCTTCTTTCCAAGAAGCATCGATATTCACCTTGACCATCCCGCAGGGAGGGGGTACCCAATGTGGTGCACTTCTTCTAGAAAGCACCTTAACCAACCTATACCAAAATTTTAAAAAACCAGGTTAAATTTACAGCTCTCAATTTTTTCTGGGGCTGCATAATATTAGGGTCTTGTTCATCTGTTTGGATGTTTTTAAATTTGATTATTAACCTGTCGTTAGCTACATAACAAAGTGTAACTTCTCCACTTGACTAGTTAAAAGGGCTACCTTCATGAACATTTGTGTTGGATCCTAATAAAGGTCTATGCTGTAGGGTTATGTAAATGGCTTCCTTGGACTTTAAGTACCAATTATTTTTGCTTTTCAGTTTCGGAATTTGCCTCGCAGTTTTTGGCATTTGCCTCACATATTGGTTCCGAGAGCTTTAATTCTATATTTCCTCATAATGGATGCATGCTGATGATGCCTTCACTCATTATGACAGGTTGACTAAGAAGCTTTATTTGGTATCTTGCAGGTCAGGCATCCAAATATTTTATCTTTCCTGCATAGCACTGAGGCTGAAATTTTTGATGGATCTACAACGAAACATACAATTTACATCGTTACTGAACCAGTGACACCCCTTTCGGAAAAGATAAAAGAATTAAGTTTAGAAGGTACCCAAAGGTATATGAACTCCATTTTGCAAATTATGCTTGTGTTAGTACTTCTTTTGCAGAATCAACTTCGTACTATTTTTCAGTAACAAGTATGCATCATTATGCGGTACACCAACAGCATAATTCATCGATCATTTTGGTATTTAAATTAACAATCTGGATGTCCTTTGTGTTTGCATCAGTCAGTTTTTAATCCAGACCAAGCGAAAAAATTCCTGTCATCTGTTAATTCTAACATCTTGGCATGCTAAAGTGAACTAATTTTGAATTGTTTATATTCTCATGCATATGGTGCTTCTTTTTGCCTTGAAGACCTAAACTGTTCAGTGTTCTACATTTCCTCCCCTTGTATTGTTACCGTTTTCACTTAAGATGAGAGTATTTGTTGTGTTTTTTCCTTGATTGTAAAAGGAATGTCTCCATCTCAGTTTTTCAATAATTGAATGACTCTGTCTTGTTGATGTCTACAATATCTGTTGCAACACATAATTGAAATCACTAGTGATTTTTCCAGTTAGCTTATCTGGGCCGTGTTTTCTTTGCACTAGCAGTATCAATGTGAATTTCACATTTTTATATCAATGATGAGTTCCTCATGTATTGCAAGATTATAATTGAATTGTAAAAAGAGTTCCTATACAAAATTGTAGAAGCACAGGAGTTTCTGCATTCTTCTAGTATATAATAGTTTTTTTTAACCTTTCCTTTTATGAGTTTTCATGTTTTGTTATCTGTCTTTTGACATGCAGGGATGAGTATTTTGCATGGGGGCTGCAGCAGATATCTAAGGCTGTGAACTTCTTAAATAATGATTGCAAACTTGTATGTAACTCTAAAACTGTTCACTTCCAATTTTCTCATTGCATTAATCAGTAAATGTTGAGTATCTTGACGTGTTGTTCATTTTAAATTGCATTTTCTTAGATGTTGAGAAAAAGCTTTTGTTAGCATCTTTACAGGCCCATTGACCCTTAAGTTTTGTGAATGCTTTAAGCATATGCGGGAAGAGGAGGGTATAAGCTTAAATTGCATCCAGTTTTTTAAAAGAGGAGGGACAAAGAAGAAAACTTTACTCTGAAGCCTACTGCATAAGGAAACAATATGCATCCATCCAGTAGAAAGATCCTATTACCTATAATCTCAAATTTATCACTTACAATCAGAAACAGAGACAATAAGTAGTTCCTGACACACTTATCTAGTCCAAGGAGATATTTATGTCTTATATGAAGCTAGGATTTCCTTTTGTGTAGATATGCATTTAACGTGTTCATTTTAGAACTCCATATAAACTGTTGTAAATTAACAAAAAAATAAGTATCTTATACCTCTGGAATAGTCGTTAAGCAACCTAGTTGAACTTCAAAGGGACTTTGTGGAATAAACTTTTAAGGTGATTTTGTGCTACTTGTATAAAACAACAAATTTCATCGTATCATGAAGTGACGCTGAACGCTTTCTTCCACAACTCAAATTTTTTGATCATAAATCATCCTACCATAATGATCTTGCAGGTTTAATTCTTTGAACTGCCCAACTATAATTTTATAATTACTGATGTTGGGAGGTGATGGGCCTGTTTCCTCACTTAAATTTGAAACAAATATTGAATGTATTGGTTGCTTCCATAGATTCTAGAAGAGGAAGGCTTTGTTCCCTGCACCAATTTTATATATGGTTACTTGAATGGAAAGATGCCTCCCTGAGGTGATTCACAGTGTGGTTATCAGTGGTGCAGGTGCATTGGGTCTCTTGGAGTCCCTTAGAGAACTGCATTCTTTGTCTGTCAGATTAGTGTTAAGGTGTTCAGAGATTGGATCCAGGGATGATTGTTGGTACAATGCCATTAGCAAGCTTAATATGTCAACGAACAAGATACTGCCGTGATTGTTATCGTAAAAGGATTCTTGCCAACTTCTTTGGAGGAGGTCAAAGTCGATACACTAAGTCCTGGGGGCAAGTTGGTGACATGGCAAAGATGCCTGTCTAGCTGTTCCTCAAATGTCATATTTCTAGGAAAAAAGCTGAGATTCCTCCCTTCTTCCATATGAGAGAAATCTTTGAAGAAGAGGCAGTGGATAAAAAGTCTGGTGGATAAAGGCAGTTCGTTAGAATGCAAAGTCTTTCCTAGTTTGCATGTCATCATCTAGCTCGGGTGTTACACCCTAGCACAGGAATTCTTGTTCCTAGGATCCTCTTCTCTTTAATCTATCATGTGATCCTTGAATGCTAATGTCACATATGATAGAATCTACAGTTGGTTTGATTTGCAATTACAATATTGCCTGTGCACATGTGGTGCTACAAGATTCTTCAATTAATTGTTCAAAGACGGGGCATGTTAAACTGCCGTAATGATGTAACAATTTATTTGTGAAGTTGAGATAGATGTAACTCTTGATTGTAGCAAGAACACATGCTGGCTTTTTTTTCTTCTTTCTGAGCTGTCCATGTGAGTTGCAAGTGTTGCTCTTAAGAGGAAAATCCAACCATTGCATCGTCATATCAAACCATTCACATATATTTAGTTGGTCATGCATAAAAAGCTCCTAACTCATAAGTGTGAGAAATCTGATTGATAATGCCTATAGGCACTTAAGGAAATATCAGTGTTTCCCTCTGTAGTTTATATTGATGTTCGTTTCCTTATCAACAAAACTAGAGGGTGGAGGAATACTGTATTATTCATTGTTTTTGCATTGACCCAAATCATCTCTAGCCACCATTATAGATGCTAAAATTTCGAAGTCTCTAGCACTTTCTTTTTATTTGATTATATGAATGTGAGCCATTATCTCCTTGGCCCTTGCTGGATTTAAGTGCTACAACTATAATCGCTGTATCTAAAAAATTTATACTACTATTTCAGGTTCATGGTAATGTCTGTTTGGCCAGTGTTGTTGTTACTCAGACATTGGACTGGAAGCTGCATGCCTTTGATGCCCTATCAGAGTTTGATGGCAACAATGAAGCTTCTAACAGTGCTATGCTGGTGAGTTCTGTTTTATAATGTCACTGCTTCCTACAAATTTTGATTACTCAAAGAAAAGAACGTTTTGGACTATCTTTTGAGAAAGTTGGCTAAAGTTGTTTATATAATCTATGTAGTAAATTGAAATTGGCCTGGTTTTATGATGGCACTAAAACAGAAGGTTTCATAAAATTTAGTTACAAATTCAAAACATTCAAATTCTGTACGTATAGCTACTTATTAGGCATCTTTTCTGGACATTGTATGATCACTACTGCCACCAATCATTTCTACATCATGTTCTTGAATATATTTTTTTAACAGCTGAAATAAGGTTATTTTAATGTGGAAATGGGGAGATGGTGTTATCTATAATTACTTAACAATATTACCTGGGGTCCTGGACCCTTTCCATGGGTGCCAACTGTTCAGGTGTTCTAAGGAGTCTGACTCTCTGGCCTCTGAAAAACTTGATACAAGACACTCCTATAGAAGTTATAACAATATATTATAATATACGATTTCATATATTAGTCTAAATGTGCGTGTCTGTATAAAAAAGTAATGACTAGCATACCAAGTTGAGTTGTCAATTGTACTCATAACAAACTCACATTTCAAGCCATATTACATTAACAAAAAGGAAAATAAAAAGATATGACAGTGCAGTAGATGTGTCTAACTCTTTATGCTAATATTATGTTTAGCTCTTGAAGCAGTTAAAAAGTCAAGGTGTCAGAATTTTCATGGAAGTGTCTTTTGATAGGATAATTAAAAACTGTGCTGAGTGCTGGCACGTCTGGCTGCTGTAAGTAGGACACTCCATTTTGTGGGTGACAAAAAACCTACATTTCATAACATCTCATGCCAATTAAAAATAAGATGAATATATGACAAATTGACAATCCCATGGAGACATCCGACTCTGATATTGCTGTTTAACACATGAATCATTTATGTGTTAATGTTTCAGAACTTCCACCAAAGTGGTTTTTGGTTAGAAACTTTCAAAACGCTGTGCCAAGTGCTGGCACTTCGCCTAGGCTAAGCTAGTCATTCCAATTTTTGGGATGTCTTTGGAGTGATGTGCCAGGTCATGTTGTCTCCACATGTTTGGAAGTGTCAACATTCCAAATCCTGAAAAAAGAAGTTAAATTAGTGTCATTATGCAGTAGGGCACAAACATAAGTGCTTTATGAGCAGTTTGTGAGGACTAGTTATCCTAATTTTTAGCCACATCATTTACTAGAAGCAAAGGTTTGATTCTCTGCAAATTTGTAAATAAATCATGTATGTTTGTGGTGCAATTATTTTGACTTCTTGATTGTAGCCTAATGTTTGTTAAGCCCAGTTCTATGTCCATGGTTGACTTTTCAATTGTGTTCAAGTTTTGCGGACTGGCACTTTTGTGTTGATACAATAACAGGATATATCTCCAGTTTGCCCTACTCTGTGCCTTGAGTAGGAAAAATGGGAAAGCAGGAGAAAAAACATCATGCATATAATTAATGGATACATGTACATAATATTTAAATCGAACTTCTGCGGTGGGATAGTGTTGGTTCCATAATGGACTTTTAGTTCACAAAGCATCTCACTTTTGACATTATATGAGCATAATTGGGTTCCCCCCTTCTGTGTAGAAACTTCTTGTTGGAAATCATTTAGTAGTTATGACCTGTTTTTATGTTGTACTTGGCCTATGCACTTCTCATAATTTGAAAAATATTCCCTGTTGTTAATATTTTGCTTTATTGGATCGGTTAAACAAAAACTGGTAACCTTCATATTCAACTTAACTCAACTCAACTAAGCCTTCATCTCAAGCTAGTTGGGGTTGGCTATATGAATTCTTTTCCTCTATTTTGCTCTGTTTAGAACCACATTTTGTGGAGCAATATTAGGTCCTTCCTTATTACTTCATCCCATGCGATTTTTGGTTTGTCTCGACCAAGGTATGCTGAACCGAACCGAGGCCGACAGGCACCGGTACGGTACAGCATATAAAAATGGTTCCGACTCAAAGTGGATCGGAACCGATTGGTTACGTACTTGTACTGGCGCGAACCGGGCCGGTTCCCGCTGATACAAGCCGGCGGTTCGCATCGGCCCAAACGTATTTTCCCCGCGCGCCCACGCGGGCTCCAGCCCGCGTGGACTACTCAATGCCACAAAGTGGCATCTAACTCATTTGCAGACGCGCGCGGACGCCGAGCGATTTTTTTTTTGGAAATCGTGCGCGGACGCGTGAGAGGAGAACGCGCGCCCTGCTGGAAAATCGCACTCACGCGCGGTTCCCCCCGCGGGGCAGCGCGCCCGCCAGCCCGCGTGGGCCATTTAATGCCAACGTGTCCGCAGACGTGCGCGAACGCATTGTTTTTTTTGTTTTTTTTTTACGGCCGCGCGCGTCTCCGGTTCGGTACCGGTTCCAACCGGTACTGTACTGGTATCGGTGCTCACCGGTACGTCGATACCATCGGTCCGGCGAACCTTTGTCTCGACCTTCTTTTTTTTGGACATGTATCAAATCATTCCTTCTTACGTATGTATATAAATTTATGTTTCTTCTGGTTATTGTAGGCAAGTTCTTATTGCTGTCATGGCTTGAGTAATCCCCAATTATCTCTTATTGGTGCTAGATGATGGCAACTTGATGAATTTAGTCAGTTGAAGTATCTAGTTTTTCTTTGCTGGACATAATATTGTACGGTCTTTAAATCTTTGGTGCCAGATATCTATTGAATTTGATTATTTTGGTTTTCTGTGCTTAATACAGCAATTTGAGTGGCTAATCGGATCACAGTACAAACCTATGGAGTTATCAAAGTCAGACTGGGCGGCAATTAAAAAGTCACCTCCATGGGCAATTGATTCATGGGGATTAGGTGAGTCTTAACTCTTTTGTCTGCTTGTTCTGGTTAGTTCTGTTTGCTTCGGTTTGCTTCTGAACCTTTGCATGTTGTTGGGGACCCTGAAACAATTCATGCCTTAATTAATAGCACATCTGGTATCTTACAGAACAACCTCTCTAGGCTGATGCTTGTTGTAATGTTTGCAGTTCAAGGGTATCTGAATTTGCATGTGTAATAACCTGTACATGGATGGGAAACAATATGAAGGACTTGATTCAGTTGAAAATGGAAGTTGAGGTGAAGAGAAATAATGGGGATTTAAGGGGCTGTTAATGGTTTTGATAAATCCCGCACTGATGGCTTCTAATTCACAATGGGACCTCATAAACTTGCCAATCAAAGTTGCTTGAAAGATGTTAAGACACAAATTAAAAACCACACAGGAAATGAAGACCGAAAAAACTATAGAAAAGAAAATATAAACCATGCAGTTAATAATTTATCTCAATGGCTGTAAAGGACTGTTGGTGGCAGAAAGCTGGCCAGGGATGTCCATGTATTGTCTTAGTGCTAGTTTGGTGCTCAGATGTCAAGGTGGCCCAAAAAATGAATGAATTTTTAAAATGTAAATATTATGAGAAATCTAAAAAGCTATGATGCAATAGATGGAAGTAACTTATCATATAAGATGAAGTAAGCCAGCAGATATCAATTTGGCAACATCTCCTACTAATTTATAAACCAACCCCATTCTTCATGTGTGAATGGTGCAAAATGTTGAGGCAGGCGCATGGGCTGTGATGCTTAGGTGAGATAGCCTTCTTTTATACATTGCTTGTTTCATAACTAGTGCTGAAGATACAAAGACTTATTGCTAGACTCTTGAGACTTTGTAGTCATGTATACAAAGAATGCAAGATTTTTTTGTCCCTCTTTTTCTTCATTCATCTCTTTCCTTTGGTACAAGGCAAAAGGGTTATCTATAGGCTTATCCACTGACAAAATTCTTTATGTTTAAAGTAAATGGAAATCAGGCAGTGCCTCTAGGTTGTTAACTTTGTTTTGATCAATATTGTTATTTTAAGGATGATTTTCCTCTGAGAAGACCTACTTTTCATGTGCTCAATGTGTTCATTTTGTGACGCCGACATGTAACATTAATCTTCCTGTTCATGCCTGCATGTCTGGCATCAACTGCTCCATTGACATGGTCTTTTCGTTTTTAAAACATGCTCAGCATCGTAAAGGGTGGCTTGAGCCAACCTCGTAATTTATCAAGAAATATGGGTCCGAAGTGTTGGAGAATGATGGTTTATGATAATAGAAATTTATTTAAGATATGCAGCGTTTCCAATGAAATTACTTCTTTGTATATGCTCGTATCATTTTGTGATGTGACTTAGATTCCCTATTAAGCTGATAGCATGCATATAATATTTTCTCAGGCTGTTTAATTTATGAACTATTTTCTGGTATGAAGTTGGCCAAAACAGAGGAGCTGCGTAACACTGCTTTTATTCCCAAGGTGCTTCTAATTATATCAATGTCCTCTGTTTTCTTTTCATGTTTCTCTATACCCTTTTTTTTTCCCTCTAGATGTCGGGGAAGTAATTTTATGATAGATGATTTTTTAGCACATAGTCTAAATGGCAATGTTTTAAATTACAATTAATGAAAAACCACCTATCTTTTCCCTCTTCAAATCTGAAATTTTTAGGGGGATAGTCCACTTCATACTTCAAAATTTTAGTATAAGTTGCTTACTATTTTATTATATCATATTATTGCTATTAACATCCAGTTATATATATTTCTTGTTTTCCAGTCTCTTCTTCCAGATTATCAGAGGTTGTTAAGCTCCACGCCATCCCGCAGATTGAATCCGTTGAAGCTTATTGACAATAGTGGTAGGTTCATTTTCTTGTCAGTGTCTACCAAAGCTTATAGATAGAAGTGTAAATTCTTTTTTGTAAATAACTCCATATTATAAGCAAATGTAGGAATTTCTGGAAAGCATAATGATTTCTCTCTTGCATCATTTGCCACTGACTAGTACAAGTGTGTTTCTATTAAAGTTTTAATGTTTTACCTGGCCAGATCTGGTTACTCAATATTAAACTGTTTGCCTGAAATCCTTGGATCATTACTCGACAGTTTGTCATAATATCCTTTTAATTCTTATGAATTAGAGAAATAGAATGGGGAGAGTGAGAGAGTGTGTGGAAAAAAAGGAATAACATATATAAAATACCTAAATGGATGTATATATATCTTCTACGAAAATTAGGACTACATCGATCACTACTGATTCATGTGGATGCATGACAGTATATTTACAAATTGTTCATGCTAATGCTGTTAATTCCTTGCCTTTTTAACTGAAAGGGATCTCATCACTCTCTTTTGTTTCAATAAGTTACCAAGTAAAACTTTGAAACCACTTTCAATCAATTAGACATATGTTTTACTGCCTTTATATGGTTTGTGATTGACCTCTTTATGGACAAGATATGCCAAAAATTTGTAGAGGTTAAGCCTTATCCGGACTTCTGTACTGGACAGATTTAACTACTTAAGTTTCCACTAGTTGGACTGTTGATTTATGCTGTGGTGTTAATTTGATTTGATACTTTCTGTTGATTGAAGCAAACTACCAAATTTGGTCAAGCATTGTAAATTAATTTAAAGGGTTAGCCAGTTAGGGAACAATGAATGGCTGGACAAATTAATTGGGGAGGGGTTGGGAATTGATCTGAAGAACAAAGAACGTGAGAGTCAAGAAAATAGTTAGGATTTTAGAAACTCACAATACTTTGTTTAGTTTGAAGGGGCAGCGACATCTTGGATGGAGAACGTGGATGTGTATCCCTTACTGTCCTTTGGTGTCAAGCTTATCTGGTCCTTGTTGTCTGTTTAGCATGATATTTTCAGCTTACTTCTGTTCTCCACATTTAATTATTTATTTGGAATTCGAAAGGCAATTCATTGAAGTGTCACGATGATCTCTTTTTTGTTTGTTTTTGGAGCGTGCCTATCAATTGTCTGAGATGAAAGCAAGGTTAAAAATAACAGTCGTTATAATGCTATGAGGGCTTTTGTAAAGGTTTTGGACTTCCTCAATCATGTTATTTAAGTAATAACATGGAAAAAGACCACAGCCATTAAAACGGTCTGTTATAGCATAAAGAACAGCGGCTATTTTCATTTGTACCATTTTCCTAGATAGTAATTCTTTTCAAAATTCAAATTTCTTAACCAAATTTGTTTCCTAAAGTGATTGTACGGTATGGAAAAATAATATTTTTTATTAAGTGAAAGTGACTTGGAAAATAATACTGGTGTCTTTCTGCTATTGTCCATTATTTCCCATCATAATGCTGTTATAATTGGCATCAAAACAATAATTTCTTTAATTTCATTTATGGGAAAAATCAGAAAATTGATCGAGCATTGGAGGGCAAATAATGGCAATTTATAACCATTATAACAGATAATAACGATTTCGAATGGGGTCCATTATAACAAACAACACCGTTATTAGAACCTTGGATGGAGGGGGAGTCTTGGAGGTCTATTACTTTTATTTGCATATTGTAAAGATATCAGTAGTTCCTGTCCAGCAATTTTGAAGTGGTAAGACTATATCCAACTTCCATGCCACTTCTTATTCATTTTACTTGCATAAGGTGATGTGGGAGAACTTCTAAATTTTAAGCCTGTAGTTTTGTGAATGGAGTGCAATAGCTGGTGATTATGTTTCTGAATCACATTATTTGCTAATATTCCTTTTACTTTGGTCGTGACACTTGGATAACAGACCTTAGTAGCTAGAATCTTCTACCTAGGGTAATGCACTTGCTTTGGATTTTTCTGGAATCTCAAACCTGCACCCGCTTTGTAAGTGCTTCCCTACCAAAAGTATCTCTAAAATATCTGCTTCCTTACACTCGCCGCCACTTCCACTCCCATACCTCTTGATTCTGGCAACCAAGCTACAAATATGCACAAATACTAAGTGTCATATCAGCAGTTGGTTTTTCTACTTTATAGCCGTTGAAATAGGGTGCGTGGAGATGACAGGGCTTGTTCTCTATATTTACAAGATTTATATTCATTTTTCATCATCTTATTTTATATATGGTTATTAGTAGTCATAAAAAGTCTGAAGTCTTTAAAAGACATCATTCCTTCCGCACATGTTATTTAAGTTCTGTGCTGGTTAGACCAAACTGTTTGAATTCTTTTTCTTGTTAAGTCTGTCAATTTGTTCGGTGTTTTCCACCCCATGTTGACCTAGGTTCCTTGTTGGCAGAATTTTTTCAGAGTAAGTTGGTGGAAACTATCCAGTTCATGGAAATTTTAAATTTAAAAGATAGTGTTGAGAAAGACTCATTTTTTCGCAAGCTTCCAAACTTAGCTGAACAACTCCCTCGCCAAATTGTGCAGAAGAAGGTACTGACAACCTGCACTTATAAAGCTCATTCTATCATTTTAAGCAATTGAACTTAAAAAACAATCTGCACTTTGGCTGTTACAGTTGCTTCCATTGTTAGCTTCTGCCTTGGAATTTGGTTCAGCTTCTGCTCCTGCCTTGACTGCATTGTTAAAAATGGGTTCCTGGCTTTCAGCAGAAGAGTTCAGTGCGAAGGTTACTTATCTCTATTTTTTTCTTCTATTTCTATCTTATAATCTAATTATAGCAATCTGGATCACTTTTGAACAATGAAATCTTGCATCTTCTAGGTGTTGCCAACTATTGTCAAACTTTTTGCCTCCAATGACCGAGCTATTCGAGTTGGGCTTCTTCAGCACATTGATCAGTTTGGAGAATCATTATCAGCACAAATTATTGATGAGAAAGTATGCTATCAGTGTGAACATACTGCATACCATTCATCAGCTTTTTGAAATGAACTTACCTGCTAATTGGAGATCATGATTTTCTTTGGCATGCTTTTTTGTAGATTTTTCCTCATGTTGCCACTGGTTTCTCCGATACTTCTGCCTTTCTTCGTGAACTGTCATTAAAATCCATGCTTGTTTTAGCACCAAAGGTATGCAACTTAATGAAAGTTTGTTCAAACAAGCTTATAAGAACATTTGTTTAATTTCTTTTTCATGAAACTGCTAGAGCTTATGTTGTTGATTTTCCATGATACTAGGTACAGTACCCTCATGGTCTGTCTAGAATTGGATCTATGCATAGTCTTGAATTATTGAGCAAGTTATTGAATTGCTTTTAGTCATGAGATTTATTTATTGTCATGCTTGGTTTTCCATGAAATTTTGTATGCTTGATTTAGATGATCAGGAAGTAAATTTAGGTCCTGTCTCCTTCCCTGTATCTGGGCCTCCTGCAGATTCAATTACAGCATCTCAATGTACTTGGGTTATTTGGATAGCTGCAGCTTATTGGGCTGCAGCAACTCCAGATGCTAAATTAGGCTGAGATTCAGAAAATCATTTCGCTCATGCACACCATCCCAATCCCCATCAGCATTCAACCACACCTTCCTCTTTTCCCATGCTCACAGGCCATTGTCCACTTGATGCTAAGACAACTCCCAACTGCACCATCAGCTTCTACTTTACCTCCCACCATGCAGCCATACCCCCCTTCCCCCACACCAACCACCACACCTTCTCCACCCTCCACAAGGCTTGTTCTGGCTTTCTCACCAAAACTTAGCTTAGGAGATCATGGTGTGCATCCTCTCTGATGTTCTCGTCTATAGCATGCATGAGAGACGTGCTCCATAAAGTGCCTAAGAGGAATACAATAACTTAGACTACCATGATTAATAAATATGTTCAAAATAAATATTGTGAAGATGCAAATCTTGTTTTTGCTGAAGTGTTGAACAGTCAAATGGGTGGAAGTATGTAGGTTAGAATTGAAAGTACAAGAATACCAAGGTGCAAGCATAATAAGACTAGGAAGGGCACAATTGGTACAGATTCCAATAAAGGTACTTCTGGATGAACCATAGAAAATAAATTATAAAGAACTGATTGAGCGGTGCAGTTATGCATAACTAAAATGAGTGAAGAGTGAAGTGGAATCATATGGAACATCTGGAAATGGTGATGAATATAAATATGAAAAACTATGTATGTTATTAACAAGAATTGAGTCTATGCTTTAAATTTTTGCCTGAATTATTCGATGCATCGTCTTCGACAATGCTAACCCTGCACATGCTGACTATGGTTTCATGAAAAACATCATGGGCTTCTTTCATGTTTCCCTTTTTATGCCATATGGAGTGATTTGGAGCAACTAATAATCTCTATCTTTATACTCTACTGTTCTCTTATGACAGTCTATTAGAAAAATTACTCCTTCAATTTATGGGCAAGCTGGCAATTTTCTTCTCCATATGTCAAAATGAGCAAATCTCAAATAGTCAGTCAATTTTTGCAGTTCAGATGTTATGAGAATGAATGTTCCCTAGTGATCCTCGTGGCATAGCATGGACTTAAGAGGGAATGAGTGTTCTTGTCTTTAATGGCACGAGAAATTTACTGCAACTTGTGTCTCTATTGATGAAGATATGCTTATGTTCTGGAGTTGCTTAATGCTTATATGGTTGTTCCTAAACTACTAAATTTTCTATGGTATTGCAGTTGTCTCAGCGTACTATTTCAGGATCTTTGTTGAAATATCTTTCAAAGTTACAGGTATTCTTGAACATATGTTATCAAATGTGTAAAACAAGATTTCCTTCACTTGAATCCTTCTTTTTAATTATTAAGTTTCTTTTCTTGTTTGCTAAAAGGTGTCATTTAACCAACTCTCTTCTTTTTAATTAGATCAACTCAGTTTAATGAATCCATTTATCATGTATAATTTGGCCTATACAGGTTGATGAAGAGCCTGCAATCAGGACAAATACAACAATCTTGCTTGGAAACATAGCCAGCTATCTAAATGAGGGGGTTTGTCCTTGCATCATTATTCTTTGTTTTTATGTTACTTTTGATTTTTACATTACTTTTGATTCCTCTAAATGTTTCCAAGTGCTACTGACTTAAAACAACAGAGTTTAAGTTATTTCTAGAGAATCTGCAAGAACTTCAGCCTCAGTGCTAGCATGTTAATTGTTGTATAAAGACAATGTCACCATGGATTTAAGAACTTCGGCTGTTATAAATCTGATATAGAATTGAACAGAGATATTACCTCTCCAAGGACTTTGATGATTAATTTATATGCATTCTACAGACAAGGAGGAGGGTTCTAATTAATGCATTCACAGTTCGTGCTTTGCGGGATAATTTCGCTCCAGCTCGTGCAGCAGGCATGTGAACTGCAGAGGTCTATGTCTCTGCATCTATGTTTCAGTCCAGATTTTGGACTCTGCTGTCTTGTTCTGTTATGTCGATATTCTTATTCTGTCTTATTCTCTGCATCATTTTTTCTCTTGTTCTCTGCATCATTTTTTTCTCATCAAGTTTAAAAACGCAACCTTGTTTAAGTTGTGCGTAATCTAATATTCAATTGGCAATGTGGCAGGAATCATGGCTTTAAGTGCCACTAGTTCATACTATGACGTGATGGAGATTGCAACACGCATTCTACCTAATATTGTTGTACTTACAATTGATCCAGATGGGTAAGTTAAATACTAAACTTTAGTGTTGCTTTTTTTTTGTTGGTTTCCTTCAGACTTCCCCTGCTTTATTAACTTTGTATTGGTATATCATTTTATGTGCTAACTGTTTTCTCACTAAAAAAATATTGAGGATAGTATGCATCTTTGTGGAGTCTTTAGAAATTGTTGAACTTGATGCTTTGATGCATGAAAAATTCTTATTGTATTCTGGGGTGGCAATGGGTCGTGTCATGTTTGGTTAGCCTCTGCTATCGGGGCCCAGCCATCTTGACCTGAGCCTGACCTGATCAGCTAGCAGGTCGCAATCCTCTAACTTGAACCAACGGGCGGTTAACTATATTGACTGAAACCTGACCCTGGAATGGAAGAGAAGAAATTCGACAGTAGAAAAAGGAGGTGGTGGAGAGGGACAAGTCCCGATGGTGGTGGCAGACTGCAGGCTTGTGATAGGGTGGGGGATGGTGAGGCAGTGGGCTTTGGGGCAACAGTTCAAGCACCATGGTGAAGTGATGAAAGGTGAGAAGGCAGGATTCCAGCTATGGTGGATTTTCAGCTGCCTTGGGTCAAGGTGGGGTGGGCCTGCAGATTCTAGCTGTCACGACATCTTTGGGTGCCATGCCCCATGCAGATGGAGGCATATGGGCATGGATCAAGATGGAGACGGAGAAATAAGAGGGAGCAGGTGAAGGGAGAGGATGAGAAGAGAGAAGAATAGGGGAGGAGGAAACAGGGCAAGGTATTTGGTGAGGAAACAGGGAACAGGCATATTTGAAGAGGGAGAAAAGAATTAGGCATTAGGCCATTAGAATTCCTGCCTTGCAAAACAATTCATCAGGTTTTTGGTTTCTTTTTTTTCAAACGAATGACTGTCATCTCATCTATAATATTTTGTCTTTTAGTTTGCTGATAAAGAAAGCCCTCTTTTGATTTATATACCTTTTCTATATGTTTGGAACAAAAACCAACAGTTCAGGGTTCGCTGACCTATATGTCTGGTAAATGGGTTCAGATTTAAATTACCACCCTTATTATATGTAAAGATTGTCATGCTATATAAAGATCTTATTATGCATATTAAATGCAATATGATGCCCTTTAATCATTTTAGTATCTTGAAGTACTCTCCATATTTATCTTCACTTTGAATCATTACAAATGATCTAATCATTTTTTTTTGGACCATTCATTTGATAGACTGAAACGTTTCCATTTCACCTAGAGTTTAGGGGTTCTAAGGAAGCCGAAACGGGGCTCAAGTCTGAAAATTTTGATATAACTTTTGTTTTGGTCATTTTGAGTCATTTCTGTAAATGCTGACAATAAATTAAGAATTCAAAATGATCAATTTTTCGTAGTTAATTAGTTATGATTAATTAGTTTTCTTTGATATTAATGGGCTTTGGAATCATATTTCAGGGAGCTCAAACTCTCTTTTTGTCTATTTATCTTTAGTCAGTCAGTATTATACACAGCATACATACACCAAACTAGAACCATATGACAAATGATAATGGTTTCTAGGGTTATATACAGTTATGAAAAATGCTTTTTTTTTTATGATCTTCAATAAGAGTTCACTTGTACATTTATTTTTCCGCATGGCTAATCATCAAATTTCATAACTTCAGTAAGTGCAGTTGTAATTGCAAAGTATATTTGATAATCATGTTAATAAATGTTCTAGTAGTAGTTTGTAAAGACATGTATGAAAGTTACTGAAGACTTTAGAGAAGTTCACATTGCTAAAAGTCTAGATAGTTCCGACTTAATGTTTCTTACAAATTTTTTTCTCATCTTTATTATTTATGAAACAATTTGCATTGTACGTTTTTTTTCCTTCAGTGATGTAAGAACAAAGGCGTTTCAGGCTGTTGATCAATTCTTGCTTTTAGCCAAGCAGCATCATGAAAAGGTACGACATTTATTTGTGTTTCTTCTGATTGAGGCAATTGACTGTCCAACTAATTTTTCATAATGTCTAAGGCATCTTCACATATTTCATGTTTTAAAGTAAAGATTGATTAATTCAGAATTGTTGAATAAGGTACTTTATTATATATTTGCAATCATATTTATAACTTAGTTCAACTTTTTGTTGATTTGGGTTTTCTTCTTTCATATTTTAGGTTGTTCATTTATATGTACATGGTATTGGTTAAGAAAATCAAGAAATGTATCTACTTATTTTAATTGATGTGGCTGATTAGGGGGTGTCAATGAGAGATTTCTTACCTGCTGTACTGTAGGTATCCTCTGACTTTTGGTATCATATGGATGTTCAGAAACATATAAATATTATAATGCTGGTCGGTTTTGGGGATCTTCAACGATCTGATTTTGCTTTCTTGTGAAGCACTAACTCATGCTTTGTCGTAGGAAGCTTAGCTGGTGGGTAAAAAATGCTCAAGCATAATAGTGCTAGACTAGAACTTCTGAGAATTGAATCAGAAAGATGTTTATGGATGTTGATGTACAACAAATTGTTTCTACTCTTCTAGGCTGAAGAAATACTTTAATTTTTATAAAATATACTTTATTTTGTACTATGAACACATATATTTACTTCATGAACTTCAGTGGTTCAAAAATTCAATATATTTAGTAATTGTGAATTTCTTCAGTGCCTTGTGCATTCAAATCTTTTTATCGCTATTTTTTTGTAGCATTCACAAATATAATTAATTAGATTCATGTAGTTATAGAATGGTATATTTGTTTGTCCTAAAAAATTACTATGTAAGATGGTATCTTCTATGCAGTTGTTTTCCTTAGAAGCTATGAAGTACTGCCTTAAGGACCTTTTTGGAGGTCTTGGTCTATCAAGGGTTATATTTATCATTTATCCCTTATTTTAACTTAATAAAAAAAAGGAAACTACTGAAAATTGACATTATTAGATCATGTACTCAAAGAAATAAAGAAATAATTGCTATTTCACAATGAACACTGTCAATCTTTAAACAGGCATCCATGGTTAGTTTATGGTAGGCTTTACCTAAATGTTGCTGAATGGACCGAATTCAGTCAATTTCAATGGAAATTAACCAAAACTACTAAAACAGAGCAAAGCCCAAAGTTGATCCCTAATTTTAGTTCAGTCTCAGCTGAAATGGATTGGTTGTGTTGGACACTCAAAACCCTGCTATGAAATGAATTTATCACATGCTACCTTGTAGTTTGATCTTCATGAATGTTGGACAACTCTATTTGCTTGAAATAATATCAGAGATAGCCCAAAACAGGAATTCTTGGTGAATGAAGATCCATAAAGCTGGTACCATGTCAGGATGGTTACTGTTATGGTAATGGTGCCTTGTATGTTTTTATGTATGCATATGTTCCTGCATGTACTTAACAAGTCTGTAACATTTATTGCAGCAGAAATGTAAGCTTCACAGTTATAATTTGTGTGATATCAGTATCATTTATCAAGTCTTTGTATTCCTAGGGGAAACCATTGTGCATAAGATACTGCATTTTTAGTTCATGATTCAATAAATAAGCTTCCAGGTATTCTTGGCTTTATTTTTCAGTTCTCTCATATTCTTATCCTTTGTAATTACAAGTTGTGTTCTTTTGGTTCCTTGTAGCTTGTTGCAGGAGATAACAGTGAGACTGCCGGAACTGGAATGCCATTAATACCTGGAAATGCTAGCTTACTTGGGTGAGTTAACATTTTTATGGCACATTTAACCCATGGAGTTCATGAATTTGACGTTTTTTTTATTTTATTACATTTTGTATGATACTCCAGCTAGTGTTGTCATAATCAAGGTTTTCAGTATCAGTCTAGTGGCATACCAGTATAGGTCAGTGCAGTACAATACATCCCTGTATTGGCACATGGTATATTGCTAAAGGCAAGACAATAGGTATAACATGTGTCGATACAGTATTGCGTCGAGCCCCCATACCATACCATATTGGTAGCTTATGAGGTTGGCATGGTACGGCCGATATTGGTTGGCAGAGAAAACCTTGGTCATAATTATTATAGCACATCAGGCATAGGTTTCCATGTTTTCTCATTCATTCTTATACAAGCGCTATTACATTTTACTTTCTGATTGCATAATCCTGAATTTTGTGCCATAATTCCATCTTATAGTTTTTCCCACTTTGTTTTATTGTTAATCAGCGAAATCTGAACCATTCAGTTATTGCTAAAAATCAAGTACACAAATAATTAAAGCAAACTGAACTAACACAACCATTTTCACTGAGTGGGGTGTAGATCTCTTAGGCAATGTTTGGTATTACATAAGAAAAGTACTTTTATGACCCTTTGAAAGTAAAAAAGAGCACTTTTTTAAGGAAAAAAAAGTTTGGTAATATTGTCTAAAAGGTGGTTCTACAAGAAAAGTCAGAAAAGCGGTTTAGAAGAAGCTTGAAAACCTAGCTTCTGGCTTCTCTTCCCGCAAAGCAGAAACAACACCAAACATGCCTTGTGGTTAGTCCTCGTTGCCAACAAAACTTTGAATCTGTTTCCTATTTCTGTGGAAGATATATGGTTCGCTAGGAATTTTGGCTCCTCTACATGGTGCTAGTGAAGACTAAAATCCATTAGTGCATTGACTTACCAATGTTAGTTGCACCTTGAAAATAGACAAAGTTTAGATTCTGGTTCAAAGGTTTCTTTTTATTATAGACCTGCAACTAACAGTGTTCTGAGTTTTCCTCTAGTTGATGGTTTTAGCCTCTTTTCTTTTGTCATGTATTCATTATCTTATATAATATATAAATTTTTAATTTGGATTTTTTTGTTTTTGAACTGAAAATAAAACCGATATGAAAAAAATGCAGATGGGCCATGAGCTCTTTGACATTGAAGGGAAAAGCTTCCGAACATGCTCCACTTGCTTCTGCAAATGCAAACACATCACAAATTTCAGCAACCTCAAATGCCAACTCAGGTATTTTTTTCTCTTTTGACTTGTCTCACAATTAGTGAGGCCAAGGACGGCGGAACTGGTACCGGGCACCGTACCGATTGCCTAATGGGATAAGTCGGTACGGGCCTACGCATTGCCCTGTCGGGCCCATACCGGCACATCTTCTACAGCGGGGGAGAGGAAGAACGAGAGAGGCAGAGAGAGAGAGAGGAAGAGGGAGGGAGAGGGAGAGGAGGGAAGAGAGAGGCCAGGGCCGACCGGCGGAGGCAGAGGCCGAAGAGACGCGGAGGCGGGGCTCCGCATTCGGGCCCCTGTTTCAAACGTTTTGGGCTATCCGAGGCTGGTAGTTTCATTCGAAACAGGAGCCTAGAGGTGGAGCCCCGCTTCTGCGTCTCTCCAGCCTCTGCCTTAGAGGCTTCCCAACCTCCGCCGGCCGGCCCCAGCCTCTCTTCCTCTCCCTCTCCCTCCCTTCCCCTCTCTCTCTCTTCCTCTTCTCCTTCTTCCCCTTTGGCGAGTCGTCTCGGTTTCAATGGCGGAACCTTTCAGGTCCACCATCGGTACAGCCCGAGACGCCCCAAACCAGGCGGTTCGGGACGGTTCCGCAGACTTTGAGTGAGACATTTCTAGTTGTGTACTAAAGTATGCATGAGGTATGCAAATAGTCTTCGAATGTAATAATTATGATCAAAGTAAGAATCATTAATATTTTTCTTGAGATCTCATTTTTTTGTTTTTTTTTTAATTGCTCGTAACTTTCAAAGGTAGGGTCCCTCATTTATGTACTATTTTAATTTGTCGAGGGAAAATACATACATCAATTTTTAATGTCATTGTCATGCATTGTTTGCATGGGGTGACGTGGTTTCGGGTAGATGGAGACCACGCAGGGTATGTGATGCACGCGGTTTCTGCCTCTTCTGTTCTGCATATGGGCCAGCTATCTGTTATTGAATTTTGAATTTTAGATTGGACTGGTTGGGCTTTATCCGCTCTCTAGACTGGATTAGCCTGGTATTTTGGTTTGGGTTGGGCTTGCTTTATGCAGGGATTGGGCTTGGCTTCTAGATGTTGCTTGGACTTGTTGGGTAGTTTGGGCTCTCCTACCTCTTTCTTTTCTTTTTATGTTTTATTGTTCTCTCTTTTCCTCTTCTATTTTCTCTTCTCCTTTTGCATCCATTTCATTTTGGACGAAATTTGTGGTGCTCTCTTCCTCGGTATCTCTAAAAACAACAAAAATCATGCATTGTTTGCAGTGATGGATACCCAGAATGTTGTACCAATTCATGTAAGTTTGGGCACCCACACTTCTGATCAACCTAGACCTCCGTCTCCAACATCAACAGATGCTGGCTGGGGTGAACTTGAGAATGGGCTTCTCCATGAAGACCACGATAGTGATAAATCTGGGTGGGATGATATTGATCCAGTTGAAGAACAGAAACCACCTCTGCTTGCAAGTATACAAGCTGCTCAGAGAAGACCTGTAGTGCAACCAAAACCAGGTAAGCATGCGTGTGTTAGCTTCAACTTGTTCTATGCAATGGTATAAAAATGAATTCTGCCGTTTGTTCAGTGGCTCTTATACCATTTTTTTTAATCGGTGACATCAATGCATGCCATGCATTAAATTCCCTGCCATATTCAAAGATGATAAACCTTTTCCAGCTACTTTGTGAAAGGGCAGCTTAGCTTTATTTATTTATTAACGGCAACCAATCTTCTATGCTGATGTTTTTCGTTGCTATTGGCACAAATTGCTGGCCCACACGCTTTTCTAAGCTGTGAAAAGACATGACTAGGTGGGCCCCTTGTTCTTTCTTGATCTAAAGCTGATGCATCAGCGTAGAGAGATGGTTGCTTACGTTCAGACATTTGAAGCCTAAATGTATCACGAGTATTTGCTCACTTTTCCCTGTTTTTCAGCTGCAAGTTCTTTGCGGCCAAAAACTACATCGAAGCCATCTAAAGCAGAAGATGATGATTTGTGGGGTGCAATTGCTGCACCTGCACCTAAGACTGCTTCAAGATCTCTCAATGTCAAGTCTGCATCATTGCAAGATGATGATGATCTGTGGGGTTCTATTGCTGCTCCACCACCCAAAACAACGAGACCTCTGAATCCGAAGACAACAATGGCCAGTGATGACAGTGACCCATGGGCAGCCATTGCTGCTGCTCCTCCAAATACCAAAGCCAAGCCTTTGTCTTTGGGCCGAGGCCGAGGAGTAAAACCGGCCCCTGCAAAGTTGGGTGCTCAGCGAATTGATCGGACTTCCTTATCTGGATTGTAAGTTACGAAAAGAATGCAATTGACAAGGAATTATAAGATGATTGGTGATATAATTTTTTTTGGTTTTGTGGCTATTTCTTTTTTATGCAATATTCTGTAATATTATTCAAATGTTTATTGGAATAATTTTCTGTGTATTCTAGTCTACTGTGTTCTAAGCTTTCTCAAAATGAATTTTCAAAGCCTTTCAGGATGAGCTGTCTTGCTTCCTTGGAATGGTAATATGTTGGTTTCCTTGTAACGGAGACACTGTGTAATAAATGGCTAGTTTTCTGCTCTAGATTATTTCTGAACATCTTTGGCAGCTTTCAATCATGTTTGTATTAATTAGGCTGTTACCAGTGAGCTATAATCATAAATATATAGGTTTGGAAGAATAATTGTATGTGTAAATAGTACAGATCACTTCTACCAGAGAAAGAAAAAGTAAAATAATTCACCGAGATGATTACTTGCAGCCAGGTTCAAGCATTGTTTCAGCCAGATCGTTTTAGAAGCACAGGAGAATAGGCGAAGAGCAGTTATTCCAGTCAAACTTGCTTATTTCCAGAGCAACTATTTTAAGGGTGGATTAGCATAACTTTATCCTTGAATTAAAGCCTTTTATTCTGTCCATCTGTTTTATGGACAAAAGTATGCTCGGATTGGAGTTACTTCGGCCGGGAGAGCAGCCAACTTACGGAATTTACCATCCCTTATCCAGCTCGAAGAATGAAGCCAAATGGGTCCTCATTAAAAATGAGGATCGCTGCTTTGGTTTGACGTCAAAACCAAAAATCACGGAGTATGTTGAGAAAACAAAAGCGTAGAAAAAATTCCTAGTACCGTCCCCAAAAAAAAAGTAGAAAAATTTCGAGTGTCAATGATACATCGCCTGTCCTCTTGGATCAGATTTTATCAAAGAGTTGATTGCATGTAGGAACATCTGAAGCTACATGAAGGAAAAGCATGATATGAGACGAATGTAAAGGAATAAGCGCTGGTGGGGGCTATGGGGTTGCAACCATTGGATGGACCGCGTGCCTCCTCCATCGCCTGGCTCTCGGTAGTTTGTTACTTGAGTAGTCTCTGGAGACTCCACCGATGGAGGAGGAGAAGAGGGCATTGGATTTCATTCGAACAGTAGGCATCTAGCTTAATTTTTACTATAGTAGTCTCAGCAGTTGGTACTTGAGTAGTTGCTCCTTTCGTTGACTCGAGAGTTTGACTGTGTAATTTGGCAGTGATCTGTGGCCATTATAGCTTGATTTTTGATTGCTACAGTTTGTAGTAATAATTCATTCGAACAGCTGCGAGGGAGAAGATGTCGGCAACCTGAATAACGACATGCTATCACGCCTGGGTCACTGCCATTGCGTTATTCTTGTCCTTGCCGGTCTCCGTCAACCATGGGCCAGTAGGTGGGCCGCACCTCCTCTTTTGTTAACGTACATGATTACATACGGAGAGATATGTTACAATGGTAGAAAATGAAGGCAGGGAGAAAGGGAAAGAAAAAGGAAAACAAACACACGAGAGCATACGATAGAGCCAGAAATGCTTGAAGAGGTCCAGATTTCAGGATGATTGCGGCTGGTGGTTGCCAAATTTTTGATACTTTTGTTCTGAAGGCGGAGTTGGAAGGCTGCTTGGACAGGCTTAAGGTATGCCAGGCGCGTGTTGCAGGTCAATACCTTAGTACTGAAGGGCGACTCGGCTATTATCATTGAATGGATCTAGCAGAGTGTGGGAGGAGTGGATGATTACCATCAGCTTCTTAGAGATATTTGGAGGATGGTGAGGGGTGAGATGGCCCTGCAGGCCAACATGTGTATCGAGAGACCAACGGAACAGCAGATTGGATAGCTTTCTATGTGGCTAACCACTCTGGAAAGATCTTATGGCTGGGGGAAAGGGGACTATCCGGTGCATTCTGGGACTTGTTATCTTTTGATTTCTTTGGATGTATTCGTACCCGCTATATATGATTTATTTGTTTCAGTAAATTAAACAAAAAAACCACTCCTCCAAAAGCCTTGCTTGTTTCCCCTTTGCATTTGAACGATCAAGATATATATTAATTATTTTAATTTTAGTAATTATTCTTTATTATTTTAATGTTATTTGATTACCTTCCAAAATAATATATATTACAAATAAAATGGAGGATAGCGAGCAGCCGAGCATCGCAAGGGCAAACTTGATGAAGATGAGAACAATCACCTATTTTAATATGTATTCTTGTATTTCCTCCAAACATAAAAACTAAAATTTGGATTTTTTTCTTTTCAGTTTTTACTTGAATTGGAGAGGATCGGTTCTGTAATCATGACCATTTGTGATTACCTCGACCACCATAATCGGATGGTCTAGCAGATCAATGGAGCCCACCAAATTGGAGTACGAAGGAGAAATATGATGCCAAAAATGGTAAAATTTTAGTCATTAGATGGAAAAATAGTATTTATTTCAAACAGAACTAAAGAATATATTTTTTAATCCTAATTAAGATAAAGTTTATTTGTACCTGACATTTTCTATCACATGGATTATGGATAGTCCTCTGGACTCTTCATTAGTTGAGCATATGCTAAATTATCAAATCACAAGCTAAACTTTATTTTTTAAATCAAGAACATACTAAAGAGGTGACGATGTATTCAGCTTGTGGTTGATGCCAATGCTTGCTATACAATAGCCATCAAATGCACCAAGATAGTATATTCACCTTCCATTGTAAGAATTTATTGTTGGATTGCACAATAGTAAGATCAATGCAAACATATGAATGAAAATAAAATTTTTAATTAGATCAAATTTACTATTGAGCTAGTAAAATAATTTAATTACAAAGCAACATCTACATATATATATATATATATATATATATATATATATATATATATATATATATATATATATATTCGTATATAATGATTTGAGAGCTGTGTAAGGCACGATGCATTTTATTCGGGATCCGACCTTCAGGGTAGTGGCGGCGGGAGGCTGTTAGGTATTTGACTGCACGGTTCCTGGAGCGGAACTGAGAGCTGCCTGGGCGTGTCTTCGACACGCTCAGCATGTGCTCTCAGCTAGATCAGTCATCTTGGAGGGTGACTCGGCTACGGTCATTAGTTGGATTCAGAGGGGTCTGAGAGCCGGTGCTGCCGACTATTCCTTGATCCACGATATCTGGTTGATGATGAGGGATGGAGAGGTGGTCCAGGCGAAGCATGTGTTTAGAGAAGCAAACGGGGCTGCGGATTGGGTGGCCACGTATGTGGCTAACCATGTCGGTAGTACCTTATGGGCAGGGGACGGGGAGCTGCCCTGGGAGCTCCGAGATGTTTTGTTTTCCGATTTTATTGGGTGTATCCGTACACGTGTTGTATAGATCACCCGATTTAGCAAAAAAAAAAAAAAAAAAAGAAAGAAAGAAAGAAAGAAAGAAGAAGAAGAAGAAGCATGATGCATTGGCCGACGTCGCTAAAATAGACCAATTTTTCTTTCGCGTGAAAGATGCAACCCGAGCTCTCTAGCTCGCTGCTTGTGACTAATGATGCACACTCCTTTTTTTTTTTTACTAAAATAAGTATTTTATATATTACGAATACGAATACTCTCACCATGTTTACATCTTTCTCCCAAACAGTGGAATCAGAAAATGGAGACGAAAATTTGAGAGGGATAGGGAGATGCATCGCCGAGAGGCCCTCCTCCTCTTTCCCGATCTAGGGTTTTTCCTAGTGTTTTTTCTCCTCGCCATCGCCCCCTTCCATGCCCTTGCCTCGATCCACGAGTACACCAACGAAGCCTTCTTTCCCCGGTCCAATTCCTTCTTCTTCCACGGCGGCAGCGAGGGCCTCTACGCCTCCGAGGTCAATCTTCGCTCCCCCACCTCAGACGGCAAATCCCTCATCCGGTGATCTCTCTCTCTCCCTTTCTAAGGACCCTTATTGGTTTGATTAAACTATGTGGTGCTCGATATGCCCTAATTTGATCGACTTTTCGGCTGCTCTTGTATCTGTTTTGGTAATTCGGATTTCGAGAAATTCATATCTGAAATCCTGCTAATCAGCATGCTTGCTTGCTTGGGGTTCGTGTTCAAGAACGATCTTTTTCGTTTTTTAAGCGCGCCTTTTTGTCCTGGCTCTCAATTTTTTCCAAAATGGATTGGTGGCCGGAACAAGGGTTTTTATTACTGCTTAGATTTTATAAAATTTGTTGGTGATGAAGGCATGAAGTTGTTGTTTTGGTTAGTACGTGCTATCTTTAGGCATCTGGTAGTTTTTCTGGGGTTAAGTCTTAGATTTTGAGCTTCTTTTGCCCTGTCATTTCTTTCTTCTGTTAATAGTTTCTTCTTGTCTGCTTCAAGTATTGCTGAATCAGGTATGAACCTATCAAAGTTGAGGGCCTGCATCATGGTATAAAACACCTTGTAAAATACTGTTTTTTATTATAATGTATAGACAGTATAGAGAGTTTGCAATGATGCAGTGTGATGTTATTCATTGAGGAGTGCTTGGTGTAATGGTAGGAACAGCACCATTGAGAAAATTTGTTCGTATATTTGTGTTCAGGTGTCTGCATTCTGTGATGATCTCATGTTGTTAACAGAAATCCAACTATCACTGGAAAAATGTATTGGTTTCTTAACAGGACCTCATACTCATTCTTTCTTTTCTTTTTTGGAGTTATTATTCCAGGTTTGAGTCAATAACTTTCCGGAGGACGAAAGAGTCAGCATCACAGCATCATGCTATGCAACAAAAGACTGGATTGGTGGAAGCTATAATTGTCGAAGTTCAAGACAGGGATATGATTGGCGGTACATATTTTAACTCCAATGTTATATGCTGTACTCCTGATCTACATAAAGAGAAATCTTGTAAAGCAGGGGAAGTAATTATTCGTCCAAATCCGGATAATCCGGATTGGCCAAAACGAATTCAGACATTTTTTGATGGGACCAATGTAGAGGCAAATATGATAACTCAAACTGTTTTCGTAAACAGAACTGGAATGTACTACCTGTACTTTATGTTTTGTGATCCACAACTTAAGGGCACTGTAATCAGAGGCAGAACTATTTGGAGAAATCCACAAGGATATCTTCCTGGAAAAATGGCACCATTAATGACGTTCTATGGTTTCATGTCGTTGGCATATCTTTTGCTTGGACTTATCTGGTTTCTCCAATTTACACGATTTTGGAAAGATATATTGCAGCTGCACTACCATATCACAGCTGTAATTGCACTGGGCATGTGTGAAATGGCTTTCTGGTATTTCGAGTATGCAAACTTTAATTCTACTGGAACCAGACCTATGGGCATAACCCTATGGGCTGTAAGTTTTACTGCTGTCAAAAAGACGGTATCTCGCCTGCTTCTTTTAGTAGTTGCGATGGGCTATGGTGTTGTACGACCAACGCTGGGAGGGATAACTTTCAAGGTTGCTTTTCTTGGCATAATATATTTTGTTGCTTCAGAGGCGCTTGAACTCGTTGAACATTTGGGAAATATCAATGACTTCGCTGGAAAAGCAAGACTGTTTCTAGTGCTTCCTGTGGCTCTCTTGGATGCGACCTTCATTGTTTGGATATTTTCATCTCTATCAAAAATTTTAGAAAAGCTTCAGGTAAGCTTTTATCTCATGGTTCTTCTGCAAAAGCATGAATGAATGAACACTTTAACTTGCAGCACTTGCCTTAAAATCATTTTGAAGCTTTATAGAACCTTTCAAGTTAGATGTTGCAATGTTCCATTTGTTATAGCTAGTGTATTATAACTAATTCAAAGAAAGAGAGAGAAAAAGGCACATTGAAAAGGGCTTCGTGATGGACGATGCAATTGCCTATTGGTGGGAGAGAAGAGAAAAACACAAGCCTCAGTGGTTAAAGTCCATTTCTCATAGTGATAGAATTTAGAAGGAAGTTATTTGGAAATTATTTTGATAATGATGTTGAATTGCAAATAGCAATAGCGAAGCAGACATGTATAAAATATAATGTAAAAATTACATGTTAAAAGAAAGAAAAAATTGCAGACCCTTTTGAAAAAAATTGAATTTTGTCAATTTGGATGCAAGGTTTTACATGTTTTAATGTGCTTCTTTTGAGATTTTAATCTTGACTCATTACTGTTAAGTTGTATGTTTAAATGAGATTTAAGAAGATAAGACTTTAAATCCAAATTCAACTAAAATCTGATATAATGTGGATTAGATTCTCTCAGTACTACCAAGCAAGCAATCCTAAATCTTGAAAAAGCACAGTTCTAAAAAATTGAGATCTTGGGGTTCTCATGAAAGAAACCTGTACATCAAAAAACCACATATCAACCCACCACTTGCCTCTAATTGCCTTCCTTCCTCTCCCTACCTTCTCTCTCTCTCTCTCTCTCTCTCTCTCTCTCTCTCTCACAGTGCATCACACAGGCTCTTCAGTTGTTCTATTTTAAGGATTTCAATCCTGATCTTGCATGATTGTCTGTTGAGTTGAGATTTGAGTTTTGAATTTGGTTCCAGTATATGATCTATTAGCTGGTGTCTTTTCATGCCAATTTGGTTAGTAAAGTCACCACGGAACCCTTGGAATCTGACCTGGTCATTTCATAGGGAAATATTAAAAAATGAATAATGAGATTTTAAACATGAAACTTCCAATGAACAATGGAAATATGAGAGCTTCTTGTTTATGAGGTGGAGAAGGATTGTTTGCTTGATAAAGGAACAAAAGGATAGCTGTATTAGGGATTTGGGAAAGGCATGATGCAAAAAAATTTCTTTTGCAAGAAAAGAATTAGGCTTTTGACAAGAGTTGTCATCGACTTGTTCAGTTGTGTTCGCTTTGATATAAGAATAAGTCATTGATTTTAGGTTGAGATGGTAGCGGCTCTTATTGTGCTCCATGTAAGCTTCCATTTCGGTTCTGCTTTGCACAATTATTTGGACATGCTTTATCCACAGTATGCAGATGTCAACTTCACATTGACGTGATTTTGAATATCATTCGATCATCTATCATGTGTGGAACTTATGGTGGAGATCTGGAATTTGATCATGCTTGTTCTTTTTCTTCCCAAAGTATTGTATAGTTTGCAACTGTTAAACCAAGTTAGAGATGTTAGACTTGAAAGAAGCTATATTTCTAGAGATGGTATCACCAGTTACTTGCAATTAATACCATGTCTCTTGAACAAGTTAAAATTGCATAGTATCTTTCACTTGTCTCTGAAAATATAATGGAGGCTTATCAAACTACTTGTTATTTTATACATTTACACATGGTGTTTACCTATAGTCAATGAGCTCATGTTCTATCTAATTACTACATCAGATGCGGAGAAGCATGGCCAAACTTGAGCTGTATCGGAAGTTCACAAACTCCCTGGCAATATTTGTGCTTCTTTCTGTTGCCTGGATTGGCTATGAGGTATTTCCTTTCTTGCTATTTTTCATCATTCAGGAAAAGTCAGCAATGCTCAGCATAACCAAAAAAAAAAAAAAGGAAAAAAACATCTAGTTCATATGTATCACTGTGTGTGCACCTGAACGTGTCTGAATGAATCTATGAATGGGGTATAAGTAGTGAATGAAGTGCATACTGTTGATTCTTCAAAGGCATCCATTTCAAAACTTCTAAGTTGTCTTGACAGTTCTCCCCTCCAAAGTATAATTCTGGAGAACTGGTTACACTATATATTTGGCACCCCAATTTTTGGAATCACTAATCAAAGGCAGTAACAGCAAGCAGATGTCTTATTTTATGGGTTATATTAGAAATTTTATTTGGCATCAGAAACACATGAATGGTTAACAGTCAGATTATTAGTGCTGAACTGTTATTCAAGCACTTCAAGACTTCTATAGATGGTGCTGAGTTGTTAATATCCACTCTTCTGGATTTGCGAGAATGCAGTTATATTTCAATGCAATGGATCCATTGAGTGAACTTTGGCAAAGGGCTTGGATCATCCCAGCTTTTTGGAATGTCCTCTCCTATGCACTTCTTGCAATTATCTGCATTCTCTGGGCCCCGTCGCAAAACCCAACTAGGTAATCTCTTGATCTTTGCTTCCTTTTTTTTGTTTTAAATTCTTGAGGAATTTGTCTTTCAAAATAAAGTTTTTGTTGTACTCTGTTAAGTAATGATCTTGAGCTAAGATTTGAGAATGACATTCTATACTTTGCAGAACAGTCTAATTGAAGCTTCCACTGGTTGAGGGAAATATTTGGGAAGCACATGAATGCTACAATTATGTATAACAAAATATTTCATTTTCGATCAAAATTAGGCCTTGTACTAAACATGCCAATAATTCGAAATTCAGTTTAAATGGAATGTGTGAAATCAAACATTAAAATTATGCTCATGTTTTACCTACCACAAAGTTAAGACATATATTCCTTTTAAGCTTTTGGGGAAAAAAGTTGATACTTTTCTCACAAAAACCCCCTCTCTACCTTGTGTTAACAAAAACTGAACTTTACTTCACCATTATCATTCTTTCGTTTTATTTTCCTCCATATATTATGACAATTATACATTTCCGCTGACCATTTTGTGCATGTACAAGCTTATGCTATTGGCTATACTTTCTCACTGAGTTTCAAGCTTTTCTTTACATTCTGTAATACGTCCCCTTGTATTCTCTAAGATTAGGTTCACATAATATGGCCCCATTCTTTCTTCTACTATGGTCTTTTGTTCATAATATTCTCATCTTGTCAGTGTTGATATACAGGCATGTATGCACTTTGTTTATTAATTTGATGGGCTTGTTATGTAGTTCTTCTCATTCATGAATTTGGAACTTGTTTTCCTTCTCTTGGATTAGCAAATTAGTTCCACCTATAAAAAATGGAGAATGATGTGCATCAAATATCCCACCAGGACTTCGGGTTATGACCTGTTCAAGTCTTTGTCATGACATTGTCATACATATCTCTGTTTACATGGCAGACTCTGCTTGAAATACCATGTAGGTGATGGTGTATGGGTCCTAAGCTGATAAAATCTTGGTCATTCTCCTATTTACCAACATCCCTAGCACCTGTATTAGGTAAGCGTAGGATTTTCTTTTGTAATCTCAGATGCTGCTAGAACTTATTGCCAGAAGTTGGTTTGGAACTTGAGCATGATGAGAGCTTAATTGTCAAATTCAATCAGGATCGGCACAGTTAAGATCAAATGGTGTCTTTGTTCATGGTGATATGTTATGAATAAAGAAGTAACGGTGATTTAAATTTCCACATTTCATTATGTACACCTTTTGTATTATCTCTACAGATATGCATATTCAGAGGATACAGGTGATGACTTTGATGAGGAGGGAGTTTCACTCACAGGCAGTGGTGCCAAGGGAATTGGAGACATGGTTAATAGGAAAACTATGGATCATGTACTTGGGATGGGAGATGACATTGAGGAGGATAAACGAGAGTGACATATCTTTTACTGCATCAGGATTCTGGTATGTTATATTATATACCTTATTTATTTATATAAAGAACATCGAAGTAATGAGTAATTGCAACTATGTAGAATTATAGTACATGAAAATCTTTTTTACTTTCTGTGTAACAACGATGGATCGCTTAAAAGTTTATAGCCTTGATATTTATTTCATGATTGATCATATTTCATGCATTGATTTTATCTATGATATAGCCCATTACATCATTGCCCACATTACTTAGGTTCAAATGAGCAACCCTCCCCAGTGCATGTGCTGGGAAGAGGGTCTATGTGCAGGCACAAGTATTGAGGAGAAGTTTTGTGTACAACCTTGTATCGTGGCGTTCCCACTGTTACTTTCATGAAATAAAAACCTATGTTATTGATTATACAACTTCTATATGAGGACACTTTCTGAGTTTTAGTTGTTATGAACTCAGCAGATTACTTTGTGCAAACCAATGTAGCACTTGCGCATACTCCCTTATGCACCAACAACCCTTCTCCTTGCACACAACTCTGGAGCATGCAATCTTTGTTTTAGACACCAAGAGAGTTAAAATTGTAGAAAAAATATTTATTTTTTTTAAAAAAGACTTTCTTCACCAGGATTTATATGCTTATGAATGAGGGATTCTACCCCTTATGTAAATTTCTTCCCTGAGTACCTCAAATTGTATGAAGGACAGTACAGATTTCCCCACATCATTTCATACTTCTCTTATTTAACTATGTACAAGTATTTTACTATATTTTGTAGAGATTTTGGTGTCACCAGATTTCTCTAACCATCTGGCAAATCTTAATGTATTCTGGGACCTTTTGATTCTGCTTAGAGAACTCTGCTAAGTCCATGGTTTCGAATTGGCTTCTTTATTTTAACTGTTTATTTCCTTCCAGGGTTTCATGTTTTGTGATTGCTTTGCTGATTATATTCCAAGATGTGGTATGTGGATAGTACCCACACTAAGAAGATTCTCTGCTAGATTTAGCTGGATGGTCTCAAACTGGGACCACCACTTATAGTTGAATAGGCCTATTCCAAGCTATGCTATTGTTTGGGTCATGTGCGCACAAAATAAGATGTGGCTCATCATTGTAATAAACACTCTGAATGCTTTAAGGTTCTATCAAATTAGAACTCTATAAAAAATTATTAAACCTTGGTGAAGGATATTGTGATCCATAAGCTAACCGCTTGTACAGGTTAGGATTAATAGTCAATAATCCAATTAAAGTCTCTCTCAACTTTCTAGTTTTTCCTTAAAATTTAACAATAACCGCTGATGAAATGGTCATATTCAGAGGTGTATGAGTTGCTTACTCAATTAGAACTTTAAGACGAAAAATTGGGTATGTTACGTCAAATTTCTCTACCAGCTCTTTCCTTGGAGGAAAAGATGTATAGATCTTTGTATATCAAAACCTATAGGGGCCCCTAGATCAGGATAATGCATTGGAAATTATTTTAGGTATCTACTTCTAAGTCCTTGTTAGTAAAGATCTTTGATCTTTCCAGAATTACCTGGGAACATAGTTTCATATTAACTTTTTGTCAATGTAATTTGAATCCTTTCTGTTATTTATGTGGTTTTCTGCTTCCATTTTCTTGATTTGGTTGCATTTGGGGAATTCCTGCAATACCTGACAGTTCTATCTATCAAGAATTGGAGTTACTACGGATGGGCCTGGTCCAGACCATAGAGAGATTCTGCCTTTTCTGTTCTTAGAGCATTTTTAAACAAGTTTGTTCTGTGTACTCAGGTTCATCTTTCTTATAGGGTTATAGAGGTCCAGTACGAGAGCTTATAGAAAACCTGGGGGATGGACGTAACCTATAGCAAAGATGACTGCCAATTAACTTAGTATACCAATCAATTATCATTCAATTCATCTGGTTTGTTTAAAAATATTGTATTTTGCACTTTTTTTAAAAATAATGACATTATATGCAATTAACATATCGGGTACACGATAAGAATTAAATACACTTAACTGCAAAATCTATTCTAAGTTCTGCAAATGAGACTTAATAACATATAGCTATCATCGAAAGGAAGATGAAAAATTAGTAACATATATAATTGTTGTTTTGCAGAGCTTCTTTATTCTGTCCAGCTTGCTGGATACTTGAGCTTAGGACTTGTGTTTTGGAAGAAGACCTTTTAGGGTCACTTATAGAACAAGTTTTTTTTTAATTTTTTATTTTTTGGAATCCAGTCTGATTAATATATACTGACATTAGCATCCATGTATCATTTAGAAAAATGCAAGGAATACATATTTATGTATGTACAACAATGGGCACAGACCCTGTAAGAAATTGCTGCTTTGGCGGGCACCATAAAACCTGGTTGGTCTCCAAGTCTTGGCAGTCGAGGCAGGATCTGCCTAGGCTTTCTAATTCACTTAGGAGGTGTTTGGTGGCGGAAGAGATTTTCGAGGATATATCCCTTGTACTGTTGAAGGAATGGGCCTATTTGTTACGTGGGTTATATTGGTTCATTTTTTGTAACTTATACTGGACAATGATTTTAATTCTGATTCTTTTTTCCCCTCCCCTGCAGGAAGTGAATTGCTTGGTACGAACAGTCTTTGATTTGGCACACCCAAAGCTCTGGAACATACACTATGGACTGCGTCAAGAGGATACATGATTAAATGTTGCCCATGGATGTTTGCTGGAAGCATTTCTTCCCTCATGATCCATATAATTGCCTGTTGAGTACCAATTATGGATCAAAATGAGTTTGAGATAAAACTATAGTTGGGTGAGCGTAGGAAGTAGTACTTGTAGAACTGGTAGTCTGTTACCACTCAAAATATATTGTTAAGGGTTAGTGATCACATGACAAACACCGTATGCCCAGCACCCATGGCCTTGTAAATTGGGAGAAGAATGTGCTGTAATTACCCCTGCAGCCAGTGCATTCCCTGTACATAGTCCACCATCCACTAGTCTTTGCATTTTTCTAAAGAGTGTTCTGTTTGTGTTAATTCTTGACCGAGTTGCTTGCTTGATATGCAAGTGCCAAACATTCTGGGTCCAAAACTGGCCTCCGACGGGTGAATTTGAAGTATTTCTACGAACACTCGTAAAGGATGAAGTTCCATCTCGCTTCTCTCCTCCTTTTTGATGGGAGGGGCTACTCTCCACCCTCTATCCTATACAAACTTCACCACAAGCAGGTCAGAGCCAGGTCCCTGGGCTCACCGAGCCATTGCTGCGAGAGATGATGTTCTGAAATCGAACACCTGTTGCTTGTCGAAAACAATGGGAATTGCACATTCAATATAAAGGTCTGTGGTTATGTAAACTTGCAATGTATTAAAATTAATTGCAAGTGCGATGCATGGGATTATATAGCATCTGTAATCATGCTTGGTGGAAACAACAATATATGACAGTTCTAGCGCTGGAAATACAGGTGCTGCATGCTTCTGCATTAGGAAGGCGGGGGTCTTTCTCCAGCTGAATATTTTTATTAGATCATTTAACAATTTATATAGGCCTAAGCCTGTCCGGCACAAGAATCACACGGTTGCAGCAGTGTGTAATGTCGATTGCGCACGCCGGCCAGACGACTTTACCCATGCCCACGGCATGCATAGACAGTCACTAATTTTATGAGTATGTGTTTGCATCAATACATGCCTGCATCTTTTTCCTTGCCTTCTCTGCAGGATAATAGAGATCAAGACTCTTGATATTTTTTCCTTGGTTGAACGGTTCTTCAAGAACAATTTGGTGAAAGTGCTATCCGATGATGCACAAATTTTGTAATTTGATCACTAATTTATTCAAAACTAATTTAGGAAATGCATGGACTGCAACTTAACGATGTCATGTTTGATAACATATGATCATACCCTCTTCTGTGCCAGTGTTTTCATGTAGGGATTATTTAACATTCCCCATGTAAGTACTCTTTTTAGGAACTTCTGACAAGTCTGCGCACACATTTTCCACAATTCAAAGTTTTGCCTCTTGCCAGATTATCCACGCATGCCATACTTCTCAAATTAGCTGAAAAAATGAATGAAGCGCACGCAACGGTTGTTAGCAGCAACCAGAATCACTTCGCATCCTCCTATCATCAAATGTCGCTTTTTCTCCCCTCGTGTTTAGTGTTTCCCACCTCACCGTATACAAGTTATGTATGTTTCCAACCGTAAAAAATGAATAACAGATGAATTTAGATATGCCATGTACCAGATAGTAGAAGTCAGCTTTATGAACCCTCATTTGCTGAGGACTCCTATTTAAATCTACCTCTATAAAAGAACAAACACTACGGAATTCATAAAATATCAAATATTGATACATTTTATAGTTTGGCATGCTTCATGTGAATAGCTGTCCACCAAACATCAAACCATCCACCTTCTACAACCAGGCTTCAGACCAGCATCAGTTGTATTATGAATTTTGATAGACGATGAAAGCAAGCATATTTAAAGCGATGCCATTTGATGAAATCCACATAAAGTGCAAATCTTGTATGAACATGAAGTCCCACGAAAATTGTGGTGCTGCCATAGTTAAACCTCAATTATCAAATAAAATATAATTTCTCAATTATACAAAAGAAGAAGTGTGGAGGAGAGTGAAAAGGGAAAATACGTGTAATTTTCTCACAATTGTGTACTCAGTTACCGCCTACTTCCTTACCAACCCAAATGAGATATCTGTGACATCATTTTGTCCTTCATCTATAAACAACATTGGAACATCCTGTAATCAGCCTTCTAAGCATTTTCAGAACTTCATGTCTTGTCAGTGTACCTGGAGGCCTCAGTGTCTCAAGATTTGAGTTCCCTTTCTACTGCGGATTGTTCCCTTCCAAGTTTCAACGACAGCTACATGTATCCCTCTTTTGTCCTGCCTGGTGGACACATCCACATGAGATCTGTGAAATTTGGAAGTACATTACACGCACGTCACGTGGGCTATCAGTTAACAAATGGGAAGTTTTTCCAGAGAGATGACATGAAATTCATGCAAGATCCAGAACATATGCATTGTCACAGTGGTGGTATTTGACATAAGCTAAAGGTGTGGGTCTGTCTCCTGTTCAATATGAATTGTGCAATTATAATCTAACTTCAACAACTTAGGAAACTTTAACTTCGAGCACAACTTATCGTTTGAATGCCATTAATGAATTTTCCTTCTATAGTTCTGAAAAGCCGCTATTGAACCTTCATTCAACAATATACTCATTTTACAAAAGGTCGAGGAACAAACAATCTCTTAAAAATTGGCTCATTAAGTTGAAGGCATGTTGAGAAAAGTCGCTGCAGTACTTGATCAAGGTTCTTAAGGAGCAGCTAGTTTAGCCAAGAATTTAACCTTCTATTCTCTGATTAAAATTTGAACTTTTCCAAAGAGCACGAGTCAGATATCTACACCTGAATGGGTGTTTAGGTTATATCTTCTATCTAGGGTGGTTCATCTTTCGATAATATGGCATGAGACCATACCTTAGTTACCAAAATCAGGAGTAGGTGTGGGAACAAGAGCAGGTGCAGGAAAGTGGATGTTTTTTAGATATAAGAAGGCATCTAAGAAGTGGATGTGGGTTCGAGATTCTAGGAAGATTTTGATATCGATGCCTTACACTAAGTAGAAAATTCCAGCTAATAAGGGCAATAAAGTCAACTTCTCAAAAATGGTGTTTGTTCCCTACAGTAGATATCTTCAGAAATAAGAAAATAAATAACATTATACGTTGCCACTGTAAATCAAGTACAATTTGTTAATTCTATTTCACAGAAAGATTTGAGTGAAGCTAAAAAGAATCAATTTATGGAAAGTAGCTAAAATTAACAAGACATTGAACAAAACTAGCAAAGTGCAGCATGACAATCTTAAAAGAAATGATAGAAAACTAAAAGCCACAAAAACCAATGGAAATCTCTAAGCTTTCTATTTCACTGATTGAAAAAGGATGCATATTTAGAGAGACAGAAACCATATTATTGATCTTGATCTACATAAGGAACAAAAAAAGTTCAGCAGGTTTGATATTTCCAAACCATCTATCAAATCAAAAATATTCTTTACCTCTTTTCACTTCATGTGAATAATGTCAAAAGGTTTGGTCACCTCCACCAATTTAACAACCCAAACTTTTTGTATTTTTACAAGGGGCCACACGCACAAATAGTGTCAAGTTAGGACCCTAAAGAAAGATCAGAATGATGGTGCTTTCATGATTAATCAGGATAGGCAATATCCAAGTGCTTGAAACAAAAAATATGTTTTGAAGATCTCTTACTTATGCATCAAATGGATAATGATTTGTGCATCTTAGAACATCTATTAACCGTATTAAATAAGTTTGATGCTTCTAAACAAAATAAATAAATAAATAAATCATTAAAACTCTAAATGGTCTTTTTCAGGTCCACTTAATGTACATGTTTAAGACCTCCAAAACATATAGGTTTTGGTTTATAAACTTTTCAAGGTTTTTAGATTAATAGCAATAATGGACATCCATAATATATATGGTCCATCATTGACTTAGACTAATTTAATTAGGGATCAAACCCTATCAGTAGGTTTTAGGACTCTCTCTCTCTCTCTCTCTCTCAGAATTGAGTGAGGTAGTCTTCTGAATTTTTAAAAAATAATTTAAATTAATATTATAAATATATGAACAAAATGCAATTTTGAAGGAAATAGAATGGAAAGGCCCCATTTGACAATTAATGGCTATATGTTATCACAAAATAAATATAATATTGGATCTATTACACAGAAATTTTAGATATAATGCAGACAATCATGGCGAAATTCAAGCTAGTTATATGAAGTGAAAATTATTATCAATTGACAATTATCTTTCAAACAACTATGTATGTGCATACATATACAGATGTGCATGCGCACAAGCACACAGATGGTTGTACACACAGAGAAAGGAGGGCATTTATATTCAAATTTACCTAATTCCCACTTCATTTTGTCTAACAGATAGTTGCCCAAACTCGCCCTAATTCCCACTCCATTTTGTCTTATGAACCTTGGCATTCATTTTTAAGTTGTATGTATAATCTGTGGACAAATCAACTGATCCAAGCAAGTCAATTACTCAACAATTGGTCTTACAGGTCTCATCAACTCATGAAATGCTTCATTTTTAACCAAAGTTACTTCAATTAGAAATTTGGCACCAATTTGCTGAGGGTTATTATTTGGTTGGGAGCCAACAATCATATGTTCTCATTTTTTGGGTGGATGACATCTTTATGCAAAGAATTTACCTCATACATATGGGATAAGTTTCATTAATTAAGGCTTTTAAATAATTCTCACAATTAGAACCTCTTCCTTCTACATCATCATCTTCCAGAATGTCAAACCCCATTCTTATCATACTCAGCCTCCCCCACCTGGCACCAGCCTTTTATGCTCCCTTAATTATTCCTTCCATCATTGTTGATGGTGATAGGAGCATTGGTGAAGGGGTGCAATTTTCTGAGACAAGCAAGTAGTTGTTGTTGCGTGGTGGTGCGGCCCACGTGTGTGTGGGTGGGGGGGAGTAGTAGATGCATGGGGCCGAGATAGCAATGACGTGAAACAGGTTTAGGGAAGTGGCTGACTAAGCAATAGTGTTGGAGAGGCGTCGTTTATTTATCAGAATCAATAACACCATTGTGGTTAATGTAGATTGCCAAAAAGATAGGACTTTCTCCAAAATCCTCCGGAAGTATAGTATATTCTATCATGTAACAAGGGAAGTATGATTGCATTTCATCTATAACATAAATAGGAGCGGTAATCCACAAACCAACCCACAACTAACCCAAGAAAAGCAGTTTGATTTTGGCATAAACAGGATCATGATGTCAAACAAGTCGACCAACAAACTTGTTTATTAAATGGGTTGGGTTTAGGTTTCAAGTCTTGGCCTATCTAACCAGTTAGGTCAGGTCTACACAGTCATGACCCGACTCCTTCAAGACCTGTTCAACCTGTTAATCAAGTCAAGAGGTCATCGCAAACCTAATCAGACTTACTGTTTGTTAAATGGGTTGCGCATGTTGGGTCATGGTCAGGTTCAGCTTTTATTTCTGACCTATTTAGTAAACAAGTAGGATTCAGATTTTTTGACAGGTTTTTCCTAGTGCCAATGTCTTGAACCATACCCAACCCAACTTCATCTATTACCATACGCATAAATGGCTAGATGCAATCGGTCCATCAGTCAACCAACAGAACAGAAATAAGAATTCCAAGCATTAAGAAGCAGCATTAGAGGATACCATAAGGTAAAGGCTATCTAAACCAGTAAGAGTGGGCATTTGTTCATCAAAAGGCAAGGCTACGTTATTCTTACCAAGAAGCTTCCAGAAAGAAGCTCCATAGAGGAAGCCATTTTGTTTCCTGATTTAAGCCTGACCACACATAAACAAGATTCTTGACAAGATAGCCATGCTTGTCAACTGATATCACAATCAGGCTTCAACCCTTGGTTGGGCAGCTTTCTTAATATTTCAGCTTCTCTAGCTATTTGAATGTCAGAAGGCCAAAATGTCTGCTGGATCACTTTGCAAAAAAAGCGAGGAAGCAATGCCAAAATTGTTATAAGTAAAATAGTGAGCCAGTAAGTCCTTGAAATGGCTAGATGGTATATCGTCCTGCCAAAGATTAGATATAACAAATGATACATGAGCAGAACAGAAATATGTATTCATTAATCTATAGATACATATCCACTAAAAAAAACAAACAAAACTCACCAGTAGTTGGGGAAAATTGGTATGGAATCTAATATCACCATGCACATATATGTGATGATTATAGATCCCCAAACAGCAACATGAGTAATGAATACCCAACGTTGGATGTCCATTGCCAGGTGAACATTCACGAGTACAACGACAGAGATAGTCCACAAATTGCCTATACTCCATATGTCAACTGAACTGTTCCTGTAGGTGAAGAGAGGTACATAGAAAAGAACGAGACTTTGCCACAAGGTATCAAGCATTGTGATCCAGAAAATGTGCAAATTATAGCTCTCTTGTCTATGCCCTGCTCCATAAAGTTTTGGATAATGGAGGAGCGTCTTATGACTCAAGTCCTTGTCCAGAATACCAACCACTATTGTAGGGACAGATGTATAGATGACAGAGTAAAAGACACTACTCCAATCTGTCAAAGCAGAAGTTGTGGAAAACGCTGTGCATAAAATATACCTGGGGATGAAAAGCACATCACAAAGAGATGAATAACAAGAATCATTCCAAGAATGCCATTAAAAACCTCAGTATTTTTATAGTTCTAGATATTAAGTGTTTTATATGGAAGAGTATATTGTACTCAACATGATAGGTAAACGGAACGCATTGGAAAAGATACAATTTCATCATGAAGCATAAGTGAATGGAAAAACCCCACCAGTGGCCAAAATAGTAATTACTCTAAAGCACAGGAAGAATATGTGGTAAAGCCAAAGATAGTATTGAATTTGCGAGGATGATTAGTCAACTGCTGACATTTAAATGAATCATGCAAACTGAACTCTACAATTAAAACCACTATAACAACAGAGAATAATAAATAACAAAAGATTTTGCAGATTCTAAATAACAGAAACACTGACAAACAATTTTCCAGTTACAAGATAGTACTGACTCCAAAAATAAATACTTGGACATAAGCAATGCTACTGCTGAAGAAGTCTAACACATGCTAGAAACTACACAGATTTATGTCCCCAAAATAAGTTCATAAATCATGAAGCCTCGAGGAGGCCATCATTACAATTGAAATACCGAATGCTCCATTCGCAAATACATATGAAAGTGCATCTTTCCTGTGACTTGAGCACTTTTCAGTTGTATCAGGACCAAAGGATGATAATTGGAGTCGTGAGACATCATGAAATATTTCTAAAAACTTGAAACTTGTAACTTTAAGAGGTTTTGACAATTTGCAGTAAGATGTGCAAATTTCATACTACTCAAGAAATATTAACATAGTTTCCAGTCATTTATTTCAGTAAGATAATAAACAATCTTTACATTTTCAGCCACCAATGATAACAAATATCTCTGTATGAGATCATATAACATTCAGAGATTTCTGCAGTGCTTTGTGCTCCATGATTTAACACTGTTCCAAATTGAAGTATCTGAAATTAATGTTTCTCCAGCACCTAAGGTCATTTGGGTTGTGGCTAGGACGAGATAATGTGAGAGATAGGGAAACAATATCTGAAAACTCTCTCTCTCTCTCTCTCTCTCTCTCTGTGTGTGTGTGTGTGTGTGTGTGTGTGTGTGTGTGTGTGAGGGGGAGAGAGAGATTCTTGCACCCTCGTACAATAACCAATTCTCTTTTCCTTCATGATGGATTTTCCTCACTTCTTTATTCAGCATCATTTCTTGGACAAACAAGCAACAAATAAGACCACCTCAATTACTATTCCTTTCCCACAGTTTCTCAGTAACCAAACTTTAAAGGAAGACAAACTTTATATAAGCAAGTACAGAGCTTCATTCAATGGGCAACAGAAGAAAGAAGTATCTGGTTACGGCTGGATAAGCCACTAAGTGAATATATGCAGTTGGTTACCAGAGATGTATGGCAAAGTATACCAGGAACTTAAGGCAGTTTGGTCATCAAAATTTACTATAACTGGTTATGTACAACATGAGTTTATTAAATCATGGGTTTGGTTGCTTTCCATGAGCTTTTTTTTTGGGAAAATGACAGGTTATAAAAACTGCAAAATTAGTTTTATTAAAAACAGATCCTACCCTGTTTTCATAAGACATGTTGCAGAAGAATCATGTTTTATGATTAAATGTTTTACTGAAATACATGGAAAGACCAAGCAGATTCAAAACACTAGCCAACCCACTGCACTGCTGGTCAAAATACAGCATGGTCATCTGATTTGTTTTTAGCACTCATATTTAACATGGCCTAAAAACAAATATATGATAAGAAACCGAAAAAAAAAGTGAAGATGCTAGAAATGTTTAAGGTCATCATGCATACCAGAACAGCATTAGTACGAATACAGCATTCTTGTAAAAGTTGTACAAAACCAAATAGCCAATACGCTGATAATTCCAGTGTCCGTGTACAAGGAGCAATCTTTTCAAAAAACGGAATTGCCCCATGGCAAAGTCTGATGCCATCACTGCCTGGCGACCTTCCTGACCACATATCCCAATACCAACATCCGCCATTTGAATCATTGAAACATCATTTGCCCCTGTTAAAAATGCTTTCAGAAAAGGAAAGACAGAACATCTACAGTGTCTTAAAAAAAATGAAAAAGATATGTTTTAAGTAAAAATAGCCATAAACAAAAGAACAAGTGATAATCAAGAGGACACATTAGGATCAGTAAATTCAAATATGCAATAGTCATCTACTTAACTTGGTTTGAAAGCCATTAACAAACTAAGCCAAAAACCAAAGAATAAATTAAGGTCAAAATGGCAATGGCTCAAGTCTGATAAGCCTCCCGAATCAGAAAAGTGGCAGGCTTATCTGAAACCAGTTAACCTGCCAAAAGGTCAAGACTGCATGACACATACCCACAAGCAAGTCTACTTGTGTGAGACCTAACCCCACCCCAACTGATATATCCTGCTCCTGGACTTAAATTTCATAGGGGGAAAAAGGAGAGAACAAAGTATAAACACAGCAAAAATCTAAAATGTAAGGGTAAAGAAATGGGCATGTGCAAGTTATGGCATTACAGTGGAACTCCAGTTTATGTTTTAGACCAATGAGACAAGAGGGATGCAATTATTTCAAGTTGGACTCAGTAATTGGACCTTTGTCAGAGCAAAGTGGATACTCTGCTCTTACTGAGTATCCTTATGACAAAATACAGAAAATACTCTGGTATTCCAGCATTATTTCATAGGGGCAAAAAAGTATCAGCATCAACAATCAATTTCGTACGACAGCAATCAACATATGTAAAGCAAGGGAATGCATCAAACTGAATCGGAAAAATAAAAAGCCCTCAGCATTTGGCAACCTAAGTAAAAAAGAATAATGTTTTTAAAACATCACCATCACCAATAGCCAGAGTCATGTCATTTGTCCTGCTTTTGATCAAATCAACTATTCCAGCTTTTTGAAGAGGAGCAACACGACAGCAAAGCACAACTCTACAAGAAGTAGCCAAATCGAACAACTGCATGAAAAAGAAAATTATAGAGTATTGGCATCATTTTAAGCAAACAGTTATTTGAGCAAAACCCTACTGACGTGCATCCATAGTGCAACAATGAAGCCAGTTCAAGATGCAAGCCTGGAAAGTAAATTTCATGTTTCTTAGGTGTCCAGACAAGTATGACAAATAAACTCCACGTTATTGTAGAAAGAGTCACACCTCTGTCTCAAGGTCTTTCTCTAATATGTACACCAGACTGTTCCCATCAATTATTAGTGCTAATGGAGTATCATCCAGATCTGACCTTTTCTCTCCACAGAATTCTGACATGTCACGGGAATCTCCAGCATATCTAAGAGTTCGTGATCCATTTTCAGGTATTAATACATTAGAATTCCTCGTGTCACAAGAAGTATCAAGAAATTCATAATCAAAATTCTCCTTCAAGGATTCATTTCCATTATTTGCTGATTTTATGCCATATCTCTCTTTTGCCTCAGTCAAAAGGCGCTTGCAATCAAGCTCCGAAGTACCATTTATGATCACCTGGTGCATATTTTGTGTCAGAAGTCTGCATGACAGACCTATCGAAATTGCAGTCTCTTGCTTATCTCCTGTGAGAACCCAAACCTTGATTCCTGCTTGCCGGAGGGATTCTATGGCTTCAGGCACACCATCTTGCAATTTGTCTTCTATCCCAGTAGCCCCAAGTAGCTTTAAATTGCACTCGATTAGAGCTGCTGCCTGCCGGAGTTTTGCTGATCTCTCCATTAATGAAGTGCTAGCTTCTTCATACATTTCCTGCCATTCCTCAAATTCTGCATCAGTTAGATTCCGGGCAGCGATTACGAGAGTGCGAAGACCCTGTGATGAATAACTGGTCAAATGATTCTCTGTTGCACTTTTTATTTTGTCAGCCAACGAATCTCGATGCTGATTGTTTTTCAAAATACTGAGCACTGAACTATCAGCACCTTTAACAAGAACTTTCACAGCATTGTTAGGAAATCTTATCACCACAGACATTCTTTTCCGCATGCTATCAAATTCGTGCAGACCGAGTACATCTAACCTGGTTTAGATATATGGAACTTTAGTTATAAAACCATCAATATAATGCTTGAGGAAAATTCTCTCCAACAGTAAAGGAAGAGAAATGCAAGCTAATGTTTGACAAGGTTCCTACTTTCTCAATTTTATAATTGAAGTCAATCAAAAGCCACAACTTGCATGATGAATGAGAAAAGGTCAAAAAAATATGAGCGGTCTACCTTATCCTCTCGCCATTGACATCAATGACAATGTGGCCAGTAGTCCGTTCGACAAGCGTATATCCATAAGCAGAAGCTGCATTGACTAAAGCTTGCTCATCGGGAGACTCACCCTGATAATCAATTGCTTCTACCTCATGTACTTCGTTGGCAGAACTAGCAGATGAGTCCCTAGTAGTGATTGGAACGACAGTATTACAAGCTGCCAAAGTAAGAAAAAAATCATGAGCAGCAATCCTTTCCTCTCCAACCAAGTCTTTGTGCAATAATGCCATAAGTTCAGGATCAACATTGATTTCTGACTTGAGTTTCCACCTGTGTCCTTGGGCTCCTGCATGATACAACAAACAATAGAATTGGCTCATAGTACAGAAAATTTGCCAGATGTAAGTTACTCTACGAAAATATAACCAAATGGACATGAATCCACCCATCAAGGTCAGATGCAAGGTTTTAAATACTAGTTTCAGCACACATGCTTGCACCAATCACTGCGAGCCATACCGACTGTTGTTATGGTACATACCTTGGCGCTAATATTTGGTACAGGGGGCATACAAGATGCATGTATCATCCTGATAAAGCCCAAAACTGCAATATAAAGGGCATAAATAGAGAAGCAATATGATAAAAGAATAGAGCAAATCTACAGCGGTTACAGGATAAGCACCAAGAAAACAAACTAGAAGAACAGCAGTTCTCACTTAGAAATATATTGATTGCTTCTCTAAATTCTTTGAATAGGACTTTTGTAAGTTTCTCACTTAAAAAGCAGAAAACATCATTGGACAATCATTTTTTTTTCCAGTTTCATCATTTCAAATACAAATGATATGTAGAGTAGGACCTAAATGTTTTATCAGAGCAAGCATTAACAGCAACCAAACTTTCCTATACCACACATGCCTCATTTAAAGTACAATAATTTGACAAGGAACAAAGTTCAAAATGAACATAACTATGCAAGGAAGAAGATAGTGAGAATTATACATGAATATACCTGCATGGGTGGAGCTTCCATAATCCTTCCCATATAAACTGGCCCTGCGGAACTCCATCTTATTCTCAGTTAACGTACCTGTCTTATCTGAAAATATGTATCGTATTTGACCCAAATCCTCATTTATATTGAACGATCTGCACTGGAACCTTGAGTCTGAACTACTATCATACATCTGCATGTCCTCAATCATGAAGTATGACTGCCCCAACCGGACCAGTTCCATTGTGATGTATAAGGATATAGGTATCATTATTTGGAAGACTATGATAGAACTCAAAAATGAGAAAAATATCTCCATCGCAATCCCATAATATTTGTAATATTTTCCATTTGCTTGACCATTTGTGAAGTATTTCCGCCTGTAATAAGGTAAAGTATCAAGCTGATGCATGTGACGTTTGAGCCACAAGCCCATCCCAGTTGCCACAACAGCGCACATGACAGAGAGAAATACAGAGAGCCAAAACGTTTCCCTGTTCATGTAACTCTCCAGTCTACTCCTTTTGGAAGGTGACACTGTGCTGTTCAACATGGCCTTGGTTTCCTGACCAGCATACACCACAACCCCAACAATCCAGTCTGTGTTCTTAAGCTGGCAGCCACGCAAAATGATGTTTGACTGACCAAGTGTAATCTTCTGCCCGTTGAATTCCATATTTGCAGTAAATTCATAAATATTCCTATTGGGCCGCTCACATCTGATCTGCCCTGAATATGAGCCCCCTTCCTGAACCATTGAAGCAATTTCCTGCCGAGCATATCTTGTCTTTAAGTTCGACTCACCATCTAAATTCATTGTCTGAATATATGCTATTCCATTTGGATCACTACTCCCTAACAAAACCATGTCACAAGGAATGGCTTCATCACCATGAATTTTTACAACCTCTCCAACTCGTATTTTTTTCCATTTCTTTCTTCGAAAATGACCAGATTGTAGAACCAGTGCCTCTCGGTTGTTCTCTTTCCGATCGGACCTGTGCCTTCGCCAGTCTTCATAGCCATCCTTGATAGCAGTCACAAACAGCACAAACAGAAGCGGAAAGAGAGAGACTGTTCTCCCAAAGACAGCCAGAGGAGGAAGCTGATTCAGAGCAGCAATTGCTAGAAAATACAAATAAGCTAGTCGGTGGAATTGGATGAATAGGTTTTTGGGCAGGAAGGTGATTAAAGTATATTTGCTGGTGCGAATCTCATTTCCTGTGAACTCATATTTTTCATTTGTCCTCCTTGGATCATTAATGTGTATCACTCTTGGACTGTCCTCAGATGAAAATAGGTCTTCAAACTGCACACTCTTGTGGCGGACCCGCTGAGATTTGTTCAATTTCTCTTGGCCGGCAGAAGTCACAGAAATTTCAAGGGATGATGGGTAGCCCTGACGTTCCATTGTACACCAAGAAGCCAGTTGTCTTTCTTCTTGTTGAGGGCATTCCAGCAGAAACTGCTGGAAAATGTAGACTCTGCCGATTGAGTCCGGTTTGTGTTAGTGGTAAAACCAAAATGCCAGATACGCCGCTGAGAAAATCCTTAGCCACACAGAAAGAAGGCTTCTCCTTTATCCACTAAGTTCAGATAATGACTTTGTTTGTCCTTGAAAGTGGAAGAAGAGAAGGAAGCGGGGACAAGCAGAGACTGCGTCAAGAGACAGAATGAGAAAGAAGGCAGCACTGGTGTTGAATCTGCAGCTCGAGAAGATGAAATGAGCAAGGTTGGCTGAAAATCATAAATAACCCTGAAAACCATGAACATGAAGGAAGAAAGCGAGCACCCTGATGACTCTAGACATTGAACCAAATCAGCAATCCAGAGGAAGTTTCCCTGACCAAAACAAATCAGCCAGATGACCATCCCATCCAAGCTGCAATTAGAATTTGGTAACAGCATCCTACCAAAAGAAAGTCCTTTTTCTTCATTGTCAACAGCTTCTTATCTGATGTTTCCCTCACCGAGAACAATTATTCTCAAATCACGGTGACTAAGCTACATCCTGGCGCAAAGAAACAAATACATAAACGGTGATAATCAGAGATTCAATACAATAGGAAGCTTCCAAAAATATCCAAAGTAACATTTTTTTTGTTGCCATTTTGTTTAAGGACTCGTGAAAGCTAACTGAAAATTCAGAGTGGCATTATTAGAAAGATTCAGCCCATTTATTTTCAAATTCTTCAAACTAAAGTTTTTTCTAATATTTCTTTATATTTTTTTTCTTCGTGAAAACCAACATGTCCCAAAGAAAACATTGCAAAGTGCCAATTCACCGAATCCCCATTCTTTTATGCAAATTACCTTATAAAAACGGAGGCATATAGAGAATAGTTTACTTTTCTTTTTTGTTTGAAAAGAACAAAAAGAAATAATGTAATAATGTCCAATTCTCCACCTTCAACAACAATTCGTCTAAGACAACCCTCATTCTATCAAAAATCCAAAAATAGATCTCTTGCATAAATTTTAATTTCAAGAAAAAATTTGAAATACCTAATTATAAACGTTCCACAACCTACCATCGTCGGATCCCGATACGTGCATCAGAATGTAATATTGAACGAGAAATACCCTCACCAGAAAACCCTTGTAAGCTCGAAATTTCCCTCATTTTCAAAAACACCACAGGGAAAAAGATCAAGCTCCAGAGCGAATTAAAGAACGTAAAATAAAGAAACCTAATGTACTCAAGTTTCCCTTCTTTTTTCCTTCATAAGCCAATTCTTCAACCAAAATGCCAGCAAAAATCAATATATGTATATATATATATATAAAGAAACGAGCCGGATAAACCTACCTCTAGCGAGATCAAATTCAAGAAAATCTCTGGAACCATCAAATCCAGCGAAACCGACACCAGATCGAGCACCAAGATCCTGCTAATACCGCGCTATTCCCACACCCTTGGAGAAGATCCGGCCTTTTCCGCAGCTCCCGTACCAGATCTAATGGGTCCAGAAGGAACCTTTACGCGACTCCGAAATCTAGATCAGCTTTCAATCAATTGCCGTTGGAGAAGAACAGCTAGGGTTCGGGGAACGAGGCCTTCCCATCCCCCCTTTTTTTCCCAAACGGAAAGGAGAGATCGAAGAGAGAAGGGGGATGGAGAAGGGTGAAGGAGCGCGAATCTCTCCCTCCGGCTCGGGGCAGTAAAGCAATGGGTAGTTCTATATACACCCCCCCTATTGCTCAGGACACCCCCCAAAAACCAAAAAAAAAAAACCCAAACTAACCTTTAGTGTAATTACCATATTGCCCTTGAAATTTTCTCATACACCCCCCTTCCTCCTCCTCCGTTTCGTTTTGAAAAGAAAAAAAAAACCCCCCTCAAACCCCCCTTAAACCCCTCGATCCATTTACATCGTTTAGGCGATCTTTGAAGGAGATTTAAGCCCCATTCGAAGCATGGACAAGCAACTAGTGATTTGGGACGAAGAATCGGCCGCAAAGGTACGTGTTCCACCTTGTTTCGAATTTTTTTTTTTTCACGGTTCGTGCTCCGTTCGGCACTGGATCGCCGAACAAAAGGCTTCTGTTCGGCTGAACAGTGCCGAACAGAAGCCTTCTGTTCGGCTGAACAGTGCCGAACAGAAGCCTTCTGTTCGGCAACTCTCAACCGAACAGATCTGTTCGGCTGCACAGTGCCGAACAGAAGGCTTCTGTCCGGCACTGTTCAGCCGAACAGAAGCCTTTTGTTCGGCGATCCAGTGCCGAACGGAGCACGAACCGTGAAAAAAAAAAATTTCGGGAGAAGCCGGCGAGGTGGTTCCGGGAGAAGCCGGCGAGGAGGTCGGAGATCGGGAGAATGCCGGCGACGAGAGGGAGAAGGGGGAACGGGGGGGTTTTGGGCGTTGGCGAGGTATTTTGGAGGGGAAGAGCGGGGTGGGGGGGTTTGGGGGGTGTAGAGAGCAATTTAGGTGAGGGGGTGGGGAGGGTGGGGGGTAATTTAGGAATTTTTAATTTTTTAGGGGTGTCCTTAGCAAATGGGGGGGTGTAGAGAGTATTTAATTTTTTTTTAATTTTTGGGGGGTGTCCTGAGCAATAGGGGGGGTGTATATAGAACCACCCTAAAGCAATGCTCTGTACTTCTTTTATACTGACGAATATGCCCTTGGGTCTGAACGTTATTATCGACAAACGTCCACCGACGCAGCACTGGGAGGAATGGGAAACTCCGCAGTGAGATGGGATTTATTGGACTTTTATGCTGTCAGTGTTACCGAAAATGCCCTTTATTGAGATAGATGGATTAGCTTTCTTAACTAGTGTAATGCCATAGCTAGTTTGACTACCAAAAGTTTGGTTCTGCGCACCCGTTGGCCAAACCTATTTTTAATTGGTACAAAAATAATTTTAGAACGAAATCCTTATTAAATGTCATAATTTTGTCAACTTAGAAAGGTGGGGATGAAAGGTAAGATAAGAAAGTTTGATATTCTTTATTTCATTCCATCTTAAATATGGTAATTTACTTAGTTTCATTGAGTATCTGCTCTGATTTGATCCTACTTGGGCGGATTTTATTTGAACCACGGTGGATCTAAGACGGGTACGAAAAATAGTAAAATTCGTTCCGAATCCAATGTGGACATATATATATATATATATATAATTTTTCATAAATCTTCTTTCTAAGGTAAAAATAATAATTTGTATGCAATAAAATTAATTTTTGTAGCTCTGCTCGATCTAATCCGTCCGATCTGATTCCTCCAACCCATTTTGTCTAACTCTTAGAACATGGTGCTTTTTCTTTTTTTATTTTTTTATTTTATAATTAATATTAAAGTTATGTATGATTGATAGTCACATGCTTTCACATTTTATATGATAAAGAGAATGCTTATGGTTCCACGGAGTACTCTATTATTAGTCAAGGGTCATTATTAGTCAAGGATAGAATGAGGACCATCGTAACTACTTTGAGTGGATTATGTTTTATATGCATATGTAGCATAATCACTTGAATAAAAATTACTTTTTGATGAGTCATATATTATAACAATTGCTACACAATTAAAATAATAAATACTACTTGGCATTTCATTTCACAAAATATATTCTTTAAAATTGAATTTCTTACTAATTTTATTTTTTAAGAATAATCAAATTATCAAATAGTATTTTCATTTTCTTCCTATTACCCTCTAGTCTCTAGTATAATGACTAGTAAATTATATTATAACATTTTTTTAAAAACACAACAAAAAAATCAATCAACAACTAGACTATGTAGTCAGGCTTCAGAGTTGGCTTGAAAGAGTTTGAACTGGGTTTGATCTTAAATATAGAGCCTATTTATTTTTCGGATCGAACCCGAGCCCGAATTAATTTATTTTTGTATAATGTTATTTAGAGAGAATTATAAGGAAGTAAATGATAAATTAAAATGATTTTAGCTGAAAATAATGTATCATGTATCATTAACTTGTGTTATAGAAGAGACCTCAATTTTTAACTAGCTCATTTACTTGTGTAACAATATTATAAAATATTAAACTTCAATCAAGTTTGGTGAGATTTATTTTTGGTCCGATGAATAATTCGAGCTAGCCCAATCAGATTCAAGCCATGCTCCGGCCTAGGCTCAAGTTAAGCTCGGGTCTGGATTATTTAAAAATTTTCAGACCTAAATCCGACCCAAAGCCCCAAAAAAAAATCGGGCCGAGTTCGAAAAGGGGCATAGACTTGCCCAGTCAAGCCTACTTCCAGCCTTATATGCACATATGCGTATAGACATATTGTATAAAATCTCATTCATTGAATGAGGTTCGAGTATCAAAGTTTTTAGCTTATGAGATGAAGAAAAAGATTTTTGGTGGAGAAAGTTGTGGAGATATAAAAATTTGAACTTCACTTTAGAGCACCATGCAATTGAGATTATATATAGAAGAGTAGATAGGAGTCTGATTCCTCTCTAATATGTATTTAAAAATGATATATCATTTTTATTTTACTAATTAATAAAAAATTACTACCAAAAGAAAGAAAATTCTACGTACCCACTATGGTGGGATCGTAATGTTGCCGAATAATTATTGTATTCTATAATTCTACTTTAAACTAAGTTTTGCTATATGCCACATGCCATATAGTAGTATATTTCTAAACATCTAATATTGTTCAATATTTATATATAATACATTTATATGTATGTATGTATATGGATGCGTTGTAGAAATCTCATTCATCGAATGAGTTGAGTGTTAAAGTTTTTAGCTTATGAGATGGGAAATGAAAAGATGTTTAATGGAAAGAAATAGTAGAGATATAAAAATTTGAACTGCACTTTAGAGCATCATGGAATTAACATTACAATCCTCTGTAATTTGTATTTGAATTTGATGCATCTCTCATCCTCTCCGCAAGTCCTTTTTGGTAGATTTGTAAATTGGGGGCCACAGACGGGTTGTTTTGGGTAATGGGCGGCGCGGAAGGAGCCCCCGCCGATACGTGTTCAAAACGTGGGGTGGGGGGCCGTTGAGATTGGTGGGCCCCACGTTCCACCGGCAAGCTTTATCTGAAAGTAGACAGCTGGAAAGCGAGGAACGAGAGTAACGGACGCGAGTGAACTGCTATCATAGTATATATATAAAAAAAAAAACAATAAACAAAGAGCGAAAAAAACGGCAGAAAGAGACGTTCCGTGCTTGCACGCACGGCATGGTAATTGAGGACATGACATCACTTTGGACGATGGAGGCTGACACCTGACCATATATCAAAGTGACGCGACTGGTTCCGTACTGACCCGAAGTGAGCAGTGGCTAAGCTTGCAAAAAGCTGCCCAAATGCAGGGGTGTGAACGCCGGGCCTATTAATAGAAGGGGGTTGTATCTTTCGCACGAAAGAAGGAATCATCTTCCTTCGCGCGAATCCACCGTTGGATCATAATCCGAAATGCTTTGAGATATGCGCAAGAATCTATCCAATGGTTGATGTCGTAAAAAGAGATCAATTATGCTTTCGTGCTAAAGATACAGTCCGAACCGTCCTTGAACTCTTTTTTTTTGGACTCTTTTGGAGATCAATAGGAGGCCCACTAGGCCTATGGTGGTGTAATGATTCGAGTACTTGTTAAGTTTGAATGGCAGTACTTTAAATGTCATGTCATATTGACTGAAATCATATATCGTACTAGTTTCGATTGCATGGCAATTAACAATTTTGTTTCTGCCACCTCGCAAGGAGAGCAATGTGAAGTGTGCAAGTTATTTTGGACATGCTTTGCATTAAATTGCTAGCTTCAGCACCAAAATTCGTTCACTTAGCTCTAGAAATCAGCCCAAGAACCATTGGATTTCTTATATCTTGTGTCACGAGTTGTTACAAATTCTAGTAATCCCATATGTTCTTTCACCCTAAAATTTGTTTTAGGTTGATGGGTTTTTTTTTTTTTGGGGCGCCGGCGCCCCCGCGGGGGGGGGGGGGGGGGGGGGGTTGTGTTGATGCTTTCTCTATGCTACATTTTGGAAGGTATTCAAAGATTTTATCTTTCTGACATCTTTCAGCAATGGTTACGCATCTCTGTGTCATTCATAAGTTGCAAGATGAATGGTTCGTGATTAGCTATCCTTCATCGAACAAAGCATCTCCTAGTTAGATTATTGAGAAATTGATGTTAGATTAGATATCGATAGAGAATGTGTTTGTGACATGACCAATAAGATAACTTTGCGATCCTAACTGATGTTCTTTCATGTTTACACTTTTTTTAACTATTGAACAACTAAATTTAAAAAATTTCTTACCACTGGTGCAAGTTACTAGGAAACGCTAATCATCTGAGATTGGAAAGCATACTTAACCATGCGCAGGTTAAAATGTCTCATTCCATGTTTGGTTGTGTAAGTGGGATAATTGTCAGAAATATGTGTTCCATTGCTAAACATTCTGCTCCTTTTTGGTTTTTCCTTCTGCGCTTCACTGTGAATCCCCACGTTGATTTGTTTTTCAGAAGTGGATGATCGAGTCATATCCTCACGTCCAAAATTATCTATGATTCTGGCCATTCTGAGCTCTCATGGTCATCGGTTGGGAAAAGTTTCCCTAGCCTTTGATATAAGTGAGGCCAGTCGTGGTTCTCTGAGATGCCATAAAGGCATAGAAAGCTGCTCCAATGACCTGCATAGAAATCAGAAACCTATCGATAATTGGCTGCTTGTTGAGCACATTAAAAACATACTTAGATGTTTTAATTTCACTGATTTTGATGGGACCTAAACAATTATTATAACAATCCAGGACCTCATGCAAAATGACTAGTTGCACGGATCCTCACATACTCTCTCTCCGTTTAAGCTCTGACATCCTTATCATACTAAAGATTCAAATTCATTCATATTTAATTGCAAGCACCGTGATCGATCCATGGTCAGCCTCAATGAATCCATGCTGCAAAGTGCCTCCTAGTCTATATAAGTTATGGATTGGGTCCGCTTTGATACTATTTGTAACAACTCAGGACCTTACCCAAAATGGCTAGTCGGAATGTATTATTTGGATTCTTTGATTCTATATATCCAATTAATAACTGATTTGGACTAATCACATGCATGCACGGGCCCTCACAATTATGAAAAATGATCTGCACATTACCATTTCACATTAGAACAAATCCAAGATATTTTTAGTGCATCAACCCTTTTGCCACCAGAGTAGGCTCTAAACAAGCTTGAATTGTTAGCACCAATTCAGATATTATAGTATACCAATTGCCACCCCGAATAAAGCATGATCAAGTGAAGTTCACGATATTGTTTGGTTTTTGCAGCTATAACCCTGAAGAACATGGACTTGCAACACAAGTATGGTAACATGTATATTATTACTTAGATACTCTCAACGCCTCTACAAATATTTGGCATGGGGCAGCAAATAAGCTATGTGACTTTCTTGACTTCGCTGCAGGGCCACAACCTATATGTAGCCCGAAAAATAACAAGAAAGCATCCATCAAGGGATTAGATGTGGTGATGAAATATAAAATGGCGAGAGAAGAATGACTAGTTCTCTGGTGCTTTTTCCTGCGCTGTGGCTTCATTATCTTGTGCTGCAGAGTTCAATCCCTGTAGAAGGGGAGAAATGTTAGCTAAAATTTGCTGTCGTTTTGTATAGAAAAAATGGCCACTGACAAATGAAGTTCTATACTAGTAGTACTTATCAGTTGATCAAAAGCACGTATGAGCCTTGCACTATACTGCCTATTTCATGATCAAGGGTGCAAATCCCTGAGGTGGATAAGTCCGACGACTCAGCAACAGTGTGGAATTGAGTTTCTCGTCCGGTGGATCTGATCTATAGTTAGGGGGCAATACCCTTTTCTTGAACATCAACTCAGCATCAAGACCAACTCCCAAATCTTTATATAGCTCATGGTATCTTTTCAATAAAACAAAAAGGATCTTTTGGCTCAATATCATTGGACTGTCTGTTCTTAGTTGCATTGACATTGTTAATATATTGCCAGAAATTATGGTCTAAGCAGGGTGCAAATCAAGAGTATGGCATGGTGACTTTCAAAGTTTTAAGAAGCAAACCAATATATGTTACCTTGAAACTAGTCAAGGTCAAAGTAGTTGCATGCAGGAGGATCTCTGAGCATTGAGAAGTTGATGGGAACAGGTAGGATACAGGATATGTACTGCATGGAACAAATTGATCAATAGATTTTATGAAGTTTTCTGAAACAAGGATCACATGCAACAAGCTTGAGAGTATGGCAGTTTCTCGCAGACTGGTTGCATAAGCTAGCATATAAATCAAAGTTTTTAGAGAATAGAAGCATTAGACCAACTGTGAATGGAATGCAGCATATGAGTAAAGATTTCTATTGATGATATTGTTCATATCTGTTGTCTTACAAGCATTATAGATTTGATGACTTAAAAAAGAGACTAGGAAAGGAGGAACTCCAGCTGAAATCGAGGTGAGGGGAAGACTCAAACTCAGTTACTAGTACTCATGCTCAGGTGACTTCACCAATCAAACCAATTGACGCTCAATATGAGGTGAATTGACTTCATAGTTTGCTAATAAAGTTAAAACCTCAATGCTGGTATTGCAAAATAAGGATGAAATATTTGAACTAAAGATTCCTGCTGTTCATCATGTTTTGCAAGATTTAGAGTGCTTAAAAGAATCGAGCGTAGAAAAAGAGAAGCTATTCAGCCAATGAGGATAACTTATAATTGCAAGAAATGATTAACTAGAAGTTATCAGTCCTGGAATTAGGCTGGCTCATTAATGTCTCGGGGGATTTCATGTTCCTTTATATAAAATGCAAGTAAAATGTCATGTCCACTGCTACCCTTACTCATCAGTCAAATGATTCACATGATGAAGGGAAAGGAAAAAGGGCCAAAAGCAGCACTTGCCTGTGATTGAGCTTTAATACTTCTCTTCTCTTCTTCTTTAGCTCTAAGAGACTTGACAGGAGAAAATCTCTGCAATATATTTGCAACCATATTAAAACGACAATCAAAAAATGACAAACAAATGCCAAAGAAAAATATCCAGGGAATTTTTTATCCTTACTATTGGTTTAATCAGTGGGAAATCTATGATCAGAAGAACAAACAAACAAAGATTAAAAAAGGATGCAATAGCTAACCATGCAAGAGTCTTCTAGCTCCTTGAGCCTGACCAACCTCTGGAGCTCCAACTCGACGCTCCTCTGCTCCTCCCTTCTCCTCTCCCACTCCCTCACCGCCATCTCCAACACCCGATCCCTCTCTCTCAGCATTCTCTCCGTCCTCTCCCTTTCCACCCGGAGCCTCTCCCTCCTCCTCCGTATCGCCTCCAGCTCCTCCGCCAGCGACGCCTCCAGCGACCCAATCGCGGCCACATGGATCGGACGGTTCTCCTTGTCCGCATCCCCCTTGATCAACGGCGAAATCTGGGTCGGTTTCAGCTTCGGAAGGCTCGCCGGCGCCGGACTCGCATTAGAATTCTTCGGTTGGAGGGGTTTCCGGCGAGGCGGCGACCGGATTCCCGAGGTTCCGGCTGCTGGAGACTCCATCAATGCGGGAAGCCAAGAGAGAGACAAAGCAAGAGAGAGAAGGGATGAACGTTTGAATTCGAAAGGGGGAAGTGGCAACGGCTATTTACCACTGTGTGGGCGTCAACCGATAGGGATGTACGGGATTGGACGCGAGGAATGCGTTAAATATCTAACGCCTCGTTGGCAAAGCCAGTAAAGTTTTGAAGTTTTAGGTAAAATTTTGAAAAACTAATTTTTTTAAAAAATATTTTTTTAAAATTTGTTTATTATTCGATAACTATAATTTTAAGATGCTGTAAAATTTTAATATATATTTACAAACAAATTGATAAAATATGTTTAAAATGATAAAATAATCATAAAGAATATTGCATAGTATTGTGTGGAAGAATATAATAAAATATAATATATATTATTACATAAATATATTACATAATATAATATTACTTAATATAATATAATATAATATAGCATAATAATATAAGATAATTTTATATTATATAATAAAACATAGTAATATATTGTGATATAATGTAATATAATGATATATTTATAGTATAATATAATATTCTGATATAAAGTATTACAATTATTATCATTATATATTAATATATTATTATATAGTATAATATTTTTAAGAACTAATTTTTGGAAAAAAATTGGAGACACACAACCACACTTGCAATAGTGAGATTTTAAGAATTTTTTTCTTTTGAGTACTATCCTTGTTCTTACTCTTTTTTATACACAATGAGACATTATAGATCGGTTTTGATAAATCGCTGAATTCCAAAAACACATTTGTGTGACATTAGATATACAGAATATCGAGTTATATTCAATATCATTACGTCCATAACAGATTTTCAAATATGTATTAAGCATTAATGCCACTAAAGTATTTTATATTCTTGATTGTAATAGTAATAAAAATACAAGAAGCAACATTTTTGTTAACTCAAATATCAAATATGAAGATACAAAGCATCCCGGCTGATGGATGAGTCTTTTATCTCAGTTGGAAATATTTATGTTATCTAATATTCTTTGAAGTGTTTCTTGGTTGGATCTTTGGCCAGTATGATTGCTTTTCTACTGTCGTTTTGCTTGATTGATCTAGAATTTGAACTAGCCAAATTGGATATAACATATGAGTTCGAGTTAGGCACTGCTGTCTAAGTCTGGCCACCCGAAGTTCGTCTTGGTTACGTGGATTTATGTTTATTAGGATTTATGAACATGACCTGGATTGAGATAGAAGGAAACATGAAGCTTGGATTAGAGACAGAAGGAAAGATGAAGAGAATGCATCATTATGTCGGTATCTAAGATTTTGCCAATAACAACTCTCATTTCCTTCTCCTGCCCTCTAAGGTAGGAAATCTTAATTATTTTGCCAACTATTCATCTTGGCTGTTTGTTGAGTATGCTTTGTTTTACAAATTTTACGGAGATAAAAAGAGACATTTTTTCCGAAGCAAGGTAAGCCAAAGGAGTGGAATGGAGGGGAAAAAAGTCCCCCCCCAGGCCAAACTAACTTGATTATTCAAGTCCAAATCGACTTATTATATTATATTCACTTTTTGTAATCCTACAAAAAGAAAATAATTAATTGAGTGTTAGGCTAGGATTTGAGATGAAACCTTATATTTTGCAATCTCCATTTTTCTATAGCAAAACTTTTGTATCGGCTCCTGGTCGTAGGTCAATAATCGAATCACATAAATATTGTATACTCTTATTCTTTTTTTCTTTCTTCTTCTTCTTTTGTTATTCTTCTTATTTATTGCAACAGTGTATAGATCAATAGATCCATTTCCATCTCGACATAGGAAAAAGATTAGCAAAACAATTTTATAAACAATAGACTAGTACAAAGATAAACGTCTCTAGTTATTCCACCATCTTGCATGAACTGCATAGAACTTTGTTTCTGAAAGTCAATGATTGAGTTAACTTTCACATTTGAGCGAAAAATGTCCACATAATGCACCTAATAACACCATATAAAATATTAAGTATCCGGGTGTGTTTCCTCAGGAGGATGTACCTGAGTTAATATCCGAGTGTGGTATATTGGGCAAGGCCGGAGGAGCTCATGGATGTGACGACCGTATCCATAGCCCATGGGCCGCAATCCGGGTCAAAAAATGTCAACAATTAAGAACCTCAAGATCTACAACTTGGGTTTGCATCCATGTGAAAGTTTACCATTAGAGCCAGGATGTAATGAATCAATTGCTTTAATTTTCCTGAAATCATTGCTAGAATAATTTCATAGCTTGTGACTTTCCCCATCTCTTGTGCATGCTCCATGCACTGCATGGGCTTGCAGAAGTGAACTTGGCATGCAATGAGATGTGGAATCGAGTCTTATCAAATCTAGACATGATACGTTAAGTGTATCTCAACCAAAATTCGTTGTTTTGTACCGGACTCTATATCAGTGTTACACTAGTATAGTATCAATACGGTATAATAAAATTTTTTTTGACGTATTGAATGTCGATACATCATGTATACTGAATATAGATAACGAATCAGTATGGCACGGCCTTATACTATCTGGGTCGGGTCGGTATAATATATCATGATCTCAACATTATCCACTTATCCAGACTTTGACGGTAGCGGGACAACTCCGCATCTCCTTTGCTTAAACAACGAATTCTCTGACCCCCCCCAACTCCCCGCGTCCCGCACGACTCCTTGAACGCCAGACCAAAGCCAGGTCAATGGCCACGCGGGAAAGGGACCGCCCCATCCGATCGGACGGCCCACGTTGCCTGCGCGTTGCTTTCAGCGTGCACCAACCCGATTAGATCGCATACTCCCCCGGAAGGAGCGACGCGGGGTTTGGGATCTTCCAGTAGCATTTCGCCACGTGTCCTCATCGGGCTCGGTATTGATTCGCGGTAGGCCGCCACGCCCGAAAAAATAGCACGTTGTTTGCGCGTTGCTTTCGGCGAGCGCCCACCCGATAAGAACGCATATTCCCGAATAACGAGCGACGGGGTGTTTCGGATTGTCCAGTAGCATTTCTCCACGTGTTCTCCATCGGGCTCGGCTTTGATGCGCGGAAGGCCGCCCCACCCGAATAAGAGCGGCGGAGTGGATCGCGCGAGGCGGTGGTCGAGCAAGCCCTCGGTTCCTTGATCGAATCGTCGCTCCCTTCCAAGGTGAGGGAATTCTCTACCCCCTTTTCCACTTTGTTTCGTTGTCTTTTTAATTTGTGTTTAGAGGGCTTCAGATCGGGATCTTTGGCTTTTAAACGCGCTTCAATTCGATTGCGTATGCGAGATCTTTGTTTTGATCGATTTACATGTGTTTATTTTGCTTATTGTATGTAAATCTTGGATCTTTATTCTTTTAGTTCCCTAGTTCTTTTTTGTAATCCGATCTAATTTGGTTAATAGCATCGTTTATTCTTTAGGGTTTTTTTTTCTTTCAATTACATAGTTGGTAGTAGATTCTGCCTCATAAAGATGCCTTCTTTTTAATCAATCGGTTCTGTGACCTCTCTCATGGAAAATTTGGATAGTTTTGTTGAAGAATTGGGGAAATAAGATTCTTTTCTTTCCGTTTTCCTCAAATATTGTTCTTTGGAAATCCCGTGCGATTCGGTTGGTCCTCTTGGTAGATCTTATTGAGGCGTGTTCAGGACAAAAAAGGGAGGTTTTGAGTTAATGTGGTTGGATTTGGTGAAGTGGATGGATTTGTGGAGGTTTGGCATGCCTTTTTTGCCCAAAAATTGAGCGGAAATGTTGTTGATAATAATCAGGGCCTCTGGTTATTTGGAGAGATGGTTAGTTGGAGAGAGCAAAGGAGACGATTCTGGGTGAAGGCTTGGCGTTAGTGTTAGAGATCATGAGTTAGCTGTTAATAGAGGCGTGGGCGTTTGGATCTTGCAATTGGAAAGAGAGCTTTTTGTTTAAGTGTGTTTCTTTCCCCCATCTTTTCTTCTTGTTTTTATTCCTCCTCCCCAGCGCTGGGGAGGTGCAGGGGGAGAAAATTCCTAGGGTAGGGGCATTAGGATATGACTTGTGTGTACGGGAACAATGGAATTTTTAAAGGGGTTCCATGTAATTTGGTTTTTTAGCACGGTGTTGAGGGGAAAATTAAGGTTTGAGAGGCAACTGTGAGATCTTGAGGTGCATATTAGATGCTTTAACATCTGACTCCCGTATACTTGGTGCAGATTCTTCCCATTGACTTCCTCTAATCAAATTAGATGCCCCTGCGCACTTCATCTAACTTTTGTTTTTCTGTTCATTAAATTCTTTAGGAGTAAAACTGTAGATGGGCTTTGAGTAAACACTTTGCAATCACTATTTCAGTGATGCGCCAATGCTTGTCTCTTTGCAAACAAATGAATATGAAGTTGTTGATGAGGCTTGAACACCTTGTCAGATCTGATCACCCTCATGCTAAAGTGTCTGTTATCTGTGCAGTCATTTATTTCTCAAAGCTGTTATGCTTAACTCATCAAGAACAATTTTATATGTTAACTTTATTGTGTCAATCTATATAGGCTGCTTTTTTTTGTCTGTAAGCACAAGGAGACCATTATTGCCTTAGTTTTATGACTTTTTCCCCAACCAATGATGCAATATTCTGTTTGACCATCACTTGGTTTCACTTTCCCTCCTTGTTATTATCATCCCATTTCATATTGATGTGAGAAGAGTTATTCTTATATACCTATCGCACAGGGTGTGTTAGATATATGTAATTCTGTTATGGATTTTCTTTTGCTATTTATTCTTCATTTTTCTGTTGCTGCCGACTCCCGGTTCTCCTCTAACTAATTGTCTCAGTTTGCACACACTTGGTTGCTTTATCAAGCTCAGATTGCTCCTTTCCATCCATGCCTCACTTGCTGTGTATATATTTGATATAGGCATATTTTTCTTTAAGATACCACAACAAAATGTGTAGCCAAAAACTCACAAGGGCTTAAAATGTGCCTCCTACTTCTGATTCATAGAGGACTACGACCATTAACATGGCTAACATAAAACATCCATGTCTTAGAGGACTATGGCCATGAACATGGTTCACATACAGCAAGGATGCAGGAAAGGAATCATCTACTATGCATACATGTTGTTGTAGATGATCAACAGAAATTACTGCGACTATTATAACTTCATTATGTGCCCTTGTCATACTTTATATTGGAGTCTGATAATGTTTTCATGTTTTGCTGCATTTTTGTTTTCTCCTTGTGGTACATCAATGACATTGGAGTGCTTCTGGTAGTCTGGTTCTATCTTTATGTCATATGACTTATAATCTTTTTACTTTACTCAACAGCTTCAGACAGCTCATTCTTCATGAATTCTATAAGCACTGTGGCAGCTACTGTTTCCTGTACTTCGGGAAACAAGGGCAACTTCTGGATTTTGGTTTGCTTACTCCCAGCATTCCCGGGAGCTCCGGTTGTATACGTGAACTTCCAGTTGTTCAAGGCCATTGTCAGGATTCCTACTTCATCAGTTGTTGTCTCGGAGATTTGTGGAGGGAGCTAGCTTTAGCAGGAACCGTCTGCAACTATTCATATCACAACTGCCATCCACTTAGCATTCTTAGAGATGGTTTCCTCTCAGATTTCTGGTCTAACCAGGACACATGGTGACAAGTCCTTCAAGAGACAGATACTTCTTCCGATGCATCCCCCTGATGTTGTGCCCTCCGAGAGCACGGAGTTTGATTTTTCTGATGTATTTGGTCCTGCCCCAGTTCAAGCCTCGATTGATGTAAATAAAGTAGCCTCTGAGAATTCTCTTCCTGCATCAGATTCAAATGAGGAAGTTTATGATGATCCAGTGGTGATTTGCAAGCGATCACATTCTCTGGTGGGGCCCATGGCTCGTGTTAGTCAGTCCTTGCAGCTCAACAAGCTCACTTTACATGAAACTGAGAGCTCATTGGAGCTCATAGGGAGTGTTTCTGAAGAGACAGGAGACCAGGCATTATGCATCTGCACTGCTGAAAAGCATGATAGCAAATCTGAGAAGAGTGAGGGTGTGGGGCTTGATGATTTTGAAGTTATGAAGGTTGTTGGGCAAGGGGCATTTGGAAAGGTGTTTCAGGTGAAGAAGAAGGGCACCTCAGAAATATATGCAATGAAGGTCATGAGAAAGGATAAGATTATGGAAAAGAATCATTCTGAGTACATGAAAGCTGAGAGAGATATACTGACAAAAACTGATCATCCTTTCATTGTGCAGCTCAGATACTCTTTCCAGGTATTATTGTGTTTTCTATTATTCTTTTCCACATTTATATCTAAAAATATGTTGCACTTGGAGAATGATCTGATATTTTATGCTTATGAGGTGTGATGAATACATATGTTCTTTGTTGTGTTTTTGAAACCAAAAGTGTCATCTTGCCGATTTTCCATCCATAAACTGGAGTATGTTCTATTTTGCATTGAAAAGAATTTCTCATGCCAGAGAATTCCTGACGCCATTCCTGGTTTTTGCATTAGAAAATCATCTTTAAAAGTCTTTCATTAGGACTCATCTCACTGTAAGTAGAACATATGTTAGCACTGCTGATGTTGGGTGGGACTGAAACCTCTCAAGGTACAATGCACAATCTCTACATATGTGCTGGATGAATCAGTCAGGCATGGATCTTCAGTATGTGCACAAATCTTATGGTATTTTAACTAGCATTTCTGAAAGCTTTTAGTAGTGCCACCCAGATGTCCTTTTGACCATTAAAGTCAAGCTTATAATACCCATGCACCTAGCATCTTCAGTGAAGTACATTAAGAACTGCATTCTTTTTACCTTGTTTTAATTATGTTACCCATGATCTATGGAAGATCACCAAGTCTGCCAAAAGTACCTTATTTCTTACTTTTTTTTTTATCTTTGATAGTTATTGCTGTATCAAATAGTGTATACAATTGCCATAGATCAAGAAACCAAAGTATTAGGATTCTTAAAGAAATTCAGCTACTCAAGAAGCACCCAGCAGTTCGTTATATATTTATTTACTTTTAATGAGTGCTGCTGCCCCCCACCGCGCGCACACGCACACGCACACACACCAGAAAAGGTGAAAAAATCCAGGTCACTTCTGTAACTATACTGGGAGGCTGAAGAATATTACTAGAAAGAGTATGTCTTGGCTTTCAAATCCACCCAACTGCAATAAGAGACAGTCTTCTGTTTCCATTCCTAGATATATATACATGTGAACTGGAAAAACATTAAGAGCCTATTTGGATGATTGGGCTGAAAATCCTATAGGATTCGTAGATTGGACCAGTACAACCAGCTAGATCATAAGATTAGAGGATGGGCTAGGCTTATATTCATAAATACCCAAGAATAGCTCTGGAGTGGGTTGGCTCGAATCCCGTAGGGAGAAAAAAACTCTGAATAGCTTTGGAGTGGAATAGCAAGGTTTTTTCTTTCCCAATGGGATTTGGGCCAGCCCACTCCAAAGCTATTCTTGGGTATTTATGAATATGGGCCTAGCCTAGCCTCTAATTCTATGATTTCGCTGGTTGTACGGGCCCAATGGATGAATCCTACAAGATTTTTAGCTCAATTATCCAAACAAACCCTAATTGGGTTGCTGGCAAGTTCGAATATCCTTGCATAGAATATAGACACATTTTGTGGGAGTTCCACTTAAAAAAGACCACTTTCCAGAACACACCTCTCCTATAACATGCCATTGGAGAGCACCTGGCACTGATAACACCTTTATGAAAGTGTGATACAGAAAGCCTTATGGCTCTTGCCTTCGCTCTTTGGTCCACTGATTTCTCCAAATAGCTGCAGCAGCTAGCATCTATTTACCGAAGTCCCTGTTTCTTTAGTTGAATTGTAAAGGTTTGGGCCTCACCTTGACAAGATGCACTAACTGATTGTATAATGTCTTGAACCCTTGGGAATTCTGTGTGGCAACTCTCCATTTATAGTTATCGTATATATGTCATGCAGACAAAATATCGGTTATACCTGGTGCTGGACTTTGTAAATGGGGGACACTTATTTTTTCAGCTGTATCGTCACGGTCTATTCAGGTGAGCATGTTATTCTCTGAACCTTTTTTTTGGGGGGGATGTCAAGAATGATCTCAAATATATGAAACCCATTCATGAAATCTACTACTGTTTTTGTCAGAGAGGATCTGGCACGCATATACACAGCTGAAATAGTGTCCGCTGTTTCCCACCTTCATGCAAATGGTATAATGCACCGGGACCTCAAACCTGAGAACATACTTCTCGATGCTGATGGTCATGTGAGCACCATTTTCTTATGGTCTAGCACCATTTTCTTATGGTCTTTAATTCTTTCTGTCCATCCCTCTTGTAACTGTTGTTTAACATCACCTTGATAAAATTTTCTAATGTTTTGGTTAGGCCATGTTGACTGACTTTGGCCTGGCGAAGCAGTTTGATGAAAACACTAGATCAAATTCCATGTGCGGCACGATAGAGTACATGGCACCAGAAATCATACTTGGGAAAGGCCATGATAAGGCTGCTGACTGGTGGAGCGTTGGTATCCTGTTGTTTGAAATGCTTACCGGAAAGGTTAGTTTTATTCTCTGTCCACGTCACCTGCTAGATACTAAATTGTCTACCAGAGCTTTTATTCACGTCATGCATTCGAGCAATGACAAGGGATAATTTCTGAAAATTAGGGTGATAATAATATTATCTACCAGGTCTTTCATTCATGTCACATATTTAAGCAACTAGAAATGGTAGTTTTATGATATTAGTAATATTTCTGATCATTTCCCCTCAAGTCGATTGGCAATTTTAGAATTCTGCTTTATTTCTAGTGCACATGCGTAGCTAAAGTTCGCCATCCCAGTACCAGTTCCTGTACCAATCCTATACTAGCACTGTATTGCTATGGTACAGAGTTTTTTTTGGCATACTGAATATTGGTACTGAACTAGTACAGTATGGTATGGTCCATATTATTCAGTTTGGGCCGGTACGGCGAACCATATGCATAGCTTTTCTCATTTAGTTATGTTTATCTTTATATATTTGTGCAGCCACCATTTGTCAATGGCAATAGGGAGAAGGCTCAGCAGAAAATAGTAAAGGAGAAGATAAAACTGCCAGCATACCTGTCCAGTGAAGCTCATTCGCTGTTGAAAGGCGTAAGTCTAAATCATTTGTTTCCTACCCTTGCAAATTTTTCATGGTCTTCTCAGACTATTTTTCTTTTCTGCCCGCAGTTGTTGCAGAAAGAAGCAAGCAAACGCCTTGGCAGCGGGCCTGGTGGCAGCAATGAGATAAAGAGCCACAAGTGGTTCAAGTCAATCAACTGGAGGAAACTGGCGGCTCGGGAAGTCCGACCAAGCTTCCTGCCCAATGTTGCTGGCAAGAACTGTGTTGCCAACTTCGACGAGTGTTGGACCAGCATGCCATTATTGGATTCTCCAGTTGCCAGTCCAGTCGCAGGAGACAGCAATTTTGCAGGATTTACGTATGTGAGGCCTGCTCCTTTTCTTCAGATGCCCAGCCCCTTAGGCTCAAAGACAAAGGAGGACATCTACGGGTAGAGCATCCAAAATCGTTTGCAATTAGAACATGGCGGTTTTAGTCTAATCAGTTATCCAAAATTTCTTGTGTTGCTTCCAAGTGCATGTACACCGATGACACTTTAGTTGTTCCTACCCCGGGAGTTTTACTCTGGCATGTGTGATCTATATTAACCTCCCATTTTGGTTATTTGTGTTCTATGTTTCAGATTTCTGTTTTTTAAATTTCTAGGTTATTCAGTTATTACTTCAATTACCCTCAAAACAATGGTTAGTAGGTTAACTATACGTTATGCTCTACGGGAGCAGAGAGTACTATTATAAACAGAAGATAAGGCAGAAACTACTATTATAAACAGAAGTTTTTTTTGATACGACCATGAGCAGCCAAAAAAAAAACACAGAAGGTGTTCTCGGAACCTACCATAGATTATTCTCTAGAAAATAAAACAAAATTGGTTCGACCAGGCAATTTGTTTAAGGGAAAAGATATGACGATGCATGTACTATTATCCTCTTCGCACATCCATCACTAATTCATATTAAGGCAGTTTGTTACACAAGAAAGATCGTCCTCTGACACATCCATCAAGAAAGGGAGGGAAGAGGAGGGGATGCACCATCATCCAAGATTCGAACACCGTAGAGACGCGACCACCGGAAAAAGAAGACCCTATCGTACCATGCAACCATGCCAATGCGAAGCAATCACCATCTATGACACCTACAAATGAGAAACGTACCAACCGTTCGGCTAACAACGAACATTCTGATTACAAGCCTTGGCGATACTTGGTGGATAAAAGAAGCCTATCATTTTTAAATTAGTTGATAGCATTACAACCTGATCTAGCAGGCTCAAAACAAGGGCAAGGAACCTCCCTACCCTCCCCCCCCCCCCCCCCCCCCCCCCCCCCCCTCTCTTCTCTCTCTCTCTCTCTCTCTCTCTCTCTCTCTCTCTCTCTCTCTCCTCTCTTTATTTCATCACCAGTCTGGGACTTTTTGCCTTCTTCCTTCCTTCTGTGATTATCTTCTCTTTGCCTTCCGAAAGCCTTCCTTTGGGCGGAGGCTTTTCTTTTTTATAGATCATTTCAGTTAAAAAAAAAAGGTAAAAAAAGCGCGATAGAGAGAGAAGCGGAGAGATGGAAGAGGTAACGACTCGAGCTCGAGCGTAAAAAAAAATTGAGGGGTATTTTTGTCTTTAATTTCAATTCAGAATCACTGCTCCGGGATGATCTTTAATTTCCGACCCCAACGACGGATATCCCATCACCGGATTGGGCGGTGATTTAAATAGTGAAGATGATTTAGAATCACCGCCACGTAGGATCACCATAGTGCAACCAAACACGGTGATCTCATCACCTCCACCCACATCACTCTTGGTCCTGAAACGATCACCCCATACCAAATGCCCCCTTCATGCATTTAGCCCATTTGTTCCCACGTCGGCCGCGGTTAAACATGCGGCCACTTTATCAGAAAGGAAATGGGCTTCGTGAAATGTGAGGCTGACACGATCAAATACAATTTGACAAAATAAGTTCGAATACGAAACAGGTAATTTAAATCGACGAATATGCCTGATAAGGGCAATTGCAGCTGCTCGGTACCAAAGTTTTAAACAAGCCTCAGTTGCATCGGTCGTAAACAGAACAATCACCCTAACATTTAATATATAAGAAGGCTCGACTTGCTCGACATATACCATGGCTAAGACAAACAAGTTTGTCTATTATTAAAAGAAAACTCCTGAGCGACACGCAAGGCTCACCTCAGGGATGTCGTCCATCTTCGCGCCAAATGCAGCCTAGTTGAAACTTGTTGTTCCAACAACAGTCGGCTAAAATCAGCCTCCCAAATAAGAAATAGAATTGAACGAAACGGCATGTAAAAACACCAAGTCTACAGCTTCTCTAATGCCTCAATGGCATATCCACCTAAGGTGGCGTTTGGTATAGGATGATGACTCTATGATTAACAATGATGTAGATGCAGATGAATTTGATTACCCCCCATCCAGCACGAAACATCAAAAAAATGCCAATCTTTGGGAAAAATAAGTTCAGAAGAATTTGATAATCCTGCAAAAAAAAATAAAAATTCTTCTTGTTAGGAAGATTCAGTAATTCCTTGAAGTTATTTGATCAGTTTTGATTAACTTTTGATCCTATGGAACTGGTTTGACAGGTTTTGATAATTTGACTTATATTCATTTATATTTTTCTATGATTTATTTAAAAATTCAGTTTACTAATTGCAAAATATTTAGAATACATCAATATAATTTTGATATTACATATAATTTTGATATTACATGGTCAATGAGCATATCAAACATGTTAATTACCAATATTTAAAAATTTTTAATTACTAAAATATAACATAATCTTAGATCACCAGGGATGAAGAACACCAATGGTTTAAGATTGTCATAATAATCCTATTTGAGCCGCCAAATACCACCTAGGAGACAGCTTAGCCATCCACCTAAAAGGAATACTTGTTCAGGGCTTACCACAAAAAAAAACAAAACAAAAAAACAAAAATCCAAATAAATATCAAATGCACGAAGGGAACCAGGTGTACTAGATGATTCAAGAGACTACAGTTGATGCCTTCATTCCACAAACAATGAGGTTGCAAGCACCAAAATGAAGTTCCGACGCTGAAACTTAGTCCGAGAATTTTTGAATCTTTCAACATCATTTAAGGATCTTAACTAAGGTGCACCATTTCTACTAATTATCAAACTTGATCAAAATGCATCTTCACGTATGTATCCTGTCAAACTAGTCAAATTTAAAATCATGTAAATAAAGCACATAAAAAGAAGATTATAACAAAACTCAAGGGCAAAACTGTGAGCAAATTTGAATGAGAAGATAAAGACAGGTGAAGCCCGACAAACATCTGTTTTTTAATGGTCAGAGAGGATCGACAATAACAAAGACAATATAAGATCACGTCCCAGCCTTCCGACGTCCAACTCTTGCAACAAAGCCAGCCTTGATGGGTGCAACGGACCGTGCAGAACCACACTGAAAGAAAGAAACAAATTGATTCAATATTAAAAAAGAATTTGAATATCAACAGCAGCCACAGGCACAAAACAAAATCCATATGGAATTCAGACGGTAAATGATTTGAGACCAAGTAAACAAATGCTAAGTTTGGTCTTTGATGCTTTAGGTGGGCTGAAAAAAGAGCAGGGCAATAGTTAACTACAGTATACATAGTGGCTTCTCTGTGTAACTTTTTCCTCCTCAAAACATGTTTATAATTCACCATCTTTTTGAGTATACATTTGGTGCACTCATGTAGCTGCTGCTTTTTTTTGGGGGTGAAACATGTGGCTGCTTTTTTTTATTTTTGGTGAAACATAAAGCCACCAAATGATGTTAGAGCAATTTGAAAGCACACCTTTCTGATCGCTGTTGCAAAATATCCAACGAGAAAACAAATATCTACTTATCCTGGTGTTCCAGACAAGAATTGCCATGACAAGCCTGATGGAGTCCACTTATTTGCATTCAACCGACATATATGATTAAATCACAATTTTAGCATCAAAACAGAGCAGCAAAATTGTGAAAAAGAACCACAGCAGAACAGGTCATCTATACGCTGGCCTCAGGAGAGTTGCAACTTGCAAAGCAAACACTTATCACAATGAAGTAGTCAAACAATGTAGGCAAAAATTCTGCAATCATCATAGGCCAGTATTGAGGGCTGGGTTGACCACATGTGACACAGTAAAAGCAATCCTTGTGAAAAAAAGGGGCAAAGGAGGGATAAGGGGAAAAAATTATGAAGTATACCGCCTACGAAGCATACAACCTATTCTTAAAAACTAAGACTCAGCCCAATCTGAAACCAAATTGTCAAAACCGGAAAACAGCAATATCAAAACTCTCAGAAAAATCCAATCTTGATGTAGGACCGCAGTAATAAGAGATCCTCCAAACCCAACATGATCTCCTGCTGGAAGGTCCAACCATATAAACAGCATGAGGGAGATGCAAGATAGAACACATTATGACATTCATGCCTTGTATTCCTTCCAAAAACCCTCAGAATGGTACGATATTCTTATCAAACAAATAAATCAATCTAGGCAATATACTAGTTGATGATCATAGGTTTTTATATTTTTTGAAAAAAGGGAGCTATAAGAAAGGAGGACTAAAACTGATCATATTTTAAAAAAAAGGGCAAAACATGAAGATTCAAAAACTAGTCCGCCCTCTCTACAAGATTCAGACCCAACCCATCTTTAACCCAAACTGACTGGATCTAAAAACAAGTGCATTCAAATCATAACAGCAATCCAATATTTTCAGGAAAACGATATGAAGGAACCCCATCTAAAGGATTGAAAGAAATCCAATATTATGTCCTGATATCGCACCACAATCAAGAGAGCCAGACTAAACCTGATTGTACCTCCAAAACAACCAGGTTCAGTGAGCGCGCGCACAATATTATGGCATGCACAGGCCTCAAAAAAACAGGAAATTCCTATCATGCGAATGAATCTAGCAATGCAGGCAACATGTTGGTTGAGTATCATAGACCTCATACCCTACAGAAAGATGAAAGCAGTAACCAGAATTCAAACTGATTTATTTGTAAAGAAAAAAGAAAAAAAAGAAAAAGTATAAATAAAAAAGCCCAAAACTGAATCACCTTTTACAAAAGATCTAAAGCAAACCAAAGTCAAAAGCAAAGCTCGCAAAACTGGTACAAAAAAGCGTACCAATTTGAAATGGTACAGTCGGGTACAATATAGTACGCACTCGGTAACAAGACGGCTTCTAACAGTTTTCTCACTCCCAACTATGGTACTGTCCAAAATCGGATCTATATAGGGTGGTTTCGCCCCATTTTGACCAGTACGGACCAATTTGGCTAATATACCGAACCGAACCTTGGTACCATACTAACATACAGTATGGCTAGCATGGGACAATACCACATGCCTCGGTCAAAAGACTCAAAATCAAACTGACTGAACATGAAAAATTGTTGGGTCTGAGCTGTAACAGCAATCTTAACTTTTTTAAGAAAAAAGGGAGGGAGAAGAATGCCAGAAATTCATTGATGTAGTGGAAGGATTAAAATTCAACAATGATGATCCTAGTGATATGGGACATTAGTCTTGGAGAGGTGCAGAACCAATCTGACCTTTTGAAGCTCTGAGATGCCTACACATACAAAATAGAATATTTTTTCTTTTTGATTATTTATGAGAAGGCCTCAGAATAAAAGGATGTTCTTATCATACAACTGAATCAAGCAATGTAGGCAATATATTGATCATCATAGGCCTCATTAACTAAGGGTAAAAGTAGTAACAAGAATCCAAACAGTTTTAAAAAAACAGAAACTGGCAAGCCCAAAACTACTACATTGCCTTTTCGACCAAGGTCAAGACCAAACTGACAAGAACTGAAAATAGTTGGGTCCTGTTAACAACAATTATCCTTTGCAAGAAAACAGGGAGGGAAAAGAAAGCCTATAATTCATTGAGGTAGTGCGAGGACTAAAATCCAATCATATCAATCCTAGTAACATAGAATACGAGCAAGGACCACTAGGCCGGAACCGGGGCTCGGACCGGTTTTCCGGCAGCACGGGTCAAATGGCTCTGTGCCATTCTGTGTTGACACAGTAGAGGGGGCGGGGGATAGGGAGAATGGGAGAGAGGAAAAAAGAGAGAGAAGGGGGGAGTGTGAGGGAGGCCGGCAGAGGGCCTACGAGCCATGCAGAGGAGGGGCTCCGCCTCTAGTTTCCCTATTTCGTTTGAAACAGGGACCCAGAGGGGCCCTTTTTTATTTTTGCAACTTCTAAGTGAAAGTCGGCAAATTCCTTGCCGTTTGAGGAAAAAAAAAAAAGTTAAGTTGGCATGAGATTTGCCAACTTTCACTTAAAATCGTAAAAATAAAAAGGGGCCCCCTCCGAGACCCTTGTTTCGAACGAAACAGGAGAATAAGAGGTGAAGCGCCTCCTTCACCTCCTCTGCACAGCGGCCGCCGGCCCTCCATTGGCCGGCCTTTACCTCCCTCTCTCTTTCTTCCTCTCCCTCTCTCTTTCCTTCTCCTTCTTGCCCTTCGTCGTCGGTTTATCATTTTCATTGCCGGAACCATCCCGGTACGCCCCAAACCAGGCGGTTCGAAACGGTTCCGCCGACCATGAATACAAGTTTCCAGAGGTCTAGAACCAAGCAGACCATTTGAACCTCTGAAATGCCTAACCCTATAAAACAGAATGAGTTTTAGAAGTCATGTTATGCTCATTTTGACATTTTTCTTCTCTCTCTCTCTCTCTCTCTCTCTCTCTCTCTCTCTCTCTCTCTTATGTATGGGGTGGGAAGCCTGAGGCATGATATCAGTTCCTTACTTTCCCCATAGGAGAGCCTCAGAATGACAGGAGATTCTTATCATACAACTAAATAAAGAGATGAAGGCAACATATTGGTTAATCATAATAGGCCTCACCAAACAAAGAAAATAAGACAAATGCCGCAAGTACCTCTTTGTAAAGTCAGAGTGAACAGCAAGTTCAAAAATTTAACAAATGCATATAAAGAAAACAATAAGCTGAGTGGCCACCTGCTCGCAGCGGAGGAAGAACAAACGGTTTTCCTTAGAAAGAATTGTATCAGGACTTTTGCAGCCATTGCATATAACATACTCATCTGGGAAAAAAGAGTCAAAATTAGACAAATTAAAGATGGCCAACATCTTTCTGGGACCAAAAACACACATAAATTTCTTAGTGCTTTCAAGTGTAACACAGCAACACCACTGGTGAAATTTAACCTCGATAAACATTTAGCATCTGCATAATAAACTATTGGCATGCATGGAGGAGTTAATGGTACTTTAGATTTTACACTCTTTCTTTTATCAACTTCAAAATCTGGAGCCTAGCCAGTATCCAATTACAAGGCTCCACTTCTAGTTTCCCGGTGCAGAAAGCACCCAAAACTATGGAACATTCGGCAAATTACTAGTTTTGCTTCATATTTATGTGTGATGTATCCATAATTAACAGTGAAGCAAACAATTTATAAGCGTGAGCCTTCACCAACGTCGATATTTCCACATCATTCAATTTTCATGATATTGTCCTTCACGTAACTGGTTATATGGAAGGATTTGCAAATACAAGGAGCACTTTGTCAACTTCATATGCTTGTGTTGATGTAACTAAGGCAGGCAAAACAATAAATTGATCATAAGTCTGAACTAGTTCAAACCGGCTTGAGTGACCAATTCAGTGGTTGAGCAGAATACATATTTCTTCTAACAGCAGCTACTATTATTACATCACTGATAATTAGTCTTTGCAGAAGTCAAAAGTTACTAAGGTAGTTATCAATGATTTTAAATATGTGACACTTGATAAGAATTGATGCTGTAAAACTTTTACTTTAAAGATATTTACATCAAGCAACTTATCCCTCATGTAACATGTCATGATTTAAAAAAAAAATTGAGGATCTATACCTTATGTGTTATGTATAATTACCTGTAAATGGTTTATAACGTACTAAAATATGCTAAACAATTAAACATTGTAACAGATGATGGAAAAAGCATGTCTTCATTGCTTTTATCATATTCTCTGCATATCACTATATTGGCTTTTCAAAATTTCTTATTTTTTAAGGCCTTCATCGAGGCTCCAGTCCATTTTGCCTAAAATAAACTAACTCAAGGACAGCATAGTACAATTTGAAACTATCATTGAAAATCTAATTTTGATCAAAAGACTTGAACTTCCGGGCCAGAAGATTTTTTTATGAACATAACGCTTTGGTTCTGCTTCTGATGTTTCTCTGCCTTATTAATGCATTAGAATAGTGAAAATAACCAGAGTTTCATTATATAACAACAATAGTTGCCGGAGTACAACTAACATGCAGCACTGAACATATTTGCTTCCACAACAAACACACTTAAATCTGTCAACAAATAATTTTTTTTATGTAAAACAAATAATTAGTCATCAAAGTTGCTGATATAGAACTAGATTCCCTTCCAAATTAGAATACACAATAAGAAAAATGTTATAGTGCTACATCACTCGGAAATGTAGATTTTAACATCAGGATAGTATACTTACTGATGTATCTTCTAAGGATACCCTCAAAATTCTTTGGAGCAAACCTTCCCTTAATAACCAATCTCTGCTGTCCATCAAGGGATCCACTTGTTCCCATCTCAGCAAGTAAGAAAGTCATGACATGCTCTGGTTGCCTATGCATCCTGGACATCCATTAAAATCTCATCATGAGAACAACTGAAAAATGTAGAAATGGAAAAAATGAAGACCAAACAAATATTAGGTTAAATAATAACTTAAAATGGGAAAAAAAAAACATCTTTCAAGTGTGCTGTATTCAACAATGGCCATGATTTTACGCAGAAATTGTGCTGCATATGAAGTGAGGATCTCAAAAAAGAGGAAAAAAACAAAAAATGAATCTAAAAAAGTGATCATATGAATATCCAGAATTCTTTTGCTGCAGAGATTCAATTTACAACAATAGAGAATCTTTCTTTTGATTGGTATACAAAGAAAAACTTCAGTTCACAACCATGACTTAAGCATAGCAATCATAAACGACTTGAAATAGACAGGACATAGCAATTTCCTGACATTACAACATTTTCCAAGAGTAAATAGTGCATCTAATTTATGAAAAAGCAATCACCACTCATGCAACATCAGATAATTTTGGTTGCTTGTATCTCAACCCATAATCTATATGGCATGGCTCAGGATTGACTAATCATAATAAATAATTTGGCACCAAGCAGGATATGGAGAACAAGAAAAGATATCTTCAACTGCCTTGCCAAAATGTTTCATGAAGCACCATGTGCCACAGGAGTTAAGAAAACACAACCATGACCTGGCTTTGCGTTCCTGACCACACAGTTGCACTTCATGCCCCAAAACTTCATCAGAAATTTTCAACAAAAGGTATCATATTAATTTTGAACAGGTAGCAAAAAAGTTGATGCTTAATTCCACTTTGTCTCTCAGTAATAGTTACAAAGGGAAAAAAATCCAAAATAACTCCAACTGGCTCTTCTGTTGTTCTCACAGTGATAGAAGATTTAATCTTAGCAGCTTAGAATTTCACGAAAAGAAAAAAGTTGCCAGAGTGATAAGGGACATAAGGAACAGCAAGATCTTCTTCGTTATCAACTCATTGTAGTCCAAAAAACATAAACAAGTAAACTATATTCAATTTGGGAAACAGTTTCATACCAAATGTCATGGAACTTCAATTCTAAGGTGCATGCACACACGCAGAGAAAGTTGAGCTTGCATCCTATCAATAGGATTCAAGCTCAAATTTTCTGGTTCGTTCCAACAACGCTTGACACCCTTAGTCCATCATGCATATTTTGATTCCTCCCTATTCGGTCCATCATGCATATTCTAGACCTGATTCAATCACTATTACACATTTTATTACCATTTCACAGTCCCCAACAAACATGCCCCCCCCCCCAACCCCCCAAACTTCAGATAACTTTTTGCTCTGTAGCTAAACCTATCCCAACTGCTCTATTGCATTAAGAATGGAATTATTACATATATCCTAGTCAAGAACTACAAGGTGAAAAACCACTCATTATATTCAAGGAGGAGATCGCCTGGCACAAATCTTAAATAGTTTCACTACTTAATGAAGGGCAAAATTTGCCCCTGATTTAGCTTCTTCAGAATCTTCTTGTGATCATTGCTAAGAAGCAATTCAAAAAATTAGCAAATTACTAGTTTCTGAATCGCAACTTGTACATGGTCAGGATAATATATTCCGTCAGTAATGATACAGAGAATGCTATAGGAATTAAATACTAAGTACAAGGTACTTTTACACCAGTTATACCGCTGCTAATTTTTGACAACTTGCTCTGGAAATGTTTTAACAACTTCTTCCATCTAATTTATTGATATTCTTGGTACCTGAAGATCACAAGGCAAGTTGTTGATTTAATAGGTTGATAATGTTACACCAGTTATACCATCTTAATTTTTGACAACTTGCTCCAGTAATGTTTTAACATCTTCTTCCATCTAACGATTCAAGTACTAAGAGTATCAATAAGTCGGATGAAAGAAGATGTTAAAACATTAATGGAGCAATTAGCTAACAGAAAGCTACATCATTCTATGAATGCAGGAATAGCAAAAATCTATATCAAGGATTGTTGAACCATGCCAAACCAATTGGCCAAACCAGCCCAGTCAGTTACCGGCACGGTTTAGCACCTCAGTTCCATATATAAGAGACGGTCCTCCCATTCGAAACCCTCCCCGAAGCCCTCAGTCGCTCGAGCAAATGAGTCCCTCCTCTCTTCATCCCCCCACCCTCTCTCCCTCTCTCTCTCACCCACTCTCCATTCGAAGCCCTCCTTGTTTGAAAATCTAATCGCAGATTCCCCTATTTGAAACCCTCTCTGAAGCACTTGGTTGCTCGAGCAAATGAGTCCCTCTCCCTCTCTCTCTCCCTATCCGAAGATCTTGAAGCTCCTCGCCCTCTCTCTTGCTCTCTCTCTCCCCCTCCCTCCCTCTCTCTTCCCCTCTCCATTTTTTCCTCTCCCCCTCCCTCCCTATTACAATATACCCCAAAACGGCAGAATACAGACCCGTACCATGCCAAACCAGCCACCTGCCGGTATGTGCCATGGTACCAAGTCGCTACTTATTGGAAAATATTTATTTAATATTTTTGTCTTCGTAATGTTTCTTGTACACCTAGATTTCCTTCTTATCTTTTGTTAAAAAAGCATGGGAGGAAAACTACTATTAACAATAACAAAATAGAAACCGCATTTAAGTCAACCCTGATAAGAGGTGACAGTGAACATTGTAACAGAGATCTATGATTGTGAACACAAGATAACTAAATAAACATACCCTGACAAGAGAGGTGACCTCAAAGCCACAATACTCTCACCTTTGTTTCGTGATTTATGCTTTCAATATGTATGAGGTATTCACTAAGATCCAAAATTCTTACAAGGTAGCTATAGGATATAAGTTCCAAGAACCCGAATTTAAAGGAACACATGGAAAAAGAATAAAGATGGTGAATGCCTAAGCATAAATTAGTGTAGCCATACAGAAAAGCAGATCCACAAAATCATTTAAAATCACCACTACGAACAAAGCAACTTCCAGAAGGGTCTCACAATGGGGGTCCAGTTCACTCTTACAAATGCCATGGTTCAAAAAGCACATGGCTAGATCTAAAGGACAGAAAACTTACAAACAGCCGTCATTCGTTAAGCTTATCAAATATCAAAATCAAGAACAGTTCTGACAAGTGATAAAAGGTTCTACCAACCACTCTTCCTCCATTTTGATCCCATTCAAAAACTGCACTTTTCCACCTTTTCCAAGTCACAATCAATAATGTAACATATACATACATATATATATACACACACATATATACACACATATATATGCATGCATATACATATATATATATATATACATATATATATATATTAATAAAGAGTAACAAATATACCAGCAGCCAATCACAAGGTACGTCATACCGGCAGATACCATACCATCTTAGTATCAAACTGTTATGTAGTCTCATACCGTATCGACACTCGGTATGCGTTGCCATCTCATATCGTACCGTGTACCGACACTGTAATAGAATGGTACCGGTACGGGGTCCAATACCAAGACGGCGAACCTTGGCCAATTAGGATTTTGTGCATACTACCTTGACCACATTCTCAAAATGTTCTATACATGGAGCAAAATGCTAATTCACTGCAATCTGACCACCTTTAAGCAGCCAAAAAATTTCTACCAATACATACCTTATAATCTACCTTTTATTTCTCTCTCAAAATCTACATTAGCACTTGCAAAAAAGAGAAAGATCATGATTTTCCTTCCATCACATAATGATAACGTACAATTACTCTGTAAACAAACAGGACCTCCATGCAACTTCACTTTTGCTCAACATCCCTACATTTTGCATACACCATCATTGTCGTCTAAGGACAAGCATTTGCATCAGCAAAGAACAATATACTTAAAATCCACTTAAGCAAAATTTTGCTTCCCTAATGACTCTTTTCTTTTCTCCCTATTATGAAAGTATCTCCTAAGCCTTATCAACAACCATGGAGCATAATAAATTCAAAAATTTACAAAAATAAGAAATAATTTAACAGGTATCAAAATTAATATTTACATTTCGACCAAAAGAGAAAACCTAATGAGATCTGTTTGTTCCCAAATAATATGCCCTCCCCACCTTCCAGTGTTCCTTCTAACATCAACATTTCATTAGAAATAAGCATATGCAAGCTGAAATTCCATCACTAATTGTCCAAAGGGGATAAAAATGATGTCTTTTCAAAATTTGGAGATGTCTTTTCAAAATTTGGAAATATCATCATATCTTGGTTTAAAGATAAAAAAAACATGGGCATCCATAATAAAGAACCAATACATACGTCTTGCATAAGTCCATGAAATTCACAAATACAGTCTTCTTAGTTCCTTCCCTAAGAACTTGTGGGGGCCTCATCACCGTTCGACGCCTATCACCAGCAAGATCTGGATTATTTTCTCGCAATATATTGAACACTCTATCCAATAGCTGCATGACCAAAATAAACATCAACCTTCTGGTACTAAATATAAAAGAGTTAAGATTCTTTAAAGGGGTGAAGCATGAATATGTAAGAAACCACAAAACAGATGCAAAAGAACAAAGAAATAACCATCACATGCTACAGCAATGCACTGACATAAAAATCAACTTAGTTCCACACTTAGAACTACTATAAAAGCACAATTCTATGAATGATGTAAACCTCATTCTAGTCAGAACATGCTAGTTGAAGTGCCATCTGCAACTTCTAATCCATAGTCCCTCACAATCCCTTCACTAAAGTGATAAAAGTACACTATAGATTGTAAAAATAAAAATAAAAAAAAAAAAGAAAAAATGTGCAAGGATTTCTCAATAGATGTTGGAGATAATCAACATAATAGCTAGCTACTGTTTGCAAATATATTATAAAAGAACCTGATTGAGAAGAAGGTAAGCTTGAATGCAGTAATTTTTGCCTGCCAACAGAAGTGAGCACCATAACAGTTTGAAATAAATTTTTAGTTTCCTCTCTTCTCCATGATTCAATTTTGATCTATTAAAGGAACTCACCTACTATGGAAAACAGTTTTTTGATCACATGCTCTCCAACTTTAAATCCCATGCATGTTGAACCAAGATTTTCATTAATAATCTTGGTCATTTGTCACAATCAATTTCTTGCTTTGCTTAAGAAATATTGTTACTTTTATCTCCTTGTCGCATAGTCATCTACATAGGCCCATCGGAAGACAGAATCAAAAATTTGAAGAAATTGGGAGAGTTTTGAAAATTCATCTGCTTTTGGCACAGCTCTAAATAGCATGCACCATCAAAACAGTTTATTTGGGACTTCCACAGTTGCCCTGTTCTTTCTTTTATGACAGCCAGAAACTCTTTTTTGAACAGTTATACATGCACTCCAGTGCAAAGAAATACATGGATCACTTGAAAGGTACAATCGATTATAGCCCTAAATAGGATTGCTTGGCAAACAAGGATACGTAAAGCCAGCCCCAAATAGTTATGACCAGACTCAGTGGCTATGATGGTTATGCAGCAGAAGTATGATTTGTATTGTTTACATTGCACAAGATGAACAATTAAGAAAACAACAAAGTGTATAAACTAGGTGTCCTGGTTGTTTGAAGAGAGAAATGTTACCACTAGATACATATAAGGTCTGCGGTACCGATAGCACTGATGTACCAGTGAAGACCAGTACCGATTGGAACCGGTATCGAACCGGTCGAGATAGGAAAAAAAACGCGTCGGACGCGCGGGCGCGCACGTCAGCGTTAAATGCCACTCTATGTGGCATTAAAAGCCCCGTGCGGCAAGCCCGCATGGGGAATCGCGGCCAGCGTAGGGAACCGCGTGCGGGCGCGGTTCCTTGAGCGTGGAACGCGAGCAGGTTCGCGGTTCTCCACTCGTGCCCGGTTCCCCACTCGCCCCCACGCACTGGGTTTTTTTTTTCTTTATTTTTTTCCTCCTCTTCTTCTTTCCGAACCCTCCTTCATCGCCTCTCTCTTCTCCTCTCTTTTCCGGTTTCCGCCCGTTCTCCCACGAGCAAGGAAGGAAGAGAGGTCCCGCCCGCAAGCAAGGAAGAGAGATTCTCCTTTTTCCGGTACTTGCCTTCTCTTTTTCTTCTATTCCTCTTTCTCTTCTTCTTCTCTTCTTTTTTCCTCTTCTTCCCTGCTTCTACCGGTGCCGGTCGCACCGGTTTCAGTTCGGTACCGGTTTTCACAGCCGAACCGTACCGGTAGCTGTCGGCATCGGTTCGGTACAGCTTGAACGGACCGGAACCGGTCGGTTCGGCAGACCATGGATACACATGTCCATGTACACTGACATTGCAATGTTTTATGTTCCTTGACTCGAGGGTATTAAGTGGCAGAATTTGGTTCCGAATTAAGCTTGTGGAAATCCTGTATGCAATTATAGTAATCAAGTTAAATGATAGAACTTAAAGTTTTTGTGATTCCTAGATCTGGTGCCTTTCCAGATGTTTAAGTTCATAACTTTTACCCAATTAAGCAATTAAAAAAACATGAACTTTTCTTCCGTGTTTCATATAACTAGGACTTCATGGTTGTAAAAAATTTGCTGGAAAAAAAACATGAACCTTTTGCCCTTCTTGCTTGCTAGCCACTGTTTTCCTTTTTCCATCTCCTTTTGTTCTTCTTCATGACCGGTGTTTGATATAGCCCTGCAATCTATTGTTTGCTACGTCTCTACCATTCTCTTCTTCTTCCTTCTTATACTCCTTGTTTGGTGCGGACTGCATGGTCCTATAGCAAGCCGGTTGGTGCAGCAGCAAAAATTCTATGAGCCCTCTCCTTTTTCTTCTAAATTTTGTTCTTTGGTCTTTTTAAGTGTCGAAAAAGGTTTTATGATGCCATCTATTGGGAAAAAAGAGTGCATATATGATATATGAATATACTAATTTATGTATATCACCAAAATAATTCATAATAACGCTTCAAGGCTTTCCTCCCTAGGCAACTACCCAAGCACCTTGGCACTCGCCAAGGTCATAAAGCTTTCTACCGTCTGGCTTTGCCTAAGCAATTTGACAACCTTAGTTTGATCAAATTGAAGATCAAGATCAATAATCAGTCAGCCTATATATGTTAGGGTTGCATCTCATGATACAGAAATTGTATATTTATGAATAAATTAAATGCATTTGCCTGTTCTAATTATCTTTTTTACTGGTATATCTCAAAGTTACCTTTCTTCCTTCTCCAGCTTTATATCGTATATTTATGAACAAATTAAATACATTTGCCTGTTCTAATTATCTTTCTTACTGGTATATCTCAAAGTTACCATTCTTCCTTCCCCAGCTTTATATCTTGTTTTTTAATTGGTGGCCCATCATTTTGCTGCTCTAGCCTATTAATGTACTGCATCACCCTGAGTTGGCATATCATAGTTAGCACCTTTTTATACATCCAACTGTCAATATCAATAACCAATGATCTCTTGCTAAAACTTTGATTCTGTAATAACTGCATTACAACAGAAGTATCTTAAGAGTCAAACCTTGAAAGTTAATTAATACTTAAAGACTACAATACCAAGAAGATGGAATTATAAGAAACCACCATCTTATTGTCAGTGTCAGTGCCTCCGAAGAACAAAGCATATACAAAGAAATGCCCAACAATCAAATTTACAAATTTAATGAGACAACCAACCTCTTCATACTTATAATCCCGAACAGTTCCTTCCCAGGGGTATCGGGCACCTCCTAGAACGATGCCCTCCCCTTCCTCATCCTCTCCAATTTGGTCACCTGAACATCAGTGAAAATTGTAGCTTGTTCTGTAAATGGGACTAATTTAGGATATTTAACAGATATGCTACTATGACGGAGCATGCTAAGTAAAACTCTCCTGGTTCTTTGGGTCCAAAAAATTAACTCATTTTTCTACAAAGAGCACCATACACACGAATTCAAGAGTCTTTACCACTAAGGTCTTCTCCAGCATCCCCATTTTCATCAGTCTCTACCTGAAATCACATAACACCATAAAGTTCACATCATCGTACCAAGGATGCTGTCTGAAGATCAAAAGATTCACTCAACATCATAAGATCTGGGTGCAAACTGACCGGTTTCTTCTTCTTCTTCTTCATGCCGACAAAGTTTACTTCGCCAGACTCGGCAACTGCATCATCAGAATACAGAGGTAACTTCATAATAGTCATCTTTATGCATAATAAAAAAAAATCATGTATGCCTAGAAATACATTCATTCTGCCTTCCCCACTGCACTCGAAATTTTTTAACCAGTTCAAATACAAGCACGCACCTGTTAAATTTTCCGTTTTCTCAGCTAGTTTATCCACCTCCTCAGCAGAATCTTGAATTACCACCTTCTTCTTCTTTTTCTTCTTTGTAGGATCAAAGGGGGCAACCTACAAGACAATTACCACTAATAAATGACACAGATCTTTTACCAAAAAGAATAATAAGAAGAACAATAAGAAGAAGAATACGAAAAAGAAGGAGAAGACAAATTATCGTGGCAAAATCGTGGCAAAGCCATTACTGATGCATCAACAGAGAATCAAACAAAGTGTCATTCTTATTCCCATTGTACATTAACCCTAATCTTACACCCATAACGGCAAGCCTTATGTCTGATACATGAAGAATCTTTCCTGAAAAAAAAAGGGGAACTGCCGAACAAATAGTCCAGAAACTTACCTCCGGCACCTCCTCCTTCATCTCGGCTGGCTTTTCGTCAGCCATATTGACCGTCCCTTCAAATCCTCAGACAAGAACACACCTAACCCTAAAAATAAGAATCTGGAAAGAATCAGTACCATTTCTTTTAACAAGTTTAAATAGAAAAAAGGAATCATCGAACCCTAAGTCACGATTAAGGAAACAAACAAACAAACGGCAGAATAATCAAAACATCAAGCCGTCAGATGCATCAGATCGAGGAAAAGCCTAAATCTCGAACAAATACGATCTAAACCTAGCTCTTTTTCAATGAGCAAAAACAGGAGGAAAAAAAAACAAGAAATTATTGAAGCATGTGGAAATATAGATAATAGATCGGAAAACCTTTATCCCTCTAACAATCACGAATCCACCAATTCTTGGAAGAAGAAATGAGCATCCGGAGATTTCAGTCGCTGCGCGAGTGATTCCGGACAGAAGCTTCGGCAAGAGGCGCCGCTTTATACAGGGTTAGGCAAGGGCAATCGCTAGGAGCGGATGTCGGATACGGTTCGGTTGAATCGCCGGTTCAGTGACCCGGTGGGGTTTTAATTGGGTTTCGTCCGGTCCAGCTTGACCAGGACCAGGACACGATGTACTTTTGGTTGTGTTTTCTGAATTGAGCCAATTTGCTTGGTGGATCTACAAGTTCTTATCAAACACGTCCAATTTAAATGCAAAGAGCTACCTTCTTTTGTTGTCTAGATTTTCTTTTACATCTAAATGTGCGAAATTTTGACCTTAAAAAAAATTAGAGGTTGTCAATTATAACCAATAAGTTGTACATGTGTACATGTGAATGCAACATTTGGATCCAAAACTTGATCTAGGCCGAGTTGAGATCGCATTGATTGCTGGTTAGATTCACATCCATTTGCATCATGATTGATTGTTAGATGCTCTGCATTTGGTTATGACCATGTATTTAGGTCAAATTAATCAATAGTATCTAGTTGTCGCTGGTTACGCGCTTGTTTGCTCCGGTTTCGAAGTTGTTGAAAATTTCAAGTAGTGAAATGTAATAGCAATCAAACGAAGGAGTAAGAGCGAATTACCATCTAAAAACATTCGAACTCTAACGTTATGTCTTCGGGTTCTCCCCATTCGAGTGCTATCAGAAATCTCGTGTTTTTCGTCCTAGATGATAAGTGGTTGGTAAATCAAGGGACAAAAACGCTGATGACACATACAACAAATCAAGGGTGGAGTTAATTTAGTAACCCTCGTAACCCCAGTTTAAATACTTTCCAATTATCTATGTCCCCTATAACCTACTACCATAAAATCACCACAAAACCCTCAAGAAAAGAAAACTACATTCAGATGCATCAATGGAGGCCAAAGAACCCACTAGCCTAATTAGCAATAGTACCAAAATATAGGACTTGCATATGGAAGATAAACCTAATAAGTCATTGGGTTGGGTTTGGATTCTGAAATTCTACCTAAAGTCTCATTGGGTTGGGTTTGGGAAAACTTATACCGGAAAACCAAAAACCCAATTAGGTTACGTGGCATACATACAAATATAATCGTATACATAGAAATATGAATACATGTATTAATGCATTTTTTGTATGTATCAATCATTTTTTCTTTTCGAACATAAAAGAAAAAAAAATCAAGTAGTGATTAGTGAAACCGCAACCTATCTTGTTACACCAAAATTCTGTCCATATCATTTATGATAGTCTTTTTATAATATATCAATATTTATACTAAGTTTGATAATTTTAGAATTTTTCTCATTCTTTATGATTTTTGATTGTATGGATGTTTGGTAGTGAAAATAATAATTGAGTAAATATTTTTTTAGATGTAATTACTTATCTATTTATAACATTTTTCCATGTTTTATGGTTCCCAAGATAGCCTCTTCTTTCTTTTTTTTTTTTCTTTTTTTTTTTGCTTAAGAAAAGGGGAAAGGGGGAGGAAGGGACAAGCCCACCCCCCCACAGCAGCCCCCACTAGGCCTCGACCTCTCCAGAAGAATGTTTGATGCGGACAGAACTAATCGTGTGTTGGGCACGCCGGCTGTTTTTACTCATATCATCTTCATCCGTGGGCCCGGCTCGATTACCCCTCTGGGCTCCGGCACGATTACTATCTGCGTGATTACATCACATCCGACACCACCGAGGCTATCAGCGGATCAATAAGCCATCCCATCCCACGTGTCCAAGCGGGGAGCATTCGGTCTCCATATTTAATCGACGCCCGCGCATTTCAAACTTGGACCGCGTGGTTGAAAGTAAAGGCCCAGTTTCACTGAGCTACCACCTCAGTGGCTCCCGAGATAGCTTTTGGGTGCAGTAAATATTTTTTTAAAAAAGATAGTTCAAAAACATAGCAATATAACTTTTTAAATAACCTATTGATACCTGATGCATGACCTTCTTATGTTTGATGTTAGTTATATAATCTTATTTGGGTTGGATTTAACAAAAAAAGAAAATTGATTTTGGACATGGATATGGCCCTAAAAGACCCAAAACCACACTCTCCGTCGCTATTATAATGAGATCATTTCTCTTCCCTTTTCACAATTCTTTGCATCTCTGCCATAACCACAAAAGACCCGCCCAAGGCTCTGATTGTGGGGAGTTGAAGGCTACATGAAATGCATTCCTTAATATTTCGACAAAACTTTAAAACAAAATTTTTCATATCAATCAGTACTGTACTATACCATATCAGTACCGAATTAGAATATGGTGTTGCACTGTATCAATACTTGATGTGCATCTTACTGTACTGTTTAATATCCCGATATTTTAATAGAATGGTACAGATACAAAATTCGGTACTAAATTGATATATCTTGCTTTAAAATAATTTTTTTCTCCTTAAAATATAATTTTTTGTATTTGGTTTATTTTCTCATACAAGGATCATTGAACATTCATTTGATGGGAGATCTTAAGATGCTTGCAATTTGATTGCCAAGCTTTGAGAATATTTGGCCACTCTAGCGATGGAAACGCTTGTATATGAAGAAAAAAAAGCAAATATTTTTTTTTGCAAAAAATTATATTATTTTCTATTCTTGGCATCGGGAAAATTGTACCACTTTCTTTATCTCTATTCTTGAAAGTTTTATACATATTATGAGGGAGAATAGGTGAGGAGAAGTACATGTTGTTGTCTAATTTATGTCACTTACATCTTAAAATTAATGAATTCATTTACTTTTCGTGAAACAAAAGTTATTAAATTTTATTTCTTGATGTTAACTATCATTGAATTCATTTACTTTTCGCAAAACAAAAATTATTAAATTTTATTTCTTGATGTTAACTGTCATTGGTCTGCTCAACTCCTTTTGGAGTTGGTGGATGCTTTTTTTTTTCTTTTTTTGTACTAAACAAACTTTAATATTCTATAAATAAAATTACAAAGACACCCTTCAAAATTTGAATAGTTATACTTCGACCCCAAAGTTTTAAAAGTTTCATTTAGCCACTAAAACTTCATTTTTTGTTATAATATAACCCAGCCATCTATTAGGATCCTGACACCATTAACGGACTAAAAAAATACCAAAATTTCTTTGATTCGACAAGCCTGAATCGTAGCTTTCAGGCAATAACAAAGCACTTCATCCTCTATGATTCATCCACCAACATAGATCTTAAAACCCTCCATTCTATATTATCATCTACGTACTTGCATGGATCTCAAAGCGGTTCATCCATCTGCATAAATCTCAATGCACATCATCCTTTGCCATCCATTTGCCTGTATAGATCACGAGTATTCCATACTTTGTCATCCATCCATCTACAATGATCTTATAGTACTTCATTCTCTATTATCGATCCGCATGCATAGATCTTCAAGCACTGTATCCTCTATCATCTATCCGCCTGCATAGATTTCAAAGTTATTCATCCTCCATCATCCATCTGCTTGCATAGATCTTAAAATGCTCAATCCTTCACTATTCGTCAGCCTGCACCAATCTTCAGAGCGACTCATACTCCGTCATCCATCTGTCTATATAGATCTCAAAGTACTCCATTCTCTTTCATTCATC